>NC_056743.1:273251078-273583578 GCF_019279795.1 Protopterus annectens
AAAACTCCTCTCCCTTAGTAACTAATTGAACACCCCACACCTCAAAATTTAAGTCAGAAAATTAAACAAAGAGCTTACAAACAAAATAAAATCTTACAAGTTCAAGTATGAATGAAAATTTGTCAATTCTGTCAGACAATCACATCCATCTACAACAATATTAAGAACCTTAGAAACCATGTCCAGCACTACACTTAGTTGGTACATAATGAATCTACTTACTTTGCCTCTGAATACATAGCTGGCCCATTTGTAGACACATTTAGTTCAAACTTCTTACCTCTCTCTACACCTAGTTTACATACAGTTGTCCCCTTGTCAGCCTCCACTCCAAATGTCACCCCTGACTCTCTTAGAGGTGAAAATACTACCTTTATATAGACCAGAAATGTTCCAGGGTACTTTTTTACATGTATGAAGCACTGTCACACTAACCCACTCCATAATCTTTTCAACCTGCCTCTCATCTGGTTTTGTGTGGAGTGGTCATTCTCCCACACAAAGGAGGGCCCACCACTGATCCTAATAACTACACACCCATAATCCTTACCCATCTTATCACTAAAACAGTGGGACATATCATTATTGACCTCATAGACATGGAAAAAGGCAGTTTAAGTTCCTTAATCCAAATTAGTGTGAGTTTGTGAAGAGTAAAACCTGGCTGCTTAACCCAGTCAACTTGATGGCAAGGTTTGTTCACTTTACTTACTTCAACTAAGTCAAGGCTTTTTGATATCATTACTCACTCAGATTAAGTGTGATAAATTTAAGCAGGTACATCCTTGCTCCTAACAACTTATTGGTACCCCTCCTCAAAGCAGACACAGTTGTTAGAGACCTAGGGCACACTTTTAATAAAGAGCTCTCCTTTAACCACTGTGTAGCTGCAGTTATTAGGTAATCCTTGTATACAGCAAAGATGATTATTATGGGTATTCCCCAGGTCCAAATATGTTATCATACCTCTCTACTCTTGCTTACTAAGCTCATAACTAAATATAGTGCTTCCTTTTCATATGCTTGTCCAGACGTATGACCTAAGTTGAAAAAACCCACATTTTTTTCAAAGATCAAAGGACTACATTCCATCACCTACACAGAATATCTTAGAGATCTACCTTTCCCTCAGTCTTCTATCAATTGCTTAGGGTGGACTCTTTCTGACCAGCAGGATCTCTAACAAATTTTTCCTGGGTGAGTTCCTTCATATTCTTAAAACTGGCAGCATTAGGAACACTCGTACAAAATATCTGAACCTTCACTATGACAAACTATTCTTGCTGGCATAATACATATTTCACTCAAGGAATTTCTCTTCTTTGTTTAATATGAAATGGTAGTCTATTCCAAAGTAGTTTCCCAACATCAAATGTAATCTGGATGATGAGATGTGTAACTGCAAATATCTTAACTGATGTCACCCTACAAACTCTTATGGCAAGGTGTAGCAAGTAGGTGCATTGCACTTGCTAGCTGCAAATGATATTCACAGCCAGTCATCGTGCAACAAACTATGAACCACAGTCACAGATAACACATCTGGAGTGTGCTGCAAGCATGGCCAAGGCTGTGGTAGTGACAGAGAAACAGGGTAGAGAGCCTCATTTGGGAAAGGTTTGGTCTCATCCCAGGCAGGTAGTACATAGTAAGAGCCATCGCTCACTGTGCCAGTGTTGGAGTACACAATGAATGCTGTGTCTAACTGGGCAATGATATGCTTGGTTGCCATATCACAATACCTTTTACAGCAGGTATCAGACTCAGTAGACCAGTCAGACCACCAGGGCATACCAATCAACTCTACAGAATTTTGCATAACATCCAAATTTTTGCCTCATATTTCTGGTCTGTTGTTGATATAGTTTGTGGTTTTCTGGCAAATCATTAAGGATTAAAGAGACTAAATAATGACAAATTTGATTTTCAGACATCATATCCTTCTGAAAATGCATGCTAATGCAGCAACTGGTATTCTATCAACTTATAAGCCCTGTAAAGACAATTTCATTTGCTACTAGCAGAACATAACTGGGACATACACATGACATTGTGAGGTGGACAGTAAGAGAGGTTAGGCAGGACAATTCTCTCTGGAGGTGAATACTTGTTATTTTCTATGCTATCAACATCTAGAGGAATCATGTGCTTTTTTTTGCAGCAACATTACATGGAGGATTCAGTATTTAAACCAACAGATGTATCTCTACAGGCTTGGAGACTGCATGCGTGTGCCTATGTGGCTGAAAAAAAGAAATATCGGTGACAGCATATCTCATGGGCTAACTACTATTGCAATGCAATCTCAATAGACAGATGCATACAGGCCTTAAAAACATCATCTGGATACAAAGAAATGCATACAGAAAAAAGCCAACGTTTCTAGATGTCAATGCATTAATAAGTGGTTTGTATGTATGTGTGATATTCTATCATGGCCATTGTTCGCTTCATCTGCCACTTTCTGCATATTTGAATGGAATGAAGTGTAGGCATACTCCACATTACTCTGCCAAGCTAATCATATCAATGAAGGTGGGTATTCATTGCAGAAACAAACGTTAGTACTGTTGGAAACTGACACTTGGCCCTCTACAGCTCATAGAAACAAACGTTAGTACTGCTGGTAACTGACACGTGGCCCTCTACAGCTGATAGAAACAAATGTTAGTACTGCTGACAACTGACACATGGCCCTCTACAGCTCACAGAAACCATGTTTGTACTGCTAGTAACTGACACTTGGCCCTCTATAACCCATGACTTTCTGCATTCAGACACAATGGTAGGGCGCTGCGAGATTATGACACGTGGAGACCACTCATTATTGCACATACATCTACAGATATTAGACTGTTTTCTGTATACATATCTTTGTATCCAGGAGACATTCCTAGGTTTGCATGCATCTGACTAATGAGACAACATTATCATGGAATAGGATCTATTAAATGGGCTGCAATGGAATTTTCTTCTTTTTTCTATCCACTCATGCACAATTATGCAGTCTCTGTACCTGTAGAGATGTATCTTCTTGCTTTATTACTGAATCCTCCAAATAATATAGCACTACTCCAGGTACACAGAGGATGAGAAATAAGTGCCCTCCTCTAAGGACAACTGTCCTGTTTAGCTTCTTTTCTCATTTAGTCCCTAATATCCTTTGCCCTAGTCATATTCTGCTAAAAGCAGAAGAGATCATGTCTTTATAGAGCTTGAAAGTGCTGCACTACAAACTGAATATAACTAATTTCAGAGCTGGAAATAAATTACTTCAGCTTTGCATGCTAGAGCTTGAGGCTCACACATTTTGATGTATGCGAGTTATTGTGATTATTAATCCATGAATTATAGTCTGCTTTGAGAACATTCAGACTGTAGACTGCAATGTCTGCAATAATCTAGTAGAGTAATATCTGAATGATTCCTATGCTAACACACAAGGGCCACTGCAAAAAACAGAGAAATTTAACCTAATAAAAGTTCAACTGAGACAATATTTTTCACTGGAAAAAGTGGTGAAGAAAAAAGAGCAAGTTATTTTTGTGGTTGGCAGTCTCTGGACTGCAAGACCAACAAATTCTTCAAGAAGGCTTGGGATGGTTGTACTGTGAAACAAAACTATTCCTGTAGTTGTGACACGGTACTGGAACTATGATAAGTAAACTACAGGAAATCATAGTCTTAAGTAGCTGATGTACTACGCAGCTTAAAACAGACTTTTCACAGGTGGGTATTGCCTGCACACCCACGATCTGTACAAGTACTACTTTTAAGGCAACTCACACTTGGAGAAAAAGGAACATTTTGTAAAGACACAAAACTCATCATTTCCATCTTCTGAATCAAACATTACAAAGCATTATAGCACCTCTAATAAAGTGGGTGCAGAAGATCAAAGTAATCCGCTACATCAAAGTTTAGCATTTCATATGCTGTGTTTTAATATATGACTACAGAGCACACGGTAAACAGTACTTCCCTTCTTAGGTCGGATGGTGGCCAACAGAAGAGGCACAGGAAGGCCATTTGTAACATATTATACTTTCTTCACTAATGATTGTATACAAACCTTAATTTGGTGCTTTGTTTTAGCAAAACCTCTATTACCAGATTCTACTTGCTTTGAAGACTTTATATGCTTAATTTACTCAGGTAACATTTATTGTTTATACATGTAACATTTATTGTTTATACAATGTCTTTGCTATGATCGAGGTAATGGCTCAAAAAGGTTGCAGAGCAACACAAGTAATTGTTTACCACCACTGTGGCAAAGGCACATCTTTCAAGAAAAAGTAGATATGTTGTACTGAGACAGCATAGGCTAGTCTTATTTGCTAATACTGAGCTAGCTGTGATCTAAATTAGAAAGAGAATTTGCTGTCTTCCCATGAGGTGCCTAAGACCGCTTTCCAGTTATTTCAGGGCTGTATCAGTGATTCGTTCAAGAACGTGATGGATCACACTGTCAATGACATGATAAAAAAACATTACTTCTCAGGTCATGCCCCCTCCCAGCACTGACTGAATTCACTGAGATGCTTCTCCTGTATTGATTACTTTTATTTCATTTTCTCTTGTATAGTGTGTCTTTTATTGGTCTTGTTTATACATTTCAAGCTGATCTTTGTAGCTCCCGCACTCTCATTTTCAACCTGATTACAGCTATCCTGGGTATTTTCAGTTCTTTATTAAGCAGCATTCCTTGCCTGTGCTCATTTTAGATGCTATTTGGTAGTTAAATTAGATGATGGGGTAACCTTATTGAATGCAGGAAGCTATTAATATCATGACAGTGACCTACAGGTTTCTCAGAAGAACTGCCCAGTTCATTGTGGTACAAGGTACCACATGACTTTGCATTTCAGAATGTATCAAGGAGAGATTGCACCTTCATTATAATTGCACTCTGTTGGTTGCTTGTACTAGATACTTAACGCCACTCGTTTTGTATATCAGTAACAAATGTATTTAAATTTAGCCGACTTGTTAAACATTTACTCATCCCTCACTGTGAGGTGCTAAATGTGTTATTATGTCATTGTATGCCTAGACAATATAGTCACTCTCTTTCTCATACATTTCCAAAATTCCCTTTATCAGGTAATAAAATAACATTTTCCAAACATTTAGAAAATGGCAAATAACATCTAAACATTATCTTACCAATTTCATAAAAGGCATTGTTGTAACACATTCCTTTTGTTATCACATAGATACATAAACAATAGAAATGCATGTTTGATCTTTTATGTCATATTTTTCCTTTATTTTGCTTACATATCTGTATGCCCATTTCTAACCATGTTACAATGTAATGAAAGTGTTCAGTGAATACAGCCAACCCCCCTTCAGATTTAGCATAGAATTATAAGCAATATACATTATTCATTTAAAGCACAATCTTAGCCATGTAATGTCTGAATGTGTATATATATATATATATATATATATATATATATATATATATATATATGATTTTTTTGTTGATAGGAATGTATTGCTATGCTCTAGTGTTTATCCATAAAAGTTTTCTTTCTTCATACCAGGTCCCTTCCTTCCTTGTCGTCTGGTTTATTTATTCTTTTGCTAATACCACATAAATCTGTATGTACGGAAAGCCTACAAATGTTAGAGGTCATTTTCTTTAGAAATTGTCCTGAGGATTACAGTACTTTTCCTTGTTTTTAAGCAGATATTAAATGTTTTCATTAAGCTCTCATTGACCTCCCAGTCCCACCCAAAATGTATTATATCTAGGCAGTTCCATGAAGCATGAAACTTCATGGCTATATCTCCTTGCCATCCTTACAAATGTTCTCCTTTAGACTTCGTGAGACTTTACAAGCCAAACTTAGGCAAAAACTGTGTCATTAAATATGTAATTTAAAGGTCCCTCCCACTCATACCTCTCAACTTCTTAGTGCAAGAAATATGGACAAGGCCTGACAAAACTGGGGAACAAAGGCCCAAAACTAGGGGCAGATTTTAAATATTGTACTTATAAACTTAGAAAGTTGCTAGAGTAACAGGGTTTGTATTAACAAACATTTTCTGAAGGATCTGAAGTCTGAAACTCAAATGTATGTCATTAAGAGACTTCAGTCCTCAGATCATCCGAGTGATTTGCCAGAAAAATCACAAATTTTATGAGGAAAAGACCAAAAAAAACGGTGGAAATCTGTACAGTTAACATGTAAGCTTCCACTTTTTCTGGTAGGATGCTTACATTTTCTTCTTTATGCTAAATGTGTAATATTCACTATTTTTCTCAATAAATCTGTCTTCCTATTGCCTAGCCCCCAACTGTTGTCCTTTCTATGAGGACATATGCCTTCTTATTATTTATTTTATTAGTTAACTATGAGATGGTCTAATCTAAAAGACCCTTTTCTGCATTGGTTCACACTCATGGCAGTATAGAGTGTTTCAGAACTATATAAAGACAACAAATGTACACACTAGAATATGGACTATTATTTTCTGTTTGTGTTCACATACCTTTGCATTCAAATAAAAAGCTGCATTGTCTTTTGACAAAATACATACTAATTTAAACATCCGCCAAACAATACTTCAAAAAAAAGAAAAAGAAAAACTGATTACATGATAGCCAGAGATGATTAAATTGGAAAGTGTCATATTATACAGGCTCCTGTCAATTTAGTTTTGGTGAACATAAAAGGATTGAAGCATGTTTACTAAAACTCCCCAGTAGGGGAGTCTGCCCCTTTCTCTGCTGTTGTTTGACTTTGGAGTTGTCCCCACAGATAGAGGGCTTGCCCTTACAAAAAAGGGTTCCTTGTAGACTTATAGAAAGTAGTTTTGGTGAAAATGTTTCAATTTTTTTTTTATGTTTGCAAAAACTGTCTTAGGTGGGTCAGCATAAGACCCATTATGCATCAAATATTAAAATATGTTCTAGGATATTCAAAGTTGTACTAAAACTGGATTCAAACGAAAAACTGGTAAAGCATAAGAAGCGGACTGTGGTGGCACAAAACACTCAGTTTTATTCACAATACAGATACAGGTAAGCGCTTTCATCGGTTAGAATAATCCAACTTCTTCAGACCAAGAAATAAAACACACCCTAGCCAATTAATTAACTAATTACACTATTCGCCCTCAAGTTGATACAACTATTTAAACATTTTACATAAAATGCTCTACATGAGTGAAAAATACAAAAAAATTATATATATATATATATATATATATATATATATATATATATATATAAATATAAATGCATATAAAAAACACATTTAAAATTATTTAAGCATTTAAAAACTACAAGCATCATATTGGAACCCCATATTGCCCAACTACTATTCCTATGATGTTAAAAGTGTACAAAGAGGAATGTAAATTAATATTCAACAAAAATTAACCTTATAGTCTCCTACCTCTACATGTTAGTTAAAAAAACACATATTTCATTTAAATATACTAACATCTAAGCTAATGAGCCATGTAATACATTTTCAGAGAAACATATAGATATATAAATGAATAAAAACATTAAAAACAAACTTCATTTAATTTGTGCTTTTAGTTTCAACAGGCATTTGATAGATAAATGTTTTATTTCTTGGTCTGAAGAAGTTGGATTATTCTAACCGACAAAAGCACTTACCTGTATCTGTATTGTGAATAAAACTGAGTGTTTTGTGCCACCACAGTCTGCTTCTTATATTCAAAGTTGTAGCCAACACCAGTAATAGGTATGACCTACTGCCCTAAAGGAGAAGCATGTGACTAAAGGCACCACATACACTGACTAGCTGCATCTACAGCTTTTTGGATAGAAACCTAATGATGTAGATACTAACATAACAGAATGTGCTTCCACTGAAGTTTTGGTCCTAATTATATGTGACCCCTTAACAGACATTGAGAATGTTTCCCTGTTATATCTCACCCTGAGAGAATAAGCTGATATTAAATGGATTTGGTCGATACTCCCTCATCAGACAAAAAGATAAATGCTTTTTAAAGGTCATATTTCTTTGTTAGTCATGTGTGCACACCTTGGCCTACTCTATATGTATTTTCTTCATTCAGGCACCAAGGAAAGTCTACTAATCTGCTCATCTGTCCTATAAATATTTTGCTAGGAGCCTAGGTTAGACTGCATTTCCCTGTTCCATCTTAAAGCTTTTAGTAAAGCAAAGGACTCCTTTAACAAGGATATACATTATGGATTTTGCTGAAAGCATGTATTGATGCACACTAAACTACTGCTAAGGGAATAGGCATACAGAGAACAAACTGATTTGTAAAATAATTGTTATACCCATTTATCCTGCTGTTCAGATTATGTTTAAAAGACCTTATTAAACTACATGCAAATAAAACTAGATATTGTACTAATACTAAAATGTCTCAAATAGGATGACTGCTTTAGGAATTATCTTTATGTATGACATATTGTACAAGTTATGTGAGGTTACTAAATTTAATATTTATTCGGATATTGTTTGTGTGATTTCATACAAGTTGACTTAAAATTGTAATTGTTTCAATTTCTTTGAATTCTGTGGTCACTGATTTAAATTTTGCTTTGTTTACAAATTATATTTTGTTTGTTTGTAGCTGAAAATGCATACGCAATTAATGATTTGCAGAAGCAAATGTATCTTGCCCAGTGTACTAAATGCTCTGTATATATAAAGGTAACCACTGATAACACTGGGAACTTGTGTTCCTTATGTCAATAGATAGATGTTTTGCTTACTATTAATAGTATGCAGACTTACTTGAAGATGTTTGCACTTCTGCAATTGGAACAATTTGGAAAACTGTCGTTACGTATATTATTGACTTGGCTGATGAGATAAATTTGGCCAAAATGGAAATAGAACACATTTAGGAAAGGAAATGTCCTCACCTTGTAAAGCTCACTCAACCCCAATTAAGCATGATACTACCAAAGACAACCTTGGAATTCAGGATGCAAGTAGTCAGCAATCTGAGTATTCAAAGCATGTAAAAGAAAAAGAAGGAAAGAAATTCACAAGAAGTAGCAAGTAAGACATTTATTAATGTATATAATGCAATGAAAATATATACATAAAAAAGATACCACTTTGCTATTTAGCATACAAATTACAGTTACTAACATTGTTCAATCACAAAACATTAATTCTAACATTTTTCCAACAGAGAAAGTAAAGAAAATAAGCAAGGGACAGGCTAAAAGGAAGAAATCTAAATTGAAATTGGAAGGATTAAAGAACATTACTGTAATAAAAAATACTAGAATGCCTGAAGCTGACAATATGTCTCAGGCTGTGAAGCTATGAAGAGAGACAGATGAAAATTGTATTGTTACAAATGAAATAAGCAATAGAAACAGTAAAATTATTAAGACTAATGATGATGGTCATTCTTTTGTAATAAAAAAAAACAGATTTTACTGAATTAGAAGTAGGAGATTCTTCAGATCTGGTCAGAAATTACAGTAGTAATTTGAAGTTTAATTATTAGAAGAACTGATATATTTTGCAAAGTGGATACTGACCATTGAATAGTGTTATGCTTGACAGGAACAAAAATACAGGATGTGAGTAGGGCCTTTAGAACTCCTTAATGTATGGAAGTTTGGAGATGTTTTTATTTATGTTGGTTCAAATTATCTTGCCTTCATGGATTCATTGACTGTTAATAAGGAACTTACAGTTCTCTTAGATAACACAACTTATGCAGGTATTTAGAGGTATTTTTCACATACAGAAAGGACTGTCATGTCAGCATGAATGATAGAGTTTTGGGCAAATATCTACATGGGAAAATGGCCCATTTTAAGAAGTAAAAATGAATAGAATATCCAAGTCTAATTTTAGGCACACTGGTATTTAGACTGGAAAGAGTCCATTTCTCAGGTCAATGGAAGACAATTTTTGACCAACTATATTACAATACTTGACTAAAACAAGAAAAGATTTCTGCCAGGTCAGAAATTTAGCAAAATTTGATTTATCTGTGTTGATTGTTAATGCAAGGAATAGTAGTAACCTTTTTATTGTGTAACTTGCTATATTCACATAACATTGGTGTTGTTACTATTTGTGAAATAAACACTGACTGGAAACCAGTTCTGTAAGGGTATAAATGTTTTACTGTAACAGACATTGTAACAAAAATCAGGTAGAGATGTTAGGATAAAGATGAAAGATTATGAGACTTATTACTGTATGTTTGATAATACCAATACTTTAGATTTTGTAACTTTAACAAAGACAACCCTGGAAAAGTTTATAATTGTATGAAACACAGGAAGGAAAATAGTAGCAGCTTGGGAATTAAATTGACCAGAAACTGACTGGAATAATATTTATTCTACAGCATTAGTAAGGAAATTTACAACACGCTTGGGAATTAAATTTACCAGAAACTGACTGGAATAATGATGATTCTACAGCATTAGTAAGGAAATTTACAGCACGCTTGGGAATTAAATTTACCAGAAACTGACTGGAATAATATTTATTCTACAGCATTAGTAAGGAAATTTACAACACACTTGGGAAGTAAATTTACCAGAAACTGACTGGAATAATATTTATTCTACAGCATTAGTAAGGAAATTTACAACACGCTTGGGAATTAAATTTACCAGAAACTGACTGGAATAATATTGATTCTACAGTATTAGTAAGGAAATTTACAACACGCTCGGGAAATAAATTTACCAGAAACTGACTGGAATAATATTTATTCTACAGTATTAGTAAGGAAATTTACAACACGCTTGGGAATTAAATTTACCAGAAACTGACTGGAATAATATTTATTCTACAGTATTAGTAAGGAAATTTACAACACGCTTGGGAATTAAATTTACCAGAAACTGACTGGAATAATATTGATTCTACAGCATTAGTAAGGAAATTTACAACATGCTTGGGAATTAAATTTACCAGAAACTGACTGGCATAATATTTATTCTACAGCATTAGTAAGGAAATTTACAACATGCTCGGGAATTAAATTTACCAGAAACTGACTGGAATAATATTTATTCTACAGCATTAGTACGGAAATTTACAACACGCTCGGGAATTAAATTTACCAGAAACTGACTGGAATAATATTTATTCTACAGTATTAGTAAGGAAATTTACAACACGCTCGGGAATTAAATTTACCAGAAACTGACTGGAATAATATTTATTCTACAGTATTGGTAAGGAAATTTACAACATGCTTGGGAATTAAATTTACCAGAAACTGACTGGAATAATATTGATTCTACAGTATTAGTAAGGAAATTTACAACACGCTCGGGAATTAAATTTACCAGAAACTGACTGGAATAATATTTATTCTACAGTAGTAGTAAGGAAATTTACAACACGCTTGGGAATTAAATTTACCAGAAACTGACTGGAATAATATTGATTCTACAGTATTAGTAAGGAAATGTACAACACGCTTGGGAATTAAATTTACCAGAAACTGACTGGAATAATATTGATTCTACAGCATTAGTAAGGAAATTTACAACACGCTTGGGAATTAAATTTACCAGAAACTGACTGGAATAATATTTATTCTACAGCATTAGTAAGGAAATTTACAACACACTCGGGAATTAAATTTACCAGAAACTGACTGGAATAATATTTATTCTACAGCATTAGTAAGGAAATTTACAACACGCTCGGGAATTAAATTTACCAGAAACTGACTGGAGTAATATTTATTCTACAGTATTAGTAAGGAAATTTACAACACGCTCGGGAATTAAATTTACCAGAAACTGACTGGAATAATATTTATTCTACAGTATTGGTAAGGAAATTTACAACACGCTCGGGAATTAAATTTACCAGAAACTGACTGGAATAATATTTATTCTACAGTATTAGTAAGGAAATTTACAACACGCTTGGGAATTAAATTTACCAGAAACTGACTGGAATAATATTTATTCTACAGTATTAGTAAGGAAATTTACAACACGCTTGGGAAATAAATTTACCAGAAACTGACTGGAATAATATTTATTCTACAGCATTAGTAAGGAAATTTGCAACACGCTTGGGAATTAAATTTACCAGAAACTGACTGGAATAATATTTATTCTACAGTATTAGTAAGGAAATTTACAACACGCTCGGGAATTAAATTTACCAGAAACTGACAGGAATAATATTGATTCTACAGTATTAGTAAGGAAATTTACAACACGCTCGGGAATTAAATTTACCAGAAACTGACTGGAATAATATTTATTCTACAGTATTAGTAAGGAAATTTACAACACACTTGGGAATTAAATTTACCAGAAACTGACTGGAATAATATTTATTCTACAGCATTAGTAAGGAAATTTACAACACGCTTGGGAATTAAATTTACCAGAAACTGACTGGAATAATATTTATTCTACAGCATTAGTAAGGAAATTTACAACACGCTTGGGAATTAAATTTACCAGAAACTGACTGGAATAATATTTATTCTACAGCATTAGTAAGGAAATTTACAATACGCTTGGGAATTAAATTTACCAGAAACTGACTGGAATAATATTTATTCTACAGCATTAGTAAGGAAATTTACAACACGCTTGGTAATTAAATTTACCAGAAACTGACTGGAATAATATTTATTCTACAGTATTAGTAAGGAAATTTACAACACATGTTCAGTAACAAAAGATGTTGCAGATTGTAAACAAACCTACCAGACAACAGAATTTACTAGATATTGCATTCCTAAGGAATGGTTTTCAAGTTGTATCATCTTTGATGTGCAGCGATGCTAGTCTTATAAAGGTTAAACTTCCTGCTAATTCTGCCAAACTGAAATATAAACCAATGCAGAGAAGATAAGGAAGCAAAACAGATAGTATGAACAATTAATTGGAGTGATGTGTTAAGTGCAAAGACTGCAGAAGGAATGTATCAAGTTTTGAAAGTGAAGATATTTGAATGCAAAAACCAAATAAATAAAATAAACATTTAGTATCAGGATCTAGGCACCCAAGGTCAGCAAGATATATTTCTATAAAATAAGTGCTTCCGATGAGAGAGAAAAATATAATTTGTGAAAAAAGAGGTTTGACTGTAACTGAAAATTTAAATGAATAATTCTGACATACAGAAACACAGACAAAATAAGGAAAAATCAATGAAAATTTATATAAAGATACTGAGCATAGTAGTAAACTATTTTATAGATGTATAAGATGTGGTAAGAGGAAAAACATACAAATCAATAAGCAGTCTGCAGATTCGAAAAATTATTCTCAACATATTTGCAGCAAATTATCACTGGATTTATAAAATCTTTAGCAAAACAGTTTAGCTCCACAAAGGTGGTTACATATTTTGCTAGCAACATCCAGGTAACTTTAGATACTGACATTAAACTACATTATATTGAAAAAGAAATATGCAAACTGGACACACACAGCACAGGGAGGAGATGGAGTTAGTAATAATGACTTCAGAACACTTAAGCATGAACTTACAGTAACATTATATATGTTATTCACTAGGTCATTTAAGTATGGAAAGATGTGTTAGGACTGGAGACATGCAATTTTTGAACAAATATTTAATGAAAAGTGGAGGATGACAAACCCAGAGTCATTGACCCATATTGTTTACTTTCTTGCTGTGAAAAATAATGAAGAACATTATTTTGCATAAACTATCATCAGAACTGGAAAGGTTGGGATGTGAAATCACAAACCAATGTACATATGTTGAAAACAGATTTATAACAATGAACAGAATCATATGGAAACCTTATAAGAAAACTGGCCTGAATAAATTGGAACGTGTACAGTGAAAATATGCCAAGGATATCCATGGATGTGAACGTTTAAGTTATTATGAAAGAGTAGAATACCTGAACTTGAGCTGTGTCTTATACAGATATTTAAAACAAGACCTTATTCACGTATATAGGCATTCAGGCACAGCTACAGCTGGACATATTTGGGATTATCAACGAATAGCAGAGAATAATTAGATGACCTGTAAAGGAGATTGCATATGAATGGGAGATGTTCTAATTGGTTCCCTGACTGAGCATCTGATGTAAGGAATAGACTACCAAATTATATTAAAGCAAGAGCTACATTATATTTTTAAGAACAACTGGGACACATATTATGGGAATGGCTTTTGGTGCATTGGAAGACTGCAAGGGCATTATTGCCATTGCCTGAAATATTTGTATGTATGTATGTATGTATGTATGTAAATGTCAATGAAGCTCTCTGCATGCTGTCTATCCACCTTATCTTTTGGACCACCTTGAATATATACTCATGCGTGGGGTTAGAAGTAATCAAAAATAGGTAATTTTTAATTGAGAAGTGATGCAACTGCAGTCACCAGAAATCCTCTTCCTTCATGATGATTTTGAGTAGTGAAAATTGTGGATTCAGAAAATTATTCCTGACTGGGAGAGGAATATATGAGAAGCCTGAAAATGTACACTGCACTATGTTTTTACTTGTCACAGGGTAAGAAGCCCTAAAAGCCCCAATTCAGTAACATATGCTTTAATTGACTGAATGAGATATGAGCACTGTGAAGGAGAGAGAGAAAAGTAATGTTATGAGAGACAAGCTTCAAAGTCACTTAGAGTCAAGAAAGAATCTTCCACATAGTCTCCATTTTTTTCATGAGAATACAAGATCTCTCTCAGTCAATTGAGATATATTATACTGAATTAAATAACTGAGCCAAACACAATGAATTTGATGAATTACGTGTTTCATTAGTGCATGACAAAAGTGTGGTATCAGCGATGATCAGAAAATGGGTAAATTACTGAGAAGATCAGATGCAAGGTAAAATAAAGGAAATGTATTGGTGAGCAACAAATTGGTTCATTACGAAAAGACCCTGCAAAAGGTTTAAAAATACATTGTTATATCTGAGATAGAAAAATGTACAAAAAAATAAAAACTGGGTAAAACTAAGTCAGGAGAGTCTTGTCAAATATAAAAAGTTCTAAATTGGTTGTAGTTATAAGCATGATAAAAATGAATGCTTAATTAAATCTGTGGAAAATGAATCCTTTGTTTAAGTAGGTAAAATGAAAGAAATTAATTTCAGTCAAGAAGAAAGCATGTGTTAGAACAAAGTCAGAAAAATTAGTCATCGGCATGATTTGTGTTGTGAATGTATACACAAAGCTATAGCTATAGTGAAACAAAATGGGCAGCTGCCCCAGATGCAAGCTGGTTGAGGCCATAACTGTTACTGCAGAAGAGATGTTGATCATTCCTTGCATGTCAGTGTCATGGCTGCACTTAAAATCAGAGTTCCTTAAGTGACTTTAAAGAGTTCCTCAATGGTAACAACGGCCTGTATAAATTTGCTCATGAAGAGCAAAGAACTGTTGTGCAGAAACATTGTAGCTCTTTGCCTGCTGCCAAAATATTGTTTTGGTCCTCATTTTTTTTTCTTGCTTGTTGAGAGGACACCAAGTGATGAATTGGCAGAGGTAACTATTTCTCTAGCAACAGATTTGTGTGCATAAAATAAAAATCAACTTCATTTCATCTAAGTTATTCAAAAAGGAATTACATTTCTTTGAATTGTCTGTATTGAAGAGAACAACTTGAAAATGTCTAAAAACATGAAGAATATCTTTTTGGCTGGGGGGTGGCAAGTTTGCCCCCCAATGCACAATTTATATATCCCAACTCCAGTGTCACACAATAGTGGAGAAGCTACAAAACCCCACTACACCGAATGGATGACTTATACAATATAAGTGAATACAACTATTAGCCACAATCAAAAGAAATTAAACTAAAGTTGCTGATATGAACTACACTGTTCAGAGTGTATGAATGTCATAAAAATGTATACATGCTAAATGTACAGGAAAACAATTCACACTGTGCATATGCAAGTACACCATGGCTCATGAAATGTTTCTACCTGTTGTCTTGTTTAAAAGTGTGCAAAGATTTGTTTACTGGCATGTAATGTTTACCAGGATTTATCATATTCAGACAGATCCTCCACTAGTACTAGAAATTTGCAGCAGGTCCCAACGATTAGAATCGAGCACTTGAAACACATGGCCCATATAGCTGTGATTAAGAAGCAGATCACTTGTTACTGAATTAACATTGTGGTTACTATTGTCACACAAGATAAATTATTCTGTGTGCATCAATATGATCTTAATAAAATGCTACAGAATGAGCACATTCCACTTAGTTTTTTGTAGTTTGCTAACTGGGATAATAGGCTGATCCCAAGGGGTCTGTTTAAGACACTACCCAAGAAATGCACAGTAATATAATTATGTGATAACACAATAGCCAGTTAATTTGTTACATCTAGAGAATATATGCATATAGGCTAATCTGAGTAAAAAGCATGTAGAGCACTAAACAGATTGAGTTGTGAGACAAATTTTATTTATTTATTTATTGACATTTATCAGTTATTATCAGTTCACAATAACACGTAGCTACAAAGTAAGATATTCAGTTTGATAGTAAGTGGAGAGTAACTTATATGAATAGGATAAAGTGTAATTAAGTGAGGGACTCAGTTTTTAACACAGGAAAATGGTTATGGCTTATATACCAGATACTGTTCGGAAGTATATACCTAAATATGTCTCATTACAGAGATGTAGAAGGGAAAATTTTGTAACCCAGGTTGCTAAAGTTTTGCAGATTTTGACATTAATGCATTATTTGGGCTTGGCTGAACTAGTGTGTTAATATGTGGTAAAGCGTACACAGTTTGAAAAAGGGGAGTCTGTTTAAAGCAAGAGGAGAAAGCTTGTTTGTGTAATGTGAGAATAGCTTCCAGGCGAACTTGCTAACTGATAAATTTCTTTAAGGATTTTTCTCTTATGATTATTCAATTATGGTGCTTCAAGTTCTTGCTTAGACTGAAATCAAACAGATGGAGGAAACCCTGGCTAGCATTTCAGGACCTGGTGAAGAGCTGTTGCATTCTCCAGCATCACCAGGTGCTTTGCCAGCTTTCCTTTGACAGGAGTCCTATTAATATTTTTAAATAAGTAAGCAATGAGATACAGGCTGGATGGATGAAGCAGTGGCCGGTTACTTCCCATAGGCTTGGCTAGCAATTTGCCAAGAAATGAGAAGAGAAGGCTTTACTAGTAGAAATGTATGCACTGGATCAAAAGGTAAGGTCATTTAGTTAAGACTCTGAGCTGTCTAAATTTAAAGCCATATTCTTAGCGTATGCAAAAAGTAAAGATGAGCATGTTAAGAATATTACCAAGTTTAAATGCAGTGAAGATTATGCTGAAGGATATTTTACAAGGTTTCTCACAAGACATTTAAAAAGAAAATACCATTTAAGGCTTTAAATGGCATTGGGTCAAATTCTCATTCGTGGATTTAAGTGGTTATAACAGTGGGTCAAACAATGGGGACAGAGGTGAAGGGGTATCAATGTAAACTGGATCTCATATTACAGACAATACAGCATTAGACAACTCGCCTCTTCTGTGAGCCAGTTTTGTAACACTAAGTGCTATCACTTGATCAGAGCACAAGTAATCACTTAACTGGAGAGTTAGTTTTACTTGACCAACAATACACAATGAATAGTTGAACCAGTAATATTAAGGACTGGAGAAACAAATACATCACTTCTGGATACATCTTATGTTGAAACACAGAAGTCTTCAAATGGAAAGCAATGAAAAACTGTTTATGTTTTCAATTATATAAGTAAACTATTCAGACATGTACCTTTGAAGGTTATGCCGAGGCATTAGAAGATTTAAGCAGATTTAATAAAGTGTTTTTTCTCCCTGGTCTGTTGTTGAAACGAGTTTTATAACTGTCAGTTTAGGTTTCAAATGTTACAGAAGATCTTATATCACCTCTTCCTAGGAATTTATCATATCAGTGCCTGTATGGTGAATTAAAATAGTAAACTGCATTTAGTGCTTACAAGGTCAAGAGTCTGAATGTAGCTCTGATTATTAAACTATCTCTAGGAAATACAGTAGAAAACTACAGATCACATCATGTGGATTTTGTTTATCATTAGATATGTTTCCTAATTGTTTTCCCATTTATACTGAAGCACTTTTAGTTCGAAATGCATTGTAACCAAATGAAGAATATGCTAGCTTGAAGGACTGTTAATGAATAAAAGTTTTATTGTTTTAGTGATCTGGAGTAGAATATATGTATGTTAGTTTACTTCCTAAATAATATCCTCTAGGAATGCATCTAATTTGCAGCAGGCCCTTATCACTGAAGCAGCTTATTGTATAACTCTACAGATGAATACTGAGTCATTTGTAAATAACTATGAGGCACAAGGCATATCTTAGCATCACTGGCCTTTTAGCTTGCAGAATAACATTAGCTGTAGTACTGTAGTCATTTTATTCATAGCAATAAAGGATAATTTAAAATATAACCTACTTGGTCTATTTATCTATACTGCCTTATTATAAGCATATGAATCGCAAGGTTCTGATTCAGGTTTGCCTGGTCTGCACTGCAAGGAATTGTATTATCTCTTTGATTTGAGATATCTATTCACAACAGCAGCCTACTGAATTAAATTTTAAAAATCCATACCAGCTTATACTGTTCTATAACAAATAGCAGGCATTTAAAATACGTTAACTATAACTGTTATTTACATATCTTTGATTTAAGAACTGTAGAATGCAATGCTTTCAAGTGCTCCAGTTTTGACAGTACATCCCAACTGATGTGGCAACTTGGGATGCAGTTGGTTCTGTCTGTCTCGAATTACTGATTAAGTGGTAGCCCCACCCATAATCTATGATTAGCAGAGGGGCAACTGACCTGTCAAACACATATCAGCAAACCTTTTTTTTTGTTTGTTTTTTTGGGAGGGGGGGTATTAAAGTGAAATTCTTCCAGACAGGCTTCTTTTCATATCTGAGAGAAAGAGGGAAGAGTCTGAGATAGCACAGTGTCACTATAATTTCACATCTATACCATCTTATGGCTTAGGGCTGGGATAGTCCAACACTTGATGGTGAAAGATGCGGTTACCTGAGAATTAAGCTGATGCAGTGAAAGCAGCAGAGCCAGATGTATTTGTATTTGATGATAACAGCTCAGAGAAGCAATCCAGATGTACTCATAAGACGTTTATGAATGGTAACAAGAAGGTAGCATTAGCAATGTCCTCCTTCAAGTCCCAGGAACTTTCTAGAATTGCAAGAATTGTTTTAGCTGCTTGAAAATGAAGCTCATACAGTGAAAGCAATGCTGTCAGATATTGTTTCCTTTGGTAATCATGGTTCTGGGGCTCACAGAACCTCTGTCTGTACTGGTAAAAAAATTTAGAAGAGGTCACTGATCACAAGACGCACTAATAATGATAATCTCCATTATACCCCAGGAATCAACTCGAGTCGCAAGGTCTCTTTTTCATAGAACCTTATGGTGCAGTTGTGTCCAAGTCATCCTACATAGCAATATCTTGACTAATTCATGGACATTATGAAGCAGGTTAACAAAGACTGCAATTCAGATAATTGTAGGATGGTTAGCCGATGTAACTAGGCAAGAGTAAAGGGGATGGCTACTTTGGGGACAAGAACTGAGACAAATGAACACGCCCTCACTGCACCACTGCTATTAAAACCTTTTAAAACTTTTATGTTTTACTTGGTCCATTGAAGGTGTATATCGATACCATTTGGATTGTTTTAATAGAAGTGGTGCAGTGAGGGTGTGTTCATTTGTCTCAGTTCTTTTTCTAGTTTGTTTTTTGTGTTTGGATTCCTTACCTTGGGGACAAGCTTTTATGGGGCATGACCAGCATTTGCTGATGGGGAGCAAGTGCAGTCCCAAGCATTCATTTAAGCTGTGGCTGATATCATGGCTCCTTAAATGAATGTAGATACTGTATTCACATTTGTATTTAGTACCTCAGTGTAATTATAGAAAGAGTAGTGGAGTATTTTCCCCTCAGCTTTGAGAAGAGCTTCTCTTTCTTTTTCCCCTCTTGTTTGGGTTGGAGGTTCCAATATGAAGTTCTACCAAGTGCTCTAGATGTCCTAGCCATAGCTATGTCTCTTGGGATTGTTTTGTAATCATATGAACAGATTTTATCAATATTCTGTTATAGCATAAAAAGTGTGTGGGGGGGTCTCTCCACACTTTAATTTTATTTAGAAAGTGGTGACCTTAGACATCAATTTTTTTCCAGCCTTCCAATAAAATCATTGCTGCTTTATTAGTTTCTACTGCTTATTCTGTAGTTCTAGTCCTCTTTGCTGACCGTATTTGTATGGAACTTCATTCTGTGTGTTTCATCTCTCCCTGTTTAAAACCGTCTGCCACACATTTTACTGTAATTCTTGCAGTTTGCCCTGATAATGTAAGGGGTCTTTTCTGCATGTTTGCCTGTATTAATGTCAGGACATTGCTGCATTTTTTTCTCCTCTCTCTATTACCATTTGCTCATTTCATTTTTAACGAGTTTTGTTGTTAGCATGAAAAATTTGTCTTCAGTCTGATTCATTTGCTATATATGCATTTTTGTAGTTTTAGGATTTAGCTTTTATTGTCACATTTTTCCTAATAATTGTGCTGTAATCTCTGTACACCAAGTATGATTTTTACCCATCACTGTAGTCCAGTTATTTCTGACTAACTATGAAGTACTGCTATTAATATGTAGGGAGATCTCTTCTACAAAGTCCTTTTCATTTAAGTACCAAGATACGCTAGTTATGTAAAGTTCTGGCAAGCTAACAAATGCATAGTCTTGTTGGTATGGCTACTATACCATATTTGAAAGGATTTTATATAATGAACATTTTCTGATATAGAATATTCTGTGTTATACAGAGTAGTTTTTTGTTTGGAGTTGTAGCATTTTATGCTATTGTAAATGTAGTGGTACGATGCTGTAACAAAATGAAAGTAAGTGTGACTACTTTATCTACAAATAAGAATAATTCATGCTGATTAGTGGTCCCTGGTTTTAACAGGGCACACCAGATTTTCAGGGGCTTGATCCTTGTTTATGTCCTATGGAGGCTGAGTGACAGGTTTGATACAAAGTATTCTCCATTCATTCAATTATGGGGGCTTAACCCTGCTGCCAAATGATTTATTAATGTAATAATCAGAAAATGCTGGTTTAAATCATTAGCAATATTATTGATTTTAGAGATGATGCCCTTGATCTAAGTATGGTGGGGGGTGTTACAGTTTGTGACAGTGATGTAGTTTGCACTGTGACTTTTAAAGGACTGTTTTTCATACTTCTCAACCTCTTAGAACAAGAAATCTGGACAAAGCCTAAAACAGATGAGGAGACAAAGACCCCAAAATAGGGAAGGATTCTCAATATTGCTTTTATAATCTTAAAATGTTGTTAAAATAACAGGATTTGTGTTTGCATGCATTTTCTGAAGGATATGAAGTCTGGAACTCAAATGATTGCCATTATTTAGGGACTCTATTCCTCAGGGCTTTGAAAAACCAGAAATTTTATAAGGAACAGACCAGAAATATAAGGTAAAAATATGGACATTCTGTGAAAATCTGGACAGTAGAGTGAATTGCTGGGTTCATATTAACTAGCGGTTATTACAAATCATTTTACTCAATGTTTGTTTAGTCATGTAAGGTCGATACTGAATGTCTGCAGCTAAAATAACTTTATACTGAAAGGGGCATCTCGGCACTGTTCAGCTGTCTACACTGCTTTCTATAGGCTAAAAATTTCCATTATGTACTGAAGTGAATGTCTGACACTCTTACTATGTTAAATAAATATGGTAAATTGAGCAGCAAAATATCAATAGCTCCTAGTCACAAGATTGAGTTTAAAGGGAATTGCAAAGCAAGAAACTGCTATTGAATGCTACGAAACAGCATCTGGTCAGGAGATACATTTGGCCATAACACTTACTTTCAATCACTATAAGTTTGTTTGACTGTTATTGGGGGGGAGCAGAAACAAGTAACAATTTCTTATCGAGGCAACAGGTTCCCTAAAATGTACCATCACTTCTTCAACCCTCTTCCTTTTTTCCCTTTTCATGGACTTAATTGTCTCCTTCCAAAATAGTTGATCTTCAGAATCCACCTATCACCCATTTTGTGGGGTATCTGAGGAAAGGGTAAACCTATTAAAGAATCCTAGTACCATTATCATTGGGTAAGAACCAAAGTCAATCATCAATATAAGATGACTGCACCCATTTAAGGTAACTTATTTCTGGTATCTTGCACCATTATATGCTAAAATGCAAGATTTATAACTAAGTTAAGTCTTGAGTCTTGTTTCCTTTCTGATCCTATCAGTTAAATTGAAGCCAATGCATTAATGAGGTATCGAACCCAGTTATTGTGATTCTATTTATACAGAAAAATAGGGCCAATATGCAGGGATTCACAGGATGGAATCTGGTACCATTTCTCTTTTTCATATCTTCCTTTATTTTCCATCCATTTATCACTCATTCCTTTTCCCTTTTTTCCTCTATATTTCTGATTCCTTCAAGTTATTGTTTGAGAATCTTCTTAGGCTTTTGAATAACTTGGTGCTTCTTGTTTTCCTTCTGCTGTTTCTGTTATTTAACATGATGAAAAAAATTGTACTCTAAAGTCCCAGACTGCTTTTTCTTACAAGTGAACGGGAATCAGAATGGATTCCCACACTGATGCCACTTAGCATATGACTTCTTGGTCTAAACTTTGCATGCAATATTGCAGTTCTGCATATAGTTAACTTAAGTGTTCAGTATTAATACTGGTAGAGTAGTTTCTATAAATTGTATTTTTATGCTGTTTGCAATGTAAATGCAATTTTACTTCTTTGGTTGCTAGAAATTATTCATATAATTAATACAGCATCCTCCTAGCAAATTTGCAAAATTACTTCCAACAGATTAGAACAACCGAATTTGGGATGTATTTGAAAAAGCTAGGGTTTCTCTAATTATTAGTAGGTTATAGGATGATTGTTGATACGGTGACCACAGCCTTTGATTTTACTTTCTTTAATGTAATGGTTTGCACTTGGCCATTAAAAATGAAGGCTATATGCTTATCTAAAGATAAGCAATGTTTCAGTCATTTTTCAACAAGAAAAACACTTAACTCCACATAGTTTCTGATTTATTGTATGCTTTTTGAAGATGTAGAGGTATATAAATTGAAATTATAAATCAGTCTGAATGCAAGAAATGGCTGTTCCCTGTGACTATGAAACAGGGGACATTGACATTTGTCTTGCTACATTTGGATCCAGTAGAATGATTACAATTGCCTATGTTTATTTGTAACTGATTATAGAAACAAAAAAAAAAACAGCACAATTATTGGTATATTTATTTTAGCCAGTTCTGTTGATGTATATGGATAAATCTTTAGGAATCAGTTGACCTAAGTTGAACTACCATTTTGATCACCTGTTGGAGGTGGTGGAGAAAGGATGACGCTTAGCCCTGCATGCCTGTCTTCAGTGGTGAGGGCAGAGCCTGTGTGCTTATAGGTGCACACACTGCGATAGAATTTCTCATGGAGACTGGGGATCCTACAAAGTGTTAGAGGGGGCACCTCTAATTGATTATGCCAAGCTGAAGTATGATGACCCTTGCAAAGGCTCACTGGATGCCAAATCTTTGAATGCTAACACTCATGCAAGAGGAGTCACGGCTGCAAATAAAACCTCTAAATCCTTATCAAAATAATAACAAAACTACAAGTACACTTGACTGTTATCCTCCAGTCTAAGCATAGCATGCATTTATCTCTGTCTTTCTCAGAGCAAACTGGTCAGTAGAGTACCAAGGTATGCTCAATGGTCAGAGAAAGACTAGAACAAAAAAAAATCTATTTTTTGTTAACCAGATATGTAGACTGGTCTGGGGACCTGTGTTATCTACAGATATCCACAATGCCACATCAAAGAGCTAACAGGTAAAAAAAATGACAGAAATTAAATATAAAATTATGTAAATATAAAGTAAATACATATATGTTTAAAAATTATCATCAATGTGAGAGACTCATCCACTACCTAGCTGCTTAAAGTCCAAAATCTCATCTTATTCCAAATTCAGTAACAGCTGCACTAAAAAAATCATATAAACATGCAAAATCATTCACGTTTCGCTCATACTACCATACTGTTCTGTTGTGTCCAGCACACACAGTGTAATAAATGGCATATGCATGGTTAAGTCTTTGATAAGCCATCTTAAATTTCTTTATCTTAGCCTATTACATCATGAAGTATGGAGAACACCAGCACCCTTGGTAACCATAACAGATTTTGAGCCTTGTCTTATTGACAAACTCTCAGAATTTGATGAAATATATCAGAAACTTTCCTCCAGAACTGAAATATTGAGGGCACATTAAAATATGATTTATATGCAAAGCTCAGAAATAATGCTGAGTACAAAATATAGAAGTGAAAACAAAAAATATATAATTTACAAGACATTTTAACTACATAGCTAATACAATGGCAAGATAGTATTATATATAATGATTTACAGATTACTAACTCTAGACTACAGCACACTAGAAGTAATAAATCAGTTAAGTAATTAACATCTCATTTTTATTCAGTCTCCTAAAGGTAATAAACATTCAGCCAGATATTTTGAGATGACTATGCTAAGAAATATTAATACATAAATAAAAAACTTTGTGGCAAGTACTGTCATTTTTACCAACCTAATCTGTTCAAAGGGGCCTACGATATTATATGACCCCCATTTATCATAAGAAGTGGACACTTGCCCACTTCCTTGGAGCCTAGCATCAAAACAATTGACTTTCTGTGATGGTGCTGCAAGCCTTGAATACCAATATCCTAAAATATGCAAAGCTTTCTCCCAACCTAGCCCCAAAATCTGTAAGAAGCATCATGCAATCACCTGCAAAAAGACTGAAACTGGGCAATTGTTCCTGATGAGAAAGTGCCTTGAGAATTTTCCTTAATTTACTACATCAGTGGTTCATAAAAATAAAGTAGCACACTACTTTTTCTCTTTTCAGATTTATGTGATAATCCTCCACTGAACACATTTCTGGTTGATAGAGCTTGCTCTCCCTCTCTCTGCATATAAGCATGTTTGTATATATCTATATATATCTATCTATATATATATATATATATATATATATATATATATATATTATATATAAGTATATATATATATATATATATATATATATATATATATATAGATATATAGATATAGATATAGATATATATATATTTACACACACACACACACACAAATACATATATATATATATATATATATATATATATATATATATATATATAGATTCACTTTATTATCTCAAAATACTGAAAGGTCAAATTTCAGTATCTCGAGACTATAAAGTCGAATCTTCAAAATAGCGAAAGTGCATAATCACGAATCCAACTAAGTTGAATTCATGGTTATGGCTTTACGTTACGTGAAATGTAATGTGTTGTGTGGATGGTGTCCGGTGTAGTGTGCGGATTTAGGTGGAATTTAAGGTACGTGAGTGTTTTGTAAGGGTTTTGGGTAGGTGTTTGAGTATATGTGAGTGTGTCTGTAAGTTGTACCTGTGGGTTAGGGTAGGCAGGTAAAAGTATAATTAGGTAAAAACACACTGGTTCCACACGGCTGAATAAATGTCATAAAATAATTTATTCCAAGGAAAAACAAGTAAGCGCTTTCACGGATATCATCTGCTTCATCAAACTAGAATGAGAAATAACATTAAAAACTTGCCTTTATAAATTCAAATGAGCCAATCAACTAGGCTGATAACTTAAATATATACTTAACCTCTAAAATGCTGGAACACAGTAAAAAACTAGCTATTAATATACAGTATTAACACATTAAAATAGTATAAATAAGAATGATACTAAAATTGTGACATCAGCAGCAGATTATTACTAAAAAGTATAATATATATATATATATATATATATATATATATATATATATATATATATATATATATATACATATTTATACTTTTTAGTAATAATCTGCTGCTGGTCACAATTTTAGTATCATTCTTATTTATACTATTTTAATGTGTTAATACTGTATATTAAAAGCTAGTTTTTTACTGTGTTCCAGCATTTTAGAGGTTAAGTATGTATTTAAGTTATATATATACCCGCCGTGGTGGTGCTGCGGTAGCGTTGTCGCCTCACAGTAAGACGCTGTCCGATTTGATTCTCAGCTAGAGCGTCTTCTGCGTGGAGACATGCGTGAATGGGCGTACCTTCATTAAAAGTTGTGCGTCAGGCCTGGCAAGCCAGTACGTAAAAATCAACTGCCAATTATTAGCGGACCGGAGTTCCACTGTGGCGACCCCTAACCGGGAAAAGCCGAAAGACACAAATATATATATATATATATATATATATATATATATATATATATATATATATATAAATAAATATATATATAATAAATTTGTAGATTTTACTAAAAGTGTCACATTGCCAAAATAATTAATACAGACACTATCAAACATAGCAATGACAAAAATAATTCATTAATAAAATTAAGAATCAATGTTTAAGAGCTCTAGCCTTGAGAAATGGCTTCAGAGAAACTTTATTATTGAGACCAGGTGGTTTGTCTGCCTGAAACCTTATAATTCATTTCTGTTCATTGGATTCAGTTCTGTTTACCAAATCACCTCCTCTCATAGTACTATGCATAATTTCTAACACCAAAAACTTAAAGCTATGCCGTGGTCCTTCTTTAGCTACATGCATAGCTAAAGCACTGGTTTCCTTGCCATTCTTAATATCTCTCAGATGTTCCAGTATCCTATTGGTCTTGCCTACATAAAATGCAGGACATGCAATACAGTAACAAAAATAAACTACATTTTTTGTTCGGCAGTCAGCATAGGAAGCACTTTCTATCCTAAATCCTAGTGATGGATGCATGAATTGTCCACCTATATGTACATGAGTAAAAGCTAAACATCTCCTATAGATGTATGTGCCAGTTCTCTCTGGTAAAATCTGACTGTTTTGGATGTGGTGGTGTTTGTAGATGTGTGGTGTGTGGGTGTGTGTGTGTGTGTGTGTGTGTGTGTGTGTGTGTGTGTGTGTGTGTGTGTGTGTGTGTGTGTGTGTGAGGGACTGTAGAATGTCTGGTTCTGAGTTTACTATATTTTTCTGTTTGTATGATCTCGGAGTTAGTATATATAAGTAGGGGGTATTGGGGGCACAGCCCCCACATAGTGCAGGGGCTTGCCCTTATATGTAGTGTAGGTTTGTTGATTTATGTTTTTGTGTTTGTGTGTGTTTTGTTTGTTTATTTGTTGTGGTGTGGGTCGGATGGTGTATGTGTTGTGTGGTGGATGGTGTATTTATGTTCACGGTTTTGTGTTTTGCAGTTTTGTGATTTTGGGATTTGAGCATTTGACTTTATGGTCTCGGGATAATGAAATCTGAGATTTCAGTATTTTGAGATTATAAAGTGGAACTATAGATATTTATATATATATATATATATATATATATATATATATATATATATATATATATGTGTGTGTGTGTGTGTGTGTGTGTATATATTTACACATACACACACACACATATATCTATATCTAATATATATATATATATATATATATATATATATATATATATATATATATATGTATGTATGTATATGGGACCAACATACCCTTTTTTCTCTACTATACTGAGGTGGGGTGGGGGGCGGCCACGGTGGTGCAGTGGTTAGCATTGCTGCCTCACAGCAAGAGGTTCTCTGGTTCGATCCTCGGCTGGGGTGCCTTCTGTGCGGAGTCTGCATGTCCTCCCTGTGGTCGCGTGGGTTTCCTCCGGGTGCTCCGGTTTCCTCCCACATCCCAAAGACATGCTGCAGGTGGATTGGACACTCTAAATTGGCCCTAGGTGTGCGTGTGAGTGTGCCTTCTGTGGAAGGTTTGGCGCCGGGCTGGCAACTCGACACCGTAAAACTCCACTGCCATTCAATGTGCGGACAAGGTGATCCGCTGTGGTGACCCCTAACCGGGAAAAAGCCGAAAGAAGAAGAAGAAGTGAGGTGGGGTGGGGGGGGGGTGCTGCCCCCCATTGGTGGGTTTTACTTGTCTCAGTTCGTGTTTTGTGTAAGTTTGGGCAAGTAGTTACTTACCCTGAGAAAAACTTTGTCATTAGGTATTTCCATTTTCGTGATTTTTGTTTCAGTACTGCGGTGGTGGCAAGTACTGTCATTTTTACCAACCTAATCTGTTCAAAGGGGCCTACGATATTATATGACCCCCATTTATCATAAGAAGTGGACACTTGCCCACTTCCTTGGAGCCTAGCATCAAAACAATTGACTTTCTGTGATGGTGCTGCAAGC
This sequence comes from Protopterus annectens, assembly GCF_019279795.1. Taxonomy (NCBI): domain Eukaryota; kingdom Metazoa; phylum Chordata; order Ceratodontiformes; family Protopteridae; genus Protopterus; species Protopterus annectens. The sequence goes on from NC_056743.1 coordinate 273,279,447, forward strand.
CTTGAATACCAATATCCTAAAATATGCAAAGCTTTCTCCCAACCTAGCCCCAAAATCTGTAAGAAGCATCATGCAATCACCTGCAAAAAGACTGAAACTGGGCAATTGTTCCTGATGAGAAAGTGCCTTGAGAATTTTCCTTAATTTACTACATCAGTGGTTCATAAAAATAAAGTAGCACACTACTTTTTCTCTTTTCAGATTTATGTGATAATCCTCCACTGAGCACATTTCTGGTTGATAGAGCTTGCTCTCTCTCTCTCTCTGCATATAAGCATGTTTGTGTATATCTATATATATCTATCTATCTATATATATATATATATATATATATATATATATATATATATTATATATATGTATATATATATATATATATATATATATATATATATATATATAGATATATATATATATATATATATATATATATATATATATAGATATATAGATATAGATATAGATATATATATATATTTACACACACACACACACACACACAAATACATATATATATATATATATATATATATATATATATACATATATATATATATATATTCACTTTATTATCTCAAAATACTGAAAGGTCAAATTTCAGTATCTCGAGACTATAAAGTCGAATCTTCAAAATAGCGAAAGTGCATAATCACGAATCCGACTAAGTTGAATTCATGGTTATGGCTTTACGTTACGTGAAATGTAATGTGTTGTGTGGATGGTGTCCGGTGTAGTGTGCGGATTTAGGTGGAATTTAAGGTACGTGAGTGTTTTGTAAGGGTTTTGGGTAGGTGTTTGAGTATATGTGAGTGTGTCTGTAAGTTGTACCTGTGGGTTAGGGTAGGCAGGTAAAAGTATAATTAGGTAAAAACACACTTGTTCCACACGGCTGAATAAATGTCATAAAATAATTTATTCCAAGGAAAAACAAGTAAGCGCTTTCACGGATATCATCTGCTTCATCAAACTAGAATGAGAAATAACATTAAAAACTTGCTTTTATACATTCAAATGAGCCAATCAACTAGGCTGATAACTTAAATATATACTTAACCTCTAAAATGCTGGAACACAGTAAAAAACTAGCTTTTAATATACAGTATTAACACATTAAAATAGTATAAATAAGAATGATACTAAAATTGTGACATCAGCAGCAGATTATTACTAAAAAGTATAATATATATATATATTAGCCATCTCCTTCCCAACCATCTTAGAAAATCTATTGGAATCCATCAGACCTTCCAATTTGCCTCCTTTGAGGGAACTAATAGCACTGATCACATCTCTAATCTTCATATCGAGATATTCCATATTATTGCCATAAAGCCTCCTATCTTCAAATTACAGATCACCCTCTGTGTTACCCACATCTAACCACCTTCATATAACTTACTGTATAACTTATGAATCTCAGCCTTTGTCAGTCAATGTTGCCTTACTTTCTGTCTCATAGTACTCCTTTGGCCACTTCCCCTCGCCCTGCCTCCTGCTTACAATTCACTATCATCTTGAAGTTATCCTTCAGGTAATTTCTTATCTCAGCTGAGATCCCTACTCTGATCTGCATTCTATTCAGCTCCTTATTCCACTGTTCTAAACGTTTTACTTTTTGGGCAGATATCCTTCCCTATGTCACAAAGTCTACTCTGTATGCTGATTTCACTATCTGAATACATGCCTACACTAGCATCCTGGTCCTGTGAATTCAGAGCAATCACTTATATAATTATTCCTTTAAGCTATTATGTGTCTAATTCTCTTTACCAGGTGCATGGATTCATGCACTAACACTCACTCACAAACTTCCCTCCGTTCTTTTTTAATTTCTCCAAGTCTTTTTGGTTTCTAATATTATGTTATGATTGAACCCAATTCCTGTCAAAGGATGATTAAAGTTCGTGAAATTAGTATTGTTTCAATCTTTGATAGCCAGAAGTGCTCTTTACAGCACCCTCAATGTGTTCAGTAATGACTCCTTCTGCAATCCATGTGGAGTTACATCTATCGGTAACATATCTAAGTATGATTGTAAATTGTTTTACTATTGTAACTGTTTGGGTATTCTTCTTCCACATTGCAATCATTTCTGCCTACAAATCCTGGCATTTTATGACTTTGTCTTTCTCTGTACGTAAGACACTGTAGTCACTATGTATAGCAATTTCAATGATCAATGATAATTTTGTCTTCTTTTCATGGACTACTATATTTGGTTTTCTTGCATCTGTTTTTGAACTGCTGGTAATGGGCAATCCCATGTGATATAAACTTCATAATTTTCTATATTGCTTTGTGGCTCATGTTTCCCATGTTTTTTGGCTACCTCAGTATTATAGTGTTCGCCCAATCTCCAAAGCAACAGTCTTGCCACAGTATTATGCCTTTCGGTATACAGTCCTTCTGACATTAGTATATCACAACCAGCAACAAGACATTCAACTGTTTCCAGTTCTGTTCTACAAAACATACATTTGTCTGTTTCTTCCACATGTTCAATGGACACTGCAACCTGTGTTCATAGTCCACTATCTTGGGCCATCAATATTAACTTTTTGTCTTTTGGTTTAATTTTACCTCTCCTTAACCATCCATGTGTTTGTTCCTGATCAACATGAGGTTGTTCCAAGAGTTTTCTATACGTGTAACTATGCATTTTCCACATTTCTTGCATTCTGATCTCATCCTTTACTTTATATTCTTTCTTTTATTTTTTGGCACATTCAATTGCTGCCTGATTTTTATCTGCTTCTGGTTTTATTTCCATTCCTGCTTTATGCGGATATGCTTCTGCTAAAATAAGCAGGGAAGTCATCTTAGACTTAATAGTCTCATGATTGCAGATCCATACATGTAATCAGTTTTGAGGAGGCCCATACCTCCTTCAGAATGGGAAATATATAATCTTGGTATGCAGTGATTTTTATAAATCATTTGATGAGCATGAAGCATCCTTGTTTTCCTATCAAAACTATCCAATACCTTTTGAGGCCAGTCAATCACCCCAAACTGTAAGTTAGAACAGGATGAGCAAATTGGTTTATTGGACTTTGTTCCTAGATGGCAATGCTGTTTTCAGTATTAATTTAAATGTTCTAAAATATTTCTTACTAAGTTGTATGCACATTTCTTTATATTTTATTGCTGATCTTTCATCATTTCCCAAATATTTATACACTCCTTCTTACTCAAGTTCTTTCAAATCACATTCCTGTCCCAAACTGGTTTTCTTGGTGCTGTAGCTTTCCTGCTTTAATGGTTGTGTTCACACATTTATTAAGACCAAATGACATTCTTATCTGAAAAAGTTTTGACCACTTGCATTTGTGCTTTCAGTTCCTCAGTTGCAAAAGATCTACAAAAAGAAGATGAGAAGTGTTTACACTTTGTTGTTCTCTGGGAGCCAAATTGTAGCCATGACCAAATCTGTTAAGTAGGCAGCTTAATGGGTTAAGGGCAAGGCAAAAGAGCAACAGTGACAGCGAGTCACCCTGGAATATTCCCATTTGAATTTTTATCACTGGAATAATAATTTGTCCTTTATCATGGCTTAACTGCAAAGTGGTTTGGCACTGTTTCATGGTCACTGTAATGTAATCAATCAGTGGAGGGTATATTTTATACATTTTTAAGCACTCTTTTATTCATGAATGTGGGATACTGTTAAATGCTTTTTTGTAGTCTATCCATGCCATATTTAGATTCTTCCCCTTTTTACAGTTCTCCATTATCACTTTATATAACAAGTGATCCTTTGTTCCATATGACTTTCTTTTATTACCCTTTAATTCTATTGCCATGATTGAGTTTTCTTCTAAATGACTATAAACTCTGTCGGCATCAGTTGCGGTGTATATTATATACGTTGTTCCCTCCATTCCATTGTAGCCTTACCAATCTACGATAAGACATATTCTATCTTTCCTGACTCGAAAGTCATATCCGAATACACCAAGAACCTATTTAATATGCTCATTTGTCAATACTCCTCTCACAAGAAAGTAACCTCCTTCCTTTCACTTCACTTTATTCCTCCTCTGCTCCAAACCAACTACGTCATGATGTAACCCCACATTAAACTTCCTTCTTACAGCACCTTTATCCTTGCTTACAGTATTTAAGGCTCTGTATAATATCTGAACTCCTCAGACTCATTAAAGTCTGGCCTGTAAAAAGAACCTGAAACTATTGATACATTCTGATGTATAAACCTCAGCAACATCCATATGCCATTGCCTATCACATTTTAATTCAGAACCATCCACCCCAGTTTTACACTAAGTACAACCATACTTTAAAATCCACTAATGTAGTCAGCTTCTATGTCATGAAACCTCTCTTTGCTAGTGAACTAATCTGTCTCCTTAATTATCTGTCTTGTATCACAGCAATCACTGTCTTTTTAAAGTTTTATCTTTGCAAAATTCTGCTCTTTTGACAGAATGCCCCACACCTCAGTATTCGCTGTCTCCATAATGACTCTCTATCTCTGTCCCTCCATAAGCACTCTCTAATTCTATTCCCTCTCTTCATCCTCACTCCTTTTCATCCTACTGACCTATATTGGAATGTTGCCAGCTTGGCTTACTAAGCCCTTGGGCACTGAAAATACTTTAAATGTTCCTCTCAGCAGCATGCATGCTCAGTTGTTGCAGACAGAGGGCAGAGACTGCCACTGTGAGACTGCATAAAAATTATGTCACTTGTCACTATTGTAGATTTTATTCTTAGAACCTGTCACTCTGAACTCTCAACCTTACTTCTCCAAGCTGAACCCCTTGAGAAAGTTATACCACTCTCCTCCCCTAATTTGTTTACACAATTCTCAAACCAAAGATCTCTTTCCCCCAAACCCCTCACTGGTGTACCCCTACAAACATCTTTTATTTTTTATCCCCGTCAATAAAGCTTGTCCTGCCTGCTACCTTTCTACCCTATATGCTCTTAGATCCTTTCCTTAGACCTCTCCCTCCAATGTAACTACAACTTGTAGCTTGCATTATATACAACACTTGATACTATGCACCCTATATAGGCATATGAACTCAGTCATAAATTCCCTTTGTATACTATGGTCAGTCATGTCAAGATCTCACCTAATGCAGTGAGTTTATACCTTGAACCATGAACGTTAATGGACAGTATGTCCTCAGGTTTCTTACTTAACCTCCAAATATCCCAACTGTCCATATCCACTCAAACTCCAATTATCTATCAAAAAGCATAATTGGCTACAGGTAACTGCAGATGTTCACCATTTCTACCTGCATTTATGTACTCCACAAGTACCCATCCCACAATTTAAACTCTTCTCTTTCCTCATACAATTCCATATCTTTTTTCTGCTACCACCTTTTCAAATGTTCTGGAAAATCTAATAATGATCTTGTTACTCTTTTGACTTTGCTCCCATCCCCCCATTTAGACATCTTCACTGGTTTCAGTCTGTTATAGTGATCCATCGATAATATTCTCTGTATCCAAAATAGTGGAAGGACTGGTCCCCCTAGCTGTAAAACTAACAATGGTATTGTCAGGTATATGCTACCTACTATATTAAGATCCTTGGTTACACTGGTATGTCAATTTTTGATTTATATATCTACTAACTATTTAGATATTTGTCATTACATCCAGTAGAAAACCCATCTCGCATAGAGCATACACAATATTTATGTTGCCTCACATATGTATTTGTTTACTGTTTTAACTGGGTATGTCTAACTGCATTGGATACCATTTCTTACTGGAGGCCCATGGAGAAAAAGCTCCAAAAATTATTTCATTAAATGAAATATGCAATGCACACATTAAGTATTTAGTAGCAATTTTTACAAAGAACGAGTAATAATGTGTTGAAAAACATCCAGTTGGTTTTCAGTAACATTTTTACGTTGCCTGAATAATGGCATTCTGGCAGACATCGGAGGTTAATATAGAACATGATAAACACCTCCTTACAGGCAGAATTGCATGGTTTGAAAAATAACATTTGGCCAGTGATCAGAAGAGAGAGACCGTATGACACAGTCCAATATACATAAGGAATATCACTTAAAAGGATGTTTATGGTTGTGATTTAGCTAGAGAAAGTATTTCATTATAGATGAAGGAAGACCGCATGTATGTTTTAAACATGTGCATTTGTAAAGGGAAATATAACCCTGCTGAGTGCTGTTACTGCCAAAACAGTGGGCTTAGTCTAGGATGACCTTTTTTCTAATTATATAATACTGAAATAATAGTAGAATTATATAACTATGTCTTACCATCTTAATAGAAGTGCAAAAGGAAGAGCTGCATTCCGACAAATCATCTTTATGTTGGAAATCAAGTAGATTGTATACACATCAATAACATATGTAAATATACATACTGTTTTTATCTTCTTAAGTGAAGTTTCCCTGCTATTTCTGTAACCAACAATTGTCAAAGTGCATATCTCCTGGGGGATCATGGCCAGTACATAAGGACCCCTACATGAAACAGTCAGATTGCAAATGTAGGTCACTGCTGTTATAAAATAATGGAACAAACAGCAAGCCGAACATTATGTACCTTTCCAGACCTCTATATTTTGCAGTATAATGGTGATATAAACTTCATCAGCCAACACAAGCCTCTGTTATCTAAAACTCTATGCCAAAACATGAAACAAGTTAATACCTATATTTTATCTAAAGTAGGAAAAACAATGCATTTCCCTATGTGCCCTTCAGTTAAGTCTAGAAACTAAACAAGATACAATAACTATGAACACTAAGAAATCCAGATAATTTAACTCTTTTCTGATACCACTTAAACCCATTTATATAACTGAGTATATGTGGTAAAGTGAATTTATAAACAGCGTAGGTTATCACTTTTTGTCTGAGACACCCACCTAAGATAATGACTATAAATCAACAAAAATAAATTCACATGCACATCAGTAAAGGGGTGAGGGAATTCAGAAATACATAACAGTATTTTTGAGCTACACATATTTACTGAGTCCTTCATTAGCTAAGCAATATAATACTTTGGGCATCTTGCATTGCTGTCTTGTTCAGGCAAGACCATCCTGCCTTGAATCTTCTATATAAACACATATGCATCTATAGTCTTCAGGACTTGTTTTTGAGGCTACCTAAGATAACATAAAAAGAGAGTTATGTACTTACCATAACTTGGAATCTGTGCTATCCAGTGTCATTATTCATCACAGATGGGTCTTGGATCCGACCTCAGATCTGAGCCGGCAACTGAAAGAACAGATCCAGAGCTCAAGCTCCTCCTATTCTCATAATACCTTGCTAACCCACAACCCTCAGATTGAGTTTGCTGAATAGAGAAAAAAGGGCAGTGTACACTGCCTATAAAACTGAAAAACTCCTAAAGGGAGACATCCCTCCGTATCTACCAAATCTCCAGGAGAAGGGGGAAGGAGTGTGGGAACATGATGAATAATGGCACTGGATAGCACCAATTCCAGTTATGGTGAGTACATAACTCTATCTGATGCTGTGTCATTATTGACCATAGATAGGTCAGAGTCCACAGCTACTATGAACCCTGGGAGGTCTCAGGGAAGGATATGCCGGAGCAAAGAGGAACCAAAGAAAGCCCTGTTCCTAGACACCAGATCCAAGTTATAATGCATAACAAAGGTGTAGGGATTAGACCAAGTAGCAGTGGTGCAAATATCATCCAAAGATAGTTTTGCCAAAAAGGCAGAAGATGTAGCTACTGACCTAGTAGAGTGAGCTTTAACTGGTCTGGAAAGATCCAGGTACCTGCTTTTATAAATGTAGGAAATATAGCTGGTGATCCAACATGAAATAGATACCCTGGAAACTGCTTGACCTTTCCTGGCCTGAGTGAAGGCAACAAAGAGCTGATCTGACCTCCAAAATTCTTCATTTCTTTAAGACAAAAACTTAGCTGTCTATGGATGTCCAGACAATGCAAAGCATTTTCCCTTTTATTGAAAAAATTGGGGAAGAACACAGGAAGCTGAACAGATTGGTTAAGATTAGCCTCTGAGGCTACCTTAGGGAAAAATGAAGGATTGGTCCTGAGAGACACCCTATCCTTATGGAGCACCATGAAAGGGGGCTTAATCCTGACAGCCTGCAACTTGGAGACCCTCCTGGCTGAAGTAATAGACACCAAAAAGGACATCTTCCAGGACAGAAATTTAAGATCACAAGTTGCTGCAGGTTCGAAGGGCTTCTGAGTCAAAAACTGCAACACTAGTGTGAGATCCCATGGTGGAGAAGAATCCTTGATAGGAGGCCTGAGGAGAAAGATCCCTTTGAGGAAGGTCTTGTACAGCCTGGAAGAAAAGGTGGGACTTTCGTTCAAATGGAAGTTAGAGATGGCCAACAACTGGAGTTTGATCGTAGAGAAACTGGCTCCTTGATGAAATGAGAGGCCAAAAACAACAAAATGTCAGGAATAGAGGCTTAAAAAGGGATCTTGATTGCGTTGTTTAGCCCAAATAGAAAATCTCTTCCATTTACTGGAATGCAGCTTCTTGGTGGATGGTTTTTGAGATGCCAAGATAGTACTCTTAACTAGAGAGGGAAGCCTGGACTGGGAAAGCATCACTGGAACGGGAGGAACTATGCAGTTAGATGAAGAAACTAGAGATTAGGAAGAGGAAGCCCCCAAGGGTGGGAAAGAATAGCCAGGATGGGATCCAATATCCAGGGTGGATATTTCAGAGGAGACCAAAGGAGGGAGAACCATGCCTGACAAGGCAAAAAGGGGACAATGAGGATGAGAGGAGTCTTCAGGGCATGGGCTTTTTGTAGGACTTTGGGAATGAGAGAAGTTGGGGGTAAGCGTATAGAAGTCCCGATGGCCAATCTTGTACCAGTCTGTCCCTGGGTGACTCCCCCATCGGGAAATCAGGGTAAAGTAGCTGCTGCATTTGTGGTTCTTCAGGGAGACAAAAAGATTACAGCAAGGAAGACCCGAATAGTCGAATATCCGACGTGCCACTGATGGATTCAGGGACTACTCGTGAGGACTCAGGATAGATCTGCGGAGTTTGCCAGCTAACACATTGGAACTGCTGGGAATGTGCCTTGCAAGAAGAAAATGCCTGGAAGACATCGCTCATTCCCACACTCTCATGGCCTCCCTGCACAGGGGAAAATTCCATGTTCCCTCCTGGTTGTTGATGTACCAGACCACTGCCATGTTGTCTATTTGAACTGCTATAGTCCTAAGAGGGAGGCACTCTTGGAAGGATTGCAATGTTAGGAGGACTGCTCTCATCACCAGGACATTTATGTGCAATTTGGTCTCTATGGGGGACCATGTGCCTTGTACCAGCCGAAAATGCCTCCCCAACCCCAACAGGGTGGCATCCGTGGTTACTGTGGTCTTGGGTTGAGGAAGACAGAAGGGTCTGCCAAGCATGAGATCCTAAGCTAGGAGCCACCAAGCAAGGTGACATCTGCACACCTGAGAAATCCTGATGGTCATGGACATGGGGTGAAAGTGAGCTGACCATTGCAACACCAGGGCTTACGCAGAACCTGCATATGATATCTGGTTTGAGCCATCAACAGGTGACATCTGCACACCTGAAAAATCCTGATGGTCATGAACATGGGGTGAAAGTGAGATGACCATTGCACTGACAGGGCCACTGCAGAACCTACATGTGATATCTGGTGAGAGCCATCAAGCCTAGCGTCTGCAAGATAAAGTGGGCCGTGGGATGATCTAGAGCCAGCAATTGATGGAGTTGGTCCTGAATGATTTGAACTCTGCATAGGGAAAGTGCTCCAGTCTCTGACACAGTGTCCAGAAGGACCCTAATAAACTCTAGGTTCTGACACAGGGATAGATAGGATTTGGGCAGGGTGACTGTGATGCCTAGATCCTGAAAGAGACTGAGGGTATAATCGGTGTCAATAGCGAGTCGGTGCCTCATGGGGGATGAGAGGAGCCAGACATCCAGGTATGGGAATACCTGGAAACCTTGCAGCTGGAGATGAGCTGCCACCTCTGCAATGCATTTGGTAAACATTTGAGAGGCTGTGGTGAGTCCAAAGGGCAGGGCTCTGAAGTGACAGTGATTGGCCCCTAGCTGAAAGCACAGGTATCTCCTAGATCATCTGTTAATTTTGATATGATAGTACACATCCTTGAGATTCACTAAGCACATCCAGTCATCCTTGCACAGAAGAGGCAGAATGGGCTGAACAGTGGGCTGAACAGTGACCATCTGGAACTTGTACTTCTGACAGGTTCAGTTTGCTGAGGTCCAAGATGGGACACAGATCCCTGGTCTTCTTGGACACCAAAAAGAAGCGAGAGTAAGTTCTGGACCCTCATTGTCTTGTGGGGACCTCTTGGAAGGCTTTTTTTTTGAAGAAGGTCTTGGACCTCGAGATGGGCCAACTTCCTGTGATTTGGTGGAATGTCTGGGAGAGAACTTTGAACTGGAGGGGGCTGAAAAAAGGGTATGAAGTAACCCCTGGAAACGATTGTTAACACCCACTGATCTGAGGTGATACTTGTCCAGGCTAGTGGGTGGAGGGAAAGACACCCCTCTGCCTCCAGGGCAGAACAGCCAGGCAGTGCTTCAGGAGCACTGAGGGGGCTTCTCAGAGAAAGGTTCCTGGGAACCCTGGTTCTGTAGACCTCTTCTGCCTCTTGGGAGGTGCCTACTGTCAAATCCCCTACCCCGACCAGAAGAGGATTCCTGAGGAGCATCCTGGCAGACTGAGACCTATGGAACCAAAGTTTCTTACTATCCCTCTGATTTTTGGAAAAGGATCATTAAGGTGTGGAGAACTTGATCCCCACAATGGACAAAGTCTTTCATTCCTGCTCATTGTGTGTCAAAGTCTCTTTGACAGAGGGACCAAACAAGGTTAACCCATCAAAAGGGGTGTTAGTGAAGGATGCTTTAAAGGGTTCTGCAAACCCACAAAGGCAAAACCAGGTGTGCTATCTAATGGCAATGTCCATGCCCACCGTTTGAGAGGTAGCTTCTGCTGAATTGGAGATCAACCTCATCAAAGCATTAGCCAGGGAAGTTAGAGTGTACAGCTTTGGAGAGACCAATTTAAGACTCTCCAGAGTTAGCAACTAGGAAAGTGAAGTGGGAAGCTCTGATACCAAATCCCTTTGCAGCCAGGTGAACTGTGCCATGTAATTGGTTGCTCTCAGTCTGAATGTAGCTGAGGCAAACATGCTCTTCCCAAAATGGTCAATCACCTGAGACCAGGGAGCTCTGTTCAGCGAGCTCCTTTTTAGTAGCTCTGGCCTCCATGATGGCATCAACAGGGATGCCCTTACTCCAAAAGGTCTTATTCTTGGAGGGACTTATAAACCTGTCAGCCTTTTTGGAGACTGGTTGCACTATGTCTGGCTTCTTCCACACCCTGTCAGTGATGAGTTGCATGAGCTCGTCAGCAGGGGGAAACACCCAGGTAGAAGATGGACCCATCCCAAAGGCCTTCAAAAACATGGATTCCTCTTAAGATGGGGTGGGAGAAGACCAACCACCTCTTTGCTTGAGAATTTTGAAGATGTCCCCAAAGGACACTTCCTCAGATCAAAGTCTGTGGGACCTGTCTCCTTCCTCAAAATATGCGTCCTCAGTGAGGGACTCGCTAGGGGAGTCCAGGTGCCTCCTCTTGTATGTCTTCTTCTGAGCAGACTCCTCCATGGTGGGCTCTGGGGAGGACTCAGAAGAGGCAGAGACCCCAATGGGGTAATGCCCATATGAAGGGAGGGATGACCTTGGAAGGATGATGAGGTCTCATTGCCCAACATTGAGAGGGGCTGGGGAGGCAACTTCCCAGCCAGATAAGGTCCTCTCTACCACCTGGAAGGCCGATGGACTGGATGAAGCCCCCCTCTCCTCCGCCATGGCTGCAGCCACCTGAGAAGTAACGTGGGACCCCTATGCAGCACTGATCTCTCCAGAACATATCAGGCATGAGCTGTCCAGTGTGGAAGCCCCCAGAGAAGCAAAATGCAGCCAGTTCCAATGGCAAAAGAATACAGCCTGCCAGGGACTGTGATGATGCGGTAAGGGAAGATATGCCAGACACTGTCTGCCTCTCAAAGGGAATGCTGTAATCTTTAGGATCTAAACCTGGATGGGTCGGACGAGTAGAGTGAAATCCTGTGGATGGAGAGGATCTCCTTGGCAACTGAGCAGGGGATGGTAAAAAGCCCAACTTGATTTAGGCCTAGAGAAAGCTCCTCATCATCCTATCCATGTCTGAGGGGAGCAAACTTCTTGAGGATTTAGAAGAAACAGAGAACTGTCCCAACCTAGCTGAAAGCCTGCAGTCTTGAGAGGGAGACTGACTTGTGTGCCTTGGATCTGAGCTTCTGGCCCCTGAGGGAGAAACATCAATAATGATTAGATCCAATAAAACCATCAGATCTGAATACCTGGGTGGATCCGAAGAAGCAGCCTGCAATGTAGATGGATCCAATGGGCTGGTTGGATCCAAAAACAGTCTGTGTCAAGTCGGATATGAGGCCCTCCAAGACTTGAGGTCTCCGATCCGATAGAAGGAGCCAAGGCTCTCAGGGTAGAACAGCCCAGATTTGAAGCCAAAGAGGTTGGGCTCAGATCCGTAGAACTGCGATCTGACAGCCTTAGTTTTTTTGAGGGTGAATCCCTAGAGGAAGAAGACTTCCTCTTGGGATCGGATTGAGGCTTAGAAAGGGAACTGGAGACCAGAGGACCCCCTTTGGCAAGCCTCTTAAGCAGGAGTTTGTTCCTACATTCCAGCAGAGCTCTGGGATTGAATCCAGCACAAATATTGTATTCAACCTCCAGGTGAGGCTCTCCCAGGCAATAAACACACTCCTTGTGTGGGGAATTTTCAGACCACATGAGGAGCATCTTTTAAAGCCAGAAAGCTTTTCAGACATGGCACACTCACACAAAAAAACTAACACCCGCACTCTACACTGTAGGGGAAGGGGTAGAGAAGGGCAAATAAACTACCTGCTAAAAGGGTTGCAGAGGGAGCTAAGAAGCTACTAAAATTATCTGGGTAAAAAAGGGTGGGATCCCATATGAGACAGCTTAAAAAGTTACTGGGAGGGGAGGAAACCTTACTAGACTAAGATTAAAGGAAGACAAGGGAAAAAGGACTACTAAAAGGAAAAAAACCCAGAAAAAAGAGAAAAATATTAACTTATCTGTACTGAGGCTAGCTTGAGCTACAGGATGCATGTCCGAGGGAAATCGCAGCAAACGAGATTGGAGGGTTGTGAGTTAGCAAGTGATTATGGGAAGGGGAGGAGCTTGCACTCGGGATCTATCCTTTCAGTTACAAGCTTGGATCTGAGGTTAGATTTAAGACCCATCACTGATCAATAATAACATGGATACCATCAGAGCTAAAGATTTTACTAGGCTAAGATCCCTCTCAAATAATCTTAACCTCTCAAATTTTATATTTCACCCTTAAATCCAAACTTGTGACCCATACAGTAAATGGTGTGAAACATTTCTGCCATGAGACACTAACATTCACAAGCACGTATTTGGAAGAGTGGCTTGTACCAGATGGTCCCAACTACACCACGAAATGCAGGAACATTACCTGAAGTGATAGACATATGTGCTTCCATTCATCTTAACCCCAGTATTCTCTCCCTCCGTTCCAAACCAGAAGTAAACCATTTAGGGCTATAATGAAAAATATCCATTCAGAGTCAGATATACAGTTCAAAGGTCCCTGTAGTTACCTTTCTAACTCACAAAAATGCAGCTAAGATCTAAGAACCAGCACCTTCTGATGGTACAAAAACCAAAACTGACAGCCTGCCAGCTTCTTTACTCTTGCCCTGTAACCAGAAATTGGAAAGCCCTACCATTAACTATTAGAACTACTCAAAATCTTGCCTCTTTCAAAACTTCTCTATGACACTATCTATCCTCTATGTGACACTGCACTTGTGCCAAGTCTCCACCTTTTAAAACCTAACTGCCTTTGCTTAATACTTACATTGCTGTTTAACATATCTACTACTAAACAATGCCAGGTGATAGCCTCAGTATGTTAATGCCTAATACATTATGCAGTATTAATATCTTCAATGTATTTGTTTATCCAGTGTCAAATTCTGTCATTATCATTATTAACTATGCTACCTTTGTAATATATATGCATCAAATTTGTTCACATTGTATTTTTATGTTATTGTGGAGCTTTTCTCCCTGGGCCTCCACTAAAAATGGGCTCACAAAGGCCCAGTGGACTATCCCAGTAAACAAATGCAAATAAATAAGAAATACAAAAAGCATCATATTACAATTAAAGTTGCCAGTTAACTAAAGTGATATAAAAAATAACTGTGCAGACTTTTAAGTGCCTATTGAAGGCCTTGCTGAATTATTAGGCTCCCTGCTGCTATGTTCCTTCAGTATACTATCAGTGTACTACTATATTTACTTGGCTGTGGGAAGACACCTGCAAACCATCCCAGGCCCTACTTTGTTTTCTCTGGCTTATGTCCCACTCCATCCACCAACTCATATCATATAGAGGTCCATATTTTGCTCTAGTCCTCTGACATTTGGTATTTTTATGGTAGATGATCACTGAAAAACAGTTTTATTTCCAGTTGCATACATGCCCATATGTAGGTCCAGGGAGATATTCTTAATGCAGGCACCAATGTGGAATAATCCTTGCCTAAGTTTCCTTTTAGTCCAATCTAACAATGCACTGTAAATACACCTGTTATGCATCTCCACCTATTTAAATATAATGTGGTGAAAGCAACACAGAGATGTTTCACCTATGAACTGCTACAGAATACTCGGATGACTTTCAATGCATGTTATCTTGTTATTGTTGTGCATAGTATCTGTAGGTGGTTGCTGAGTATTGTAGCTTTACTGTTGTGCTTGCCTGAAGGATTAAACCTATATTATATGTAGGTAACTGCTATTCTAACTAGATATGCCACTGGACAATAATATGCATGTTTGGTAAACAATCTAATTTTTCATTACAGCTGATTATAATGATGCCCATATGGTATTCTAAACATACTACAGTACTCTCACTTTCTCTACTACACTCAGAATTCATACTTCACTGCTGTTAAGGCTTCCTTAATTTTCTTGCTTATGGAAAATACCTGTAGAATTCCATGCCTAGTCTGCTAAATATTTTGGACAGTAGTATAGTATCATACCTACAATTCCAGGTGAGATATTCTTTATTCTCCTGAAGTTATCCCACTTCAGATTCTAAGTATGGTCATTAGTGCAGATGACTGAGGCACTGAGCTGTTAATGAACTGCTTCTTGTAGCCTAGGATTTGATTCCCTCAGACTCCAAATACCTACAGGGTGACTCAGAGCTAGTCAATTAACCAGTGTGTGTCTATTAAGCCTTTCCCACTTCTTCATTTTATTTTCCATAAATAAAATTTTATTTTGCAATTTTAATTTAAAATAAAAAAAAATATTTAATTTAAAAAATTGTTTTCATTTTTAAAAAAATTAAAATAATTTAAATAATGTATGTTCCATTTTTATTTTATATAACTCTATTCCATGAAAAACTAGCAGAGTCCTGCAACTATTCAGTGAGTATGCCTGCCCTTACAACAGCTCAGATATCCATTTTGCAGTTTGGAATGTAAAAAGACTTCATTCTTCAGTCAAGAGCCCCATGATATTTTCTAAAACTACAATACTTCAGGCCAAGGTTGCATTTCCTCAAGAGAATGCTAACCTTGTTTTAAGTCAGCATGGGCTGACAAAAGATACGGGAATTAATGGAGAAAGAAGGGTGCTTATGACCCCATTGCGAAGAGTGATGCATACACTGCACCTATGAATCATGTTGTTAGTCAAGTAAATTTTCCTGGAGGGCGTGGCCAAGATGCCATTCTGATAGCAGCAGAAATTCATAGCTCTGCTTAGATTTTAATATTCTGACAGGAACTATACTTTATTTTTTAAAAAAATCTAACTAAAAGTATACTAAAAGATAAATTAACAGACTCTATTATTTTCTAACAATTAATACATAGTCAACAGAATTTTTTAATTATTCCTGTCAGGAAGTTTTCTACTGGAGATCTCAACATGAGCAACTCGAAGAACCCACACCAGGAGAGTGCAGTGAAGAAAGAACTACATCTTATAACAAACATCCAAGAGCTGTCACTAAAAACATGAGCAACGTGAAGAACCCACACCAGGAGAGTGCAGTGAAGAAAGAACTACATCTTATAATAACAAACATCCAAGAACTGTCACTAAAAACATGAGCAACGTGAAGAACCCACACCAGGAGAGTGCAGTGAAGAAAGAACTACATCTTATAATAACAAACATCCAAGAACTGTCACTAAAAACATGAGCAATGTGAAGAACCCACACCAGGAGAGTGCAGTGAAGAAAGAACTACATCTTATAATAACAAACATCCAAGAACTGTCACTAAAAACATGAGCAACGTGAAGAACCCACACCAGGAGAGTGCAGTGAAGAAAGAACTACATCTTATAATAACAAACATCCAAGAACTGTCACTAAAAACATGAGCAACGTGAAGAACCCACACCAGGAGAGTGCAGTGAAGAAAGAACTACATCTTATAATAACAAACATCCAAGAACTGTCACTAAAAACATGAGCAACTCGAAGAACCCACACCAGGAGAGTGCAGCGAAGAAAGAACTACATCTTATAACAAACATCCAAGAGCTGTCACTAAAAACATGAGCAACGTGAAGAACCCACACCAGGAGAGTGCAGTGAAGAAAGAACTACATCTTATAACAAACATCCAAGAGCTGTCACTAAAAACATGAGCAACGTGAAGAACCCACACCAGGAGAGTGCAGTGAAGAAAGAACTACATCTTATAATAACAAACATCCAAGAACTGTCACTAAAACATGAGCAACTCTAAGAACCCACACCAGGAGAGTGCAGTGAAGAAAGAACTACATCTTATAACAAACATCCAAGAACTGTCACTAAAAACATGAGCAACTCTAAGAACCCACACCAGGAGAGTGCAGTGAAGAAAGAACTACATCTTATAACAAACATCCAAGAACTGTCACTAAAACATGAGCAACTCGAAGAACCCACACCAGGAGAGTGCAGTGAAGAAAGAACTACATCTTATAACAAACATCCAAGAGCTGTCACTAAAAACATGAGCAACTCTAAGAACCCACACCAGGAGAGTGCAGTGAAGAAAGAACTACATCTTATAACAAACATCCAAGAACTGTCACTAAAAACATGAGCAACTCGAAGAACCCACACCAGGAGAGTGCAGTGAAGAAAGAACTACATCTTATAACAAACATCCAAGAACTGCCACTAAAAATGGACAAATTTGAAAACAAAATGGATATTATCAAACAAGAACACAGTAAACAACTGGAACATTTAAATGGAATAGTAAAAAAACATTCTGAACATATTCTTGCCTTAGAGGAAACAGTAACTGACCTGAGTACTAGAGTGACAGAAAATAAACATCACAATGAATTTCTTCTGAAACAAAACCCAGGCTGACTGAGAAACTGGAAAACTTTGAAAGTAGATCAAGGAGGAATCATATAAGAATATATGGAATTCCTGAGAAAGAAGAGGGTGCTAACATGATTCAAATCCTCAATAAGTGGTTTTCATCAGCATTAAACATGCCTGAATCCCTCTCTTTTGGAATTTAGAGGGCTCATTGATCCCTGGCAAATCCTGCTTTGTGTCTGAGTTCATCTAACCCCAGGTCTATAATAGTTAGATTTCTTTCCTTACAAGACAAGGACTTAGTGCTGAAAGCAGCTTGGACTAATTCCCCTGTCAAGATGGGTGAAAAAGTTATTTGTTTTGACAATGACTATACCTCTATCCAGAAGAAAGGAGTGTGTTCCTCTAATTATGTCCTTGAAAAAAGCTAATATTAAAACTCAAATTCTTTTTCCTACAAGAATAAAAATCACCTTTCCAGAAGGAGTGAAGATCTTTGATTCCCTACAAGAAGCAGTAGAATCTATCCAAAAGAAGAAAATACTGTTGGACATAGAAGAAACTGAATGGTCATCCAAGAGTTTGAAGAGACAGGCAACAAAAAATCGATGGTCTGTGAAGGAAGGAGCAAACAAAACTAAGAAACTAAAGGACAAATGAATACATTCCTTCTAATTTTAAATGCTTTGTTTTATGAATCATAATATATTTGATTCTGGAAAATCTCTATACTGTAAGGTAATGTGAATCATCTTTATTATTAACTTTCTTTTTTCCTTTCTATATCTACTTCTAATTGCATATAGTACTAAGCATTTAAATAACATTCTCTCTCTTTCTCTCTCTTCTTTCTTCACATTCGTTTTTGTTACTAATGTTCCTTTTCTCTCTTTTCCCCACTATATTTACTTTACATACTTTTCCCTTTTAAATAACTACAAATGATATATGTCTTCTAATTCTTCAGTAATAGTATAATTTGACTTAATATCAAAGTGCATTTTTTTCTAGTGGGTCAGTGGTGGGATAACAATATGTTCCTGATTAATGTTTCTAACTCGATCTTTTAAACTCTTTGTTTAGACATATATAAACATTAATACAATACATTAATGGTGTTTCATATATGGCTATATATATATATATATATATATATATATATATATATATATATATATATATATATATACTAGGTTCTTTTTTCCCTCTGGTCTGGTTAATTGGTGGGTAAATGATTGAAATGTTATAAAATGATTTCTGATTTGAGGCAGCTGTTGTTACTTCTAAATAGCTGTTTTTATATGAAAGGGTTATTTTTTGATGATGTTGATGTTTTGTGAGGAAACTGTGTGACTGTTCTCATTGTGGAGATTCATGACATGCACTGACAAGGTGGTGTTTTTTTTTTTTTTTGCTTTCTGTAAACTCTAAAAGATTTGATTTCCCACCGAAAATACTTTTTTCCTCAGTAGAGACAACCTCTGCTGTGCATGAGCCTATTTAGATACTTTTTAACAAGTTTATGAAGCTGCAGCTTGAGGAAAAAACGGTGCTGACATCACTTGACCTTTTGAACTTGTTAAATGGCTGTATTTAGAAGTATTTTCTCTTGAAATTCTGTTATCTTTCACTTAGATACTTTAAATAGTAAATAATTAATTCTGATAAAAGTGTTTAACTCCTTTGAAAATACACATATTCTTTAATAGATGAATGCATTCTGCAAATTTAATGACACTTTTAGTAACTAAATGACATCAAATGAACTAGGAGCTGCATTAGAAAACTCATTATGCATATTAACATCAGACTTATGTTACATAACTAAACCTTTAGTAACTAAACAGAGGGTTGTGAGGCTTTTTTTTGGTAATGCGTATTATATTTATATTCAACAGATCCTTACATGAAAAATGTTAGATAGATGACTGACAAAATGGTTAAAACATCTGATGTTTCTTGAAAAGTCTTGGAGATATTGACAATATTCTTAATCTTCAGCTTCTAATGTTTATACATACTTTGATCTGATGTGTATTTCTGACATATCTACTTATCAGAGGTGCAATTATTATATGTGACATATTCATATATCTTCAGTTATATTGGACACTCATTTTGATGTTTATTTCATGGACTCATATTTCTTTAGTTGCTTTCATAATGCTTTTATTTATTTTTTTGTTTTTATACTATATTCTAAGCAGAGGTAGATAATTTGTGTCTTTTGGTGTTGGAGAGGTGGTGGATGGCTAGTTTAGTTAATTTTTAATGAAACCAGAAACTTTATGTTTCATGTATGTGTAAGTAGTTTTGGGTTTTTGAAAGTAGTACTTAATACACGTTATACAGCCATGATAAGTAAGTTTTCAGTAGATTTCAAGTCAACAAGGAAAAAAGGTCTTTCAGTAAGTAACAACATACACATTATAGTCAATGGCTTATAAATGTTTATCATTAAATATTAATGGTTTGAACAATAATGTCAAAAGAACTGGTTTGCTTAAATATATCAAAATGCATAAAGCCCAGATCATCTTTTTACAGGAAACCCATCTATTAAAAAAGGCCTACAAAAATACTCGTTTAATGGCTATACAATTCTGTCTGATTCATGCTTTAAGACTAAGAGAAGGGGCACTCTTACTCTATGGAAAAATACTTATACTATGCCAAGAATTATAGATACAATTTCAGATAAAGATGGGACGCTAAACATGGTCAGTTTGGAAATCAATAGGGAGTAGTATACTTTGATTAATACATACTGGATACCAATACTAAGTACTAAATATGTTGACAAATATCTGGACCTGATTACTTTAAATGAAAAAGGGGAAATTATAGCAACAGGTGATGTTAACTGTCTATTATCATGCAATGATACTTCTAAAAATGGTAAAATAAAACTAACATCTCAAGCCAAGAAGTTAAATGACTTTACAAACCAGATGAACCTTAAAGATATACATGGTCTAAGAGAACATTATTCCATATTCTATACTCATTATTAATATCGGTTTGGTACACAAACAAACATTGATAAGGTCTTTGTATCAAATAATATATACTCAAAAATAAGTGATGTCTCTATAATGACTTGTCTATTTTCAGATCATAATGCTATAAACTTTACATTAACTATGCATACAGATGATTTAAGATTTCTATAGAGAATTCCTGCTTACATAACTAAGTTAAAAGACTTTAGGGAATGGATAATGAAAGAAATAGACATGTTTATGAAAACAAATGATAATGGTGAAGTGACTGATACTATACTATAGGACACCTTCTAAAGTTTATATATTGTAGAATAAAATATTGGTACCTTAAAAAAAGTAGAGAGTGGGACAAAGAACTTTTAGACTTACAAAAAATCAAAGACAAGATAAAAATGGATGCAAAACCAAACAACAGAGTAGCACATAATGAAATTACTAAGTTAAATCAAAAATACTTAGAAGTTCTGAATCATAAAGTAGCCATAAACCTGGAAAAATTGAAATTACAATCTTATGCTGTAAATCCTGAATATCTACATAAAACAGTGGTAAGATCCAAAAAATAAACAATCAAAATCTTATTGATGAGATTAAATATAAAAGTGATTGTTCAGTTAAGAGTACATCTAACTTAATGGGCATATTAAAAGTGTTCAAAAACTACTATAAATATATAACCACTTTTGGAGACAGATAATGTAATAAATACTTTTATTCAAGAAAATATAACTACTAAGGTGTCAATGCAACAAAATAACATATTAAATAAACAAATAATACTAACAGAAGTGAAAGAGCAAAGAAAAAATTTAAAAGATAATAAAACTCCAGGACTGGATGGAATAATTCCTGAACTATATAAGATTTTTCCTGAATATATAATAAAGAAAATGATGAGTGCCTTTACTATGGTTAAGCAAAAATGTATAACACCCCCATCGTGGAAATATTCAATTATCTTCCCCATTTCAAAACAAGGTAAGGACCCCAAATCATGTGATTCATATAGTCCAATTTCATTACTAAACACTGATTATAAAATTTTCATGAAAATATTAGCTAATATGATAAAGAAAATATTACCCAATCTAATACATAATGAT
This sequence comes from Protopterus annectens, assembly GCF_019279795.1. Taxonomy (NCBI): domain Eukaryota; kingdom Metazoa; phylum Chordata; order Ceratodontiformes; family Protopteridae; genus Protopterus; species Protopterus annectens. The sequence continues at coordinate 273,301,052 of NC_056743.1, forward strand.
CAGACAGGGTTCATTCTTCATAGAAAAGTGCAAGATAACATTATTAAATTACTACCTGTTTATTTGTCTGTAATGCAAAGCTTCTTAGTAATTATTCATGTAACTATGTATTGTTGGAGCTTTTCTCCCTGGGCCTCCATTGAAAATGGGCTCCCGAGCCCAGTGGACCTCCCTGGTCATCAAATTGGAATAAATAAATAAATAAATAAATAAATAAATAAATAAATAATACTATCATTAATAGACATTGCATGCAAATACAAAAAACAACTAACTTTTATAAGCCTAGACATTGAAAAGGCTTTTGATTCTATTAGTTGGTCTTATCTACAAAGAATTCTGATTGGCTTTGAATTCTCCTCAGATTTTGTCAACTTATTAATGAAAATGTATAGTGGGGCACAAGCTTATGTGAAAATTGGATCATGCCTATCCTCACCACTAGAAATCCTCAAGGGAATTAGACAAGGTCATCCTTTGTCACCATTATTGTTTGCTCTTTCAATGGAACCTTTTGTTACATATATCAGAAACAAGCAAAATTAACGTTGTTAACGTTGAGTGATATTGATGGTTCTTTGCATGATGTCATAAATACCTTAAGCAAGTTTGAACTAATTTCAGGACTTAAATTTAATCATAATAAATCCAAAATATTACTAATTAACAAAAGGATCAACAAAAACCTAAGAGAGAATAGCCTGTTTAATTGGGAGAATGATGTATTAGAATATGTGGGTGTCAGTATAAAGAGTACATGGAAAGAGTCTGTTAAACTAAACTACAATAATTTAATAACCACCATTAGTGAACTAATAAAAATATGGAATAAAATGTTCTTTACAATGGAGGATAGGCTCTCTTTAATTAAAATGATAATTTTACCTAAAATTTTGTTTATATACAGTCATTGATACTACCCCTTCCAAAAAATATATTTAAAAAAATTAGATTCCATGCTACTTAAATTTTTATGCTTCCCCTTAAAACCTAGGATTGCATATAAATGGCACATTAGAGCAATAATGGGTTAGCATTCCCTAGCTTAGATCCGTATTTCAAATCAGTTATAATTAATGTAATATTACATTGGATCTCACCTACCTATATATCTGTCTGGAAAATAATATATGAGATTCATATTACTGATGTCAGAACTATAGAAAATCAATTTAAGGTACAATACGGAATAAGTAGAGTTCATTGTTTTTTATGTAAATTTTGTTTATTTAATAAAAAGTTTGATCATTTTTCTTATGGCATTAATCAAATATTTAATAACTTTAAAAATATAATTGATTGTAATTACAACATTAAACAATTCCTATTTCTTATATTCCCTATAGCATACTCCCCTGATTGCCTAGATTCTTTCAACATCAATGCGATGCAAAAATTAAAGAAAAATAACTTGATATTCTGGCATCAGTTTATTGAAAATAAGCATATTAACCCACTAAACTCTCTTGTATGTACTTTTGATAATAGTCAAGACAGTTGGTTGATTATACACTCATTAGAACAGTTTATAGAAAACAAAATGAGAGTATCCATCAACCTAGAGACTGAATTTATACCTCGTTTGAACCAGCTTTTTATTAGGTGTCTTGAAAAGACAGATCAAAAATTAAGTATCTCACCTCTCTATAAGATACTAAGAGAAGATATTCAAGTTTGACTCAGATTTTTGGAATTACTATGTAAAGATTAATGGAGAACAAATATCTGATGAATCCAAGAAACTGTTATTGAAATCTACATTTGGTACCTCTTCTTCATTATATTGGAGATTGTATACATGGAAATGTATGAATAGGAGTTTCTATACTCCACATAAAATAAATCTTATACTCAAAAACAGTGAAAATAAATATTGTAAATGTGATGAATTACTAGAGGCCAACTAGGTTCACATGTTCATTGAATGCAGAAATGTTGTTCAATACTGGAAAGACTTCAGATATTTTGTAAAGGCCTTATGGTCTGGTAACTGTCATATTTCTAACTCACTAATCCTATTCAATGTTTTTATACCTGATGTAATACCTAAATCTCAGATTCAGTTACTCTGGTCAATTTTTGCAATTGCCAGAAAAGTTATTACTTTGAACTGGAAAAGTAAACAAGATTTGATGTTTAAAGAATTTATTAATTTAGCAAACATTGTTTGTAAAAAAAGAACTGAAAACCATTTGTTATAGAACTCGTAACATTGCTCATAAAAAATAGCTTGGCAAAAATTGGAAAACCTTTTGAACAAATACTGATAACTTCTCATGGATAAAATGATTGTTTATCATGGATGAATGCAAATATTGTAAATAGCTTTATTGTTTTATTGTATTTGTTAGATGTACATTTGCATATGTTTATAATGAAAACAAAATAAAAATGTTTTTGGACAAATAGATTTTTCTGTAATGGACACCTTGTGTATTCTGATAATAACATTGCTCTGCTCCACATGAATGTATTTCTGGTTTGGCAGTTGGGTTTATGATATTTCCCTGAAGTGCCAAAATAGTGATCAGCACATGCTCAAACCTACATGTTCAAAACTGGAAATACTGACACATTCAAAAATGATGAAAACATCAGTATGAGATCATAGAACAGCAGAGAATGGGAAAATGGCCATTCCCCAACATAGTGCAATCTCAGAGTTGGTGTGTGGAGTGCAAGGTGGCTTGCAGTATTTTCCTTCCTTTTCAACGTTTTAGTTTCTACATGTTGCCCTTTCACTATTTTGTCATTTCTTTGAAATGTCATGAATCCCTAACAGTGACTCAACCCTGCTCTCCCTATACTTAGATGATCTTATACTGAGAAAAAAAGCAGAGAGGAAGGCTTTAAGTGAATTTACAGGTTGCATCTGGAGGGAAGGTGCTTCCTCAGGGGTATTCGTGAGGTACAAATGGGAAGCTTCCATCTGGTGACTGACTAGATTTGTAGATAGCAGATTCTTTTATAGTGTGAAATTAGCAAATCTAGAACAGCAAGTCATGTGTTAGATATAAGGTAGAGAGAAGCAAGATCTTGAGTTATATACATGATGATAAGATGCTAAGCATGCAGTATGGAATTTAAATGTGGTAGGGAGAGCAGAACACTAGAAAAAATGTGTATATTATACTTGGTGAAATACTTAAAATCGTCCAAATAAATTACTTGCTTCAATTTAAGAATAGGGGCAACAGCAGTCCATTAGCATTGTTTAGGATGTTTGTGGTCATACATATGTACTACCCAAAGAAATTAAGAAGGTCTTTTGCACACTTTATAAACAATTGAGCTGGAGGAGACAACTCAGGAATCACACATGACTACTTTTAGTGAATCTATGACATGGTTACAGATAGCTAAAGAGGACCGCAATGAATTATTTAAGCCTTTTAGGCTAGGGGAAAATTTACTATGTGATCAGATCTCTCATTTCAAAGTCCCAGAGACCATTGAGTTCTCAACTGATATTCATAAACCCTTTAAACTGTTGCTGCAATTCTTTAACATCATCTTTTTTGTAGGGGAACTATTTCACTTCCTGAAGGTCTCAAACACCATGCTCTCTCTGTAGGAGGGGAAAGACATGACCATTTCTGGCAATTACTTTCCCAACTCATTATTAACCTTATAAATTATCATTTTGTAGAGCCATGACACAATACAAGTGGGTCAATACAGGTGCATGTGTTTAAATGTTGGCCATTCTTTTATCTCTGACATTTTCAGTTAATATTTTATCCAAATTCTTCTGGATCATCAACTCCTTTTGATACGAGTATTAGCAAGAATGATACATGCCCTAATATCACTACTACTGAAGTTAAAGTAGCCATGCCAAAAATTAAACCAAATGCTACATCAGATCCAGATGCCTTAAACTGACTTTTTTGTCCAAAACTTTCAGTGCTCTGGACCCTTCTTTAATACTCACTTACTCCAGGAAACCTAGTATACTGGGTGTGTCTCAGAAATATGGAGGGAGACTCTTGCTCCTGTCCCCAAGCGTGATACATTTGAAGACTAACTATAACTTCTGATAAAGTTATTTTATCCTTGTTGCATTTGTCACATAAGGCCTTTCACAAGATGGTTTTGTACCTAATTGCTTCTGCTTGAACAAGCTTCTGGAATTTTATGATAGCATACCATTGTGTTATGAATTGCCTTGCATTAGGATGTATTTTTTATGGATCTTCATAGGTATTTTGAGCCAGTGCCACACAATAAAATTCTTCAAGTTAGTTTAATCAAATGTTGACAAGAACATTATCAAATGGGTTCAGCAGCAACTTGAAAACAGGAGGTGTAGAGTAAGACTGCAGAATAGTGTATCAGAGTTGTACCTTGCAACCTCTTACAGCTAGAAATCTGGACAAAGCCGTTAATAATTGGGGGGAGGGGTGCAAAGGCCCAAAAGTACGAACAGATTTTAAATACTGCTCTTACAAACTTAGAAAGTTGATAAAATAACAGGTCTTGCATTAGCATAGATGTTAGGAAGGATATAAAGTCTGTTAACCCAAATGTCTGTGATTATTTTCTGACTTTAATCCTCAATGATTTGCCAGAAAACCACAATTTTATGCAAAATGGACCAGAAATATGGGCAAAAATCTGGACATTCTTGAAAAATATGGACAGTTGACAGGTATGATCAGAGTACAAGTTAGTTAATGTCGATGTTACACAGGGTTCTCTTCTGGAAACAGTCCAACCTGGCTTGTTCATAACTTTTCCATCTATTAAGAGTACATGAATGCGTAAATACATTGATGATACCAATGTTGGGCTATTGTTAAAAATACTAATGATAAAGGATTGTTGCAAATTTTCAAAAAAAATAAAGAGAGCCAATTCACTCCAAAACCAACAAAACCAATAAGAAACAGATGGAGTGGAAGAATGGACAGATTTGAAATGTAAAAGTAAATCCTTTATTTACAACTGAGACTGCAAAAAACAAAGATTATGCGCTTTCATTCCCCTCAGGAAAATTCATTAGAATCCCAACAATTACCTTCAAGTACCCTTTATACTACAGGTTTCTCTTAATTACAATTAAGATTAATTAAAATTAAGTAAAACACAAATTTGAATTTAAAGAAACATACACATAAACAGGGCATTTTCCTATGATTATAAAGCCTTGTGCAGTCTCAGTTGTTAAAAAAGGATTTACAGTTACATTTTATATATGTCCTTTCTTCCACTCCATCTTTCTCAGCATCCCCTTTTTTTCTGGTCTTGTAATGGTAAAGTACTCTTCACCACTACTAAACGTAAAGTTCTTCACTTTGGTATTGATGATAATAATTACTCACCTGCCAGTAATCAAAAATGTATCCAAGAATCAAAAAGTGAGATATTTAAGAGGTAATAACTGATGACCAATTTGAATTTGAAGCCCATTTAATGGCTAACCTTACACATTGCTAGGGAATTATGGAAACTACTATGTAGCATAAGCAGTAGAAGAAATGGTTTGATTCCCATTAATAAGTCACTGATTTGTCTTTATATAGAGAGTTATACCTGTGACTCTGCATCTCTTAAAATATCTGAAATAATTGAAAAAAATCACTAGGCAAACACCCAAATCGTGACACCTCTTATATAAGGAAAGGCTGAAGGAAATACAATTATTTTATGTTGAGTACCGATTGTTCAGATGACATGGTTTTAGTATTTAAATGTCTTAAAAATGAAACATTGGCAGCTGTATTAGGTTTGTACTTTATATTACTAGGAATAAATTGTTATTTGAGCTGACTATTAGATCCAAAATAATGTACAATTCTTTCAGACACAGAAGAAAGTGCATGAAATAGAGTTCTCTTATACATGAAATTAGCCAATCTACTTCCTTGAGCACTTTCAAGGTTTGGTTAAAATAGCTATTTTGAGGCTAGAATGTATGATTCTTATAATCTAGTGTTGACCGATCGATGTCTTAAAAATGTCTTAAAAATGAAACATTGGCAGCTGTATTAGGTTTGTACTTTATATTACTAGGAATAAATTGTTATTTGAGCTGACTATTAGATCCAAAATAATGTACAATTCTTTCAGACACAGAAGAAAGTGCATGAAATAGAGTTCTCTTATACATGAAATTAGCCAATCTACTTCCTTGAGCACTTTCAAGGTTTGGTTAAAATAGCTATTTTGAGGCTAGAATGTATGATTCTTATAATCTAGTGTTGACGCTTAGAAAATCTCTGTGAGATTTGATTTAACTGTATGATTATCTTGATCTTCTGAAATCATACTTTTTGTCTAAATTAAAAGATGACGACTGGGAAGGATAATGTTCATAGCCTGGAATTTTTGCATCTCTCTTTTTGCATATGCTGCATCTCAGCTTTACCTAATTACCCCATACAATCAGCACTATTTGTGTATTGAAACAAGGTCTTCAGCTCCACTTCATGAAAATGTCTTTGGAAATTACAGTAATATTTTGGAATAAGGGATGAGTTTCCTTCTTTGTCTTGTGTATTATACAAATCCCACATTGGCCCAAGTCATGACCAACAACCAAACCTCAGCATTTTTCCACTACACATTGGAACCCAACAGGGATATCCACTTCTTCCTTTGTTATGCACACCAGCTAGAGAGACATTTAATTTCCACATAAACCAATCATTCAGATATACCAGTGCTGAATAATGTTGTATTTTCATTATGTTGGTATGCAGATGATTGAATGTTATGGTTGGATAATCGAAAGCATGCTCTACCTTCCTAAGGTGACATAGGTCAATATGACTAAATTACATAGAGACACTTTTTACATAAAGTGGCTGGCCTGATATGGCACAGTTTGTGATCCACATTCCCCTGTTTCAAGGATATTGCTCACAACAGCTGATGCCTAAACTAGTTTGTCTATAAAGTTTTCCCCAGTAGGTACCACCTACAGTCTGTGCTGCTGCCCAAATCCATTCATTCACTTTTTTTGGAGGGCAGGGGGTTGAGGTAGAAATCAACCGAATGTTTTCAGAAGTGGGAGGAAGTCTTCAGAGACACAGGGAGAACATAAAATCCACAGAGGCAATGGATGGGGGTCAGGATCAAACCCTGTACCTTGCACATGGTAGGCAAAGAGCTTAGGAAGAAAGAAACACAGCTGTCATAATTCCTAAGTATCACTGAGAAGTGTAGAGATGTCTCTAAACTTGCTCTAAATAATAATTTTCCTCTGATAAAGTCCTGTGATATATTATAAGGTCTGATATTCATTGTACGGGGTAGAATGGTATGTGTAGGTAGGGATTACAGCTTTACAGAAATTTGAGGATATGGTAATGCACAAGTCATACCAAGCCATTACTGAATTTCATAAATGCAGTTAAGAAATGGAGGGAACTCTCTGGCCCAGACTAACAGGGTTTGATTACTGGCTCAGATATTTGAGGTGCCTGCAGGAAGAGAGGGATGGGCATGCCTTTTGCAGGGGGGATTGCCTTTGTCTATGACCCATGTTAAACAGTAGCTCTCAGACATAATAGATATTAGGGTTCCTTTAGGCGAGGTGGGTGAATTGGGAAAGGATATAACCCACCAAGGCAGTAATGATGACATGTAGTCCTGGGATACATTATTGATAGTCATCAACCCCAACCATTGCAGAGCACATGTGGGGTAGAGTAGGAGAGGTAGGTAGACAGAACATTGGATGGGGAGGATAGTTGGCTGCATAGGAATGGAAAAAAGGAAATAGATGGACCTCAAACTTCAAATCTTACCTAAAAAAGTGGTCACATGATTCTTCCTCTTACCTGTACTCTTATTTGTAACAAGGCATATTCTAGTGCTGAGAAGTCATAAAAAGGCTCTATTGTTACAAAACCTGCTGCTCAATTTCATATAGGAATCCTGAATCATTGGAGGGGCAAAATGAAAGATATCAATAGTACTTGGCAGATTGACCTTATCCAACTTCAAACCATTTTGATAAGAAGGTGACCATTATTCCATATTTTCAAGCCAGCATGAAGCCATGGCCAAGGCTGTGATTATAGCAATAAACAATTCTTCTCTCCTTCCAATGGGCACTGATCAATGACAAATCTGCGGTGAAGGTCAAAGGCCATGCAAAATGTTACTGAAGAGTTAAGCTTTCCATGTTTTCTAGATTGGTAATGCTAGATAGATAGAATTTGGGATAATGGCAGATAGATGTTGCAGAGAATGGATGCCTTTCCGATGTGCATAAACAGTGGAGCCCAACTATTTTTTGCTCTTATCTTTATCCTCCCCTTAAAAAAGAGTAGTAGCATAGGAGCCATTAAAGCCCTGTGAGGCAGATGGCAAAGGCTTTGACAACTATATCTGCAACAGTCCAGTTAATTTAATCTCCTCGATCCTATCCCTGTAAATAGCCACATAATTAGCTCTGAGGTTGATGACAACCTCCTTTTGAAGAAAGATATATTGTTAAAGCTGTTCAAGGTCATGGGCGAGGATGACCTAGACCAGTTTAGAGAGATAAGAGAGCAATGGGAGACCTGACTGCACAATCTAATAAAGGATGAGGAGTGGCGGGATAGAGGAGTGTTGGGATATACTATTTTGGTTAGCAGTGTTTCATCTGAGCACCATCCTGGCTTTCACAGATAAGACCACAGCACTTCTTGGCAAGCTCTATCATAACAATCCGTGTCAGGGAATACCACGGCCAGGGGCATAGGACATTGGTGGAAGAATCAAGTGCAGAATGCTGACTTTTATCACAGGCTATGGCACTGTAATTTTTCCCAAACACTCTGAGTTAGAACTTGGTCTGCATATGTCTATGTGATGCATACATTCTAACTAACCATAGCAAACATTCACTTTTGGCCTTTGGAAGTATACTGATGGTCCACCCCATTAAATAGTAGCCATTTCATTGGTTTTATCTGGAATTTTTCTTTGGGGGGGCATTCTAAAGAACAACTCAGCTAACCTGCATTCTTATAATGCCCACTTAAAAAGGTTGTAGGGGGCATATGATACCAACCAGAAGGATGATGAATGTTCTACTGTTGGATATCACTAAGAAAATCTCTCATACCTAATATATTCACATCGTAATATAGCTTCTTACTCTACATAATGTTTGACATTTCAGGACAATGCAATTCTTAATAAAGTTCTCTTCAACATAAATTCACATTGGCATTCCCCTTGATGGAGTTTTCTGAAACAGAAAGCATAATTAAGGGTCACTAGATGGAGAACCATCAAAGAAATTTGAGCCTTAAAAGCTACCTTGTGCCTTTGTCCCATTTTAGTTTTTCCAGATCTTTCCAAAATAGTTCATAATTCACTGTTCATGCATTGTTCATTGTAGGCTGCAAGCTGTCAATTAGGCCTTTTACTTTGTAGACTCACTCAATCCAGGAATATGCTTGTTGACTTCAACAATTATTTTAGTCCATAGTTTTGGAATAATTTGTGTAGTTCTGGAATAATTTGTGTTATGTAAAATCCCCTTTAATAGTTTTATTCCTACATATTATACTGTAGACAAATGCATCAGCGGGAGTTAGTGCTCTTCTATTATAAGTTCACAAAATGAAGGAACTCACAGTTTGTTCTCTTACTAGATTGCTTTCCACTCAGAAAGTTATGTATACCACCAATCAAAGTTAAATACCCTGCAATATCATTTATTAAGCAGGCATTTCATTTTGGTGACCAGCCTTGTATCCTTTAAAGGTTATACCAACATAGGGACAAAAATGCCCCACAAAAAGTGGTCATTATCTTTACAGTTCTTCCATTTCACTGTGAAACTCTGTCCTGGCCTTCAGAATGGGAATGTTGATGGTCTTTCTACAGTGCAGTCTCTGGCCAGTACAATCAACCTCACAGGTGTGTTTTGTGCATGTGTAGGGTGGGCTTGTAATGTCCCACAGATGTAGTAGTTGCAGGTAGATATTTCAGCCTCATCCTTTTTAAAGTGTTTGTGGTCTTGTGCTCTGATCTCATTATAATTTCCCCATATTTCAAACAGTTTTCATGGCAGCCTAATGTTTCTTGGGGCTATTCTAGTTTAGAATGAGAATTGTGCTGTTTACTTTCTTAGTAGTTTTTTTTTTGCTTGGGAAATTAATATCAGTACTGAAAAGGAATTTTTTTTTTTTTCTCGCATGGGCCGTTAATACCACAAAGTATTACCCGGCATGTGAGCATCTCATTTTGATAGTCAACTATGTCTCCTGTAATTGTTTATGCAAACAATGAGACAAAATTGCCAAACTGACACATCATTACTTATAGGTTCATAGGTATATACTAGGCTAATGACTACCAGGGCCTTTACAAGCCTAGCTGTGCAACCCAACTCCATTGTGTCCCTATGTATCATGGGCATTTATTAGGAAGCAGTATATTAGTGTTGAAGTTTCTAAACTTTATGTTTTGGGGGGGGCTATGTTGGTTTGGGCATTACTGTCTGCCTCTATCAGAGACATGGGGGCTAGATCCAGGTTGAGTTTGCAGTTTACCATCCATTGGTCAAGGTTACACTTAAATAGGATTATGGATGGACTCTGCTTGACATAGATGGGGACCCTCTGAGATACATATCTGTCTAGCCAGCATGTCTTATTTATGTCATAAGTAAAATTTAAATCCCTGGAACTACTAGTTCTAATGCTGTTCATTTTGTGGATGTGCAAAAGGTCCATCCGATCTGGACCTAAAGATGCCTTGTATCCCAGGCATAGATCACCTGTCAGTAACATACAAGTCTTCCATTTCACTGTGACACATTGAGAAGGGTATTGGCAAAGGAGTGCTGAAAGTCTAGGGTGCATTTTCTGCCTGCTATGGTCTGTTGAACCCCTGAGTCTGTCCTAGTAAGAATCATATAATACCACTACAGACTTAGTAGCTGGGGGTCAAGATATTTTAGATCAAGATTTTAAAGTCTTTGTGGTCTCATCTGCCAAATTGCCTTTGTAATTTAGAGGGTTATCCTGTGGTATCTTAGAAGGAATTTGTGGTAATTTGGTAGACTTCATTCAAAAGTTAACAAAAACAATTGAAGAACTGGAAGCTCTTGATTATGTATAGTAAGATACAAGCAGCGAGAATGGTTTAAGTCCTTTTACTTTTATACAAAGATAATGCATATCAACCAGAGAAGAAGTTATGGATGATACTGGATGGATTTGGGAGGAAGCGAGGAAAAGAGTTAATTGGGATAAGTTGATTTTCCCCACAGAACAATGTCATTTAGAATTACCTGATTTGAAGATATACTTTAGAGATATACAATTAAGGTTCATATACATAAAGCAAGCTGATCATTATGAATGAAAAGGATGGTGATGAAATGGGGGGGAGTGCAAACAATAAAGTGAGAGTAAGATGCTGTATGCAGGTCCTGAAGGAGAATAATCACCATACAGAATATTGTATTCATAAAATAGCAGGAAGCATTTCAACACCTAAGCAAGCACGAGCGGGGAAGGAGATTTTGCCAAGAGAGTTGCAAGTCAAGACATACAAAATACACAAGAGAAGGCTACAATATAGGGTCTATGTCATATGAGCGAATCGCACAAATTGCGAACTTTCATAAAATTGAACGCACCGGACCTCAAAGTGCTTTTCTGAGATCGCAGTACAGTGAAGAATGGGATATTTGCCCTTTCCTCACTGTAGTGTGATCTTGGAGTTAGAATATATATTTAGTGTGGGGTGTGGGGGGGGGGGTAACCCCCCACAATAGGAAGTTTGAGGTCCAGTACATTCGATATTATGAACGTCCTCAATTTATGCGATTCGCACATATGATATAGACCCACAATATACAAGATAAATGTAGCAAAAAAAGCATGGTTTGGAGCTCATAACTATGAAGAGAAATGTAGTAGAGTGGAATGAGGCCAAACAGAAGTTTGGACTGCAGGCTAGAGACTACCTTCCTTAACAGGGATTAATATCAGAGTACAAGTTAGGAGAAAGGGAAAGGGGAAAGCCAATTGAAAGACCAGTTCTAGTACATTTTTTAGTTGAGTCTAGAACAAAAGCTACTGCTAAAAATTATAATTACTATAAAACCTGGAACTGCGGTGGTGGTGCTGCGGTAGCATTGTCGCCTCATAGCAAGACGTTGTCCCGTTCGATTCTCAGCTAGAGCGTCTTCTATGTGGAAGCATACGTGAATGGGGCATGCCTTCATTGAAGGTTGTGCGTCAGGGCTGGTAACCCAGTACGTAAAAATCCAATACCAATCATTAGCGGACCGGAGTTCTGCTGTGGCGACCCCTAACTAGGAAAAGCTGAAAGACACAAACATGGCATATAAAACCTAGCATAACTATAGCAATTTATCAGAGAAAGTTAGAAAAGGTTGGGAAGAGAAACTGGAAAATCAATTTATGAAGGAAGAATGGGAGGACATCTTTATGGGACCTAAGAATTCTACAAAGTCCAGAAGGTTTAGGAATTTTTCTTGGAAGCATTTGCATAGATATTTCTGTGTTACTAGAATCTTCTATTTTTGTGGTATTTAAACCCTGCTTTTGAGCTGGATTAGACTTGTTTGAACCAGGCTGTGCTGAGGTGCATTATCTCTGGTACGTTTTACAAAATTCCTGAGGCTGCAGGGCCAATCTAAGTACTTTTTCATTTATTTTCGCTTATTTTACTGCATTTGCACTTGCCTATCATTTTTACCTGCACCTTATAGCTAATTTATCACATTTGCATGGTTTTAAAGCAATTTACTGATTAATTGCATTTCACTACTGTTTAGCTGTATTTCATTGCTATTTACTGCAATTCATTACTGTTAAACTGCATTTTACTGCATTTCATTACTGTTTCTGGCAGCCATCTTGTGTTGGTAGGAGCCTATCTTGTCTGCTATTGAGAGTAGCAGGACAGCCTGGACCTTGTCTAACATAAGCTGATAAAGAGAGCAGGGGCTAGCAGGACTGGCTAGATTTCTATGTTACTAGAATCTTTTCTTTTGTGGTATTTAAACCCCACATTTGAGCTGGTCTGGGCTTGTTTGTGTGTTGCACACCCCAGCTCCACTGTTTTAACCCATTGTAAGGTATTCCAGCTACAAATTTTCCCCTAGTAGCAGTTGTGTGTTCACCTAGTAGTACTCATCTTAGACCTTCCACCCTTTACCCCCTTAGCTTTCTCTGGCTGTCTCCCTCAGATTCTGACAAATATGGATGGAAAATTTCCCATGGTTACTCCTGCCAGTCTGGTGGATATGGGCATCCTGAGACAGTAGTGCAACTGCCTCATGTACATGGACAACCATCTATTACTACCACTGAGGAACACAATTTATGAGAGATGCAAATACATTAAGAACCTAGAATCTATGCTCTCTCCCTCATAAAACAGTATATCTGGTACTGAGCAGGATGTCAACACAAACACCACACCTCAAACACCACCCACACAACACACACCCACATATGCGGAGGTCCAACAAAAACATACCCAAACAAGAGAGACCTCCAAGGCAAAAACACATGTGAACTCCAAAGCCCACCATACCACACATAGTCCACACACCTATGTCTTACAGCCACTAAGACCTAACCATAAACCCAACATATTAATCATAGGAGACTCCATTATGAGACACATAGATGTGCCCCTCACCAGGTTGGATAAGGAGAAAGTCTTGGTTAGTTGTTTGCCAGGTGCCAGAATTCACCATATCACACATGCACTCAGTTATCTCAACAACAGGTACTGTTATGAATCTGTCATAGTCTATGTTGGCATGAATGACTTGAGATGTACCTCCCTGGACTATAAGAAGAGACATATGATCAAGCTTGCTGAATGTGTGTCCCAGGCAGGAATGTCCCTAGCCTTAAGCAGCATTCTACAGTCACCCAGAATGATGCCTCAATACAAAAAGAAAATGATTAACTTTAGCAATTGGCTTAGTTTCTGATGTCATTCCAAGGGGATCCAGTACCTGACAGCCTGGAAAAACAAGATCGACAGACCATGATGCTTTGCCAGAGATGGCCTGCATCTATCTCCCCTGGGCTTCAGGCATCAGGCAAAGGATCTTGCCTCCCCCATAGTGCCGTTTTAGGCAATGCCATGAGGTCAAAACTACCAACAGGAAAAGTTAATCAAAATGCAAACTAAAGGTAATGCTGCTAACCACTAGTAGTCTAAACATGAAACTGCACTCATTGCAAGCATTCTTAACCCTGGAAAATGCTGACATTTGTTCAGTCACAGAAACTTGGTTCAGAGCTGTGGAGGGCACCCCTGCCATACTGGGTTACTCATCCTACTATACATTCAGACCCCAAACTGTGGGCAACAAAACAAGGGGAGGTGGAGTTTCAAGATATATTAAAGACATACATACCTCCAGACTGGTCAAACAGTATGACACACAGGAGACACTCCAGGTGCAGTTAACCACTGACAAGACCCCTATTCAAATCATAGCTAGCTACAGGCACCCAACTTTGACTCAAGATGCCCACTCCACTCATCTGGACCTCTTTGAATCCTTTACCCTGACCCTGGGTGACTAACTATCCAACCACAGATTGGAAGAACTACTCATGCCAAAACACAAATGCTCAGAGATTTCTTGATTTTGTCAATTCTAATGCCTTGGACCAGTTGATCAATAGCCCTACAAGAGATGATAATATCTTGGACTTGGTATTTACCAACATGAGTAACCACTGCATCATCCCTACAGTGTCAACTGCCCTGATAAGATCCGACCACAAAGTGGTCACTTTTGAAGTCATCTCCCCTGACCCCCCCCGCCCCGCTACAGTCAAACATAAACATTTCTCCAAAGCTGATTACAACCTCCTGAGGGAAGGTATAAACAGCCTCACAGCCCCCTCCCCCTCTGTAGGAACTGGCACAAATATCCAAACCTACACCAAAGTATTATACGAGCATTTATATAGCTGCATGGAATCGGCAATAACTGACAGGACAAAATCCTCCTCCTCAAGGAACAGTAAACCTGTCTGTTGGACATCTGCAATAAATAAACTCTATAATAAAAAGAAACAATTGCTGTCTAGGACCAAGAAGGAGCAAGTGCCTAATTGGAAGCAATTTCACATTTGCCCTAACAAGTAAATAAGAGAACTAGTGAAATCCTCCAAAGCAAACTTCGAGTCCAAACTGGCCACATCTTCTAAAGAACATCATAAGTCCTTCTTCACATATGTCCACAGTATCAAAGGAAACACTCAGATCTGCTCAGAACTGGTGGTCGAGGACACCACATATAAAAATGCTGTAGATATAACCAACCTGCTGGCAGACAGGTTAATTAAAAACTTCACCCCTCTGTCTCCACATCAGTAAATAATGACATCGCCAGCACCTGCCCCTCACCCATCTCTAGTGAGCAAGTCATTACTGCCCTCTGAAAGGCAAAAAATACAGCCTCCATGGGACCTGATAACATCCCAGGCTGCATCCCATATGAACTTAGGCAAGAAATTATGCCATCATTAGGCACACTATTCAACCAAAGCCTAAGTAATGGTTTCTTCCCAGCCAAGTGGTGGACAGCCACTGTCATCCCTTTGCACAAAGGCGGTGCATCCACCTGATCTGCAAGGCCATGGAATGGATTACTATGGACTTAATTAACAAGAACATTGGAAAGCTCCAAACACTCGATCCCACACAGTTTGGTTTCATCAAGGGGAGGTCATGCCTGTTAAATTTGGTTGATTTCTTTGAGACAGTCATCAAGGTCATGGATGAGGGGAAGACTTGGCAAAAGCTTTCGATACTATTCCCCACTCGGATATAATAGATAAACTCTCTCAACTAGGCATCTATCCATATGTTGTAAACAAAAGCAGTTTTTGTACTGTGAAACATTTGCATTTTAGTACAGGAACATTTCTTATTTTCATTTGCCTGCTCCTGCTATGTTTGTTGCCAGGATTTTTGTTTACATTATTGCTTTTGTTTTATCTCTGGCAACTTTTACCTGACAGCTCTCATTTTTATTTTTCTAATCAATCCATATGTTTTCAGATGGGTAGCAAACTGGCTCACTGATAGAACTCACCTAGTCAAAATTGGGAAAGCCACCTCAACCAGTAGACCCCTAAAGTGTGATGCACCCCAAGGATAGATCTTGGGGCCTCTGTTGTTTGGCATAACTTTTCTGAGGTGCAGGCCAAAACCAGTGGTTTATGGTTGACCATGTTTGCAGATGACTGCAAGCTGGGTGCTGTCATCAGTTCCCCTAGTGATGTGGACATCCTCCAAGAGGGTCTCACAAATGACTGGTGCCAGAAACATGGCCTCAAACTGAAAGACAAAAAATGCATCATCACCCCCTTTGGGGAGAGTGACATCCACACAAATTATCACATTAATAGCATGCGATCAGTTATGAGGGACTTAGGCACCCAGGTTGATAGCAAACTGACTTTTGACCGCCATATTGCCTCCATTGTATGGAAAGCTTTCTAGATGGCCTACCTTATTAAGAAGGGTATCTCATCCAGGGACAAGGAGATCATAACATCCCTGTATTCTTCCTTTATACGACCTATTACTGAGTACAACGCCCCTTTCGGCATGTACCTCACAAAGCATATGCAGCAACTGGAGAGACCACAGAGGTTACACACTAGGAAAACCCAGGGCCTCAAACATCTACTCTACACAGATAGGCTAAAAGCCCTGTCCCTCTACTCAGTCTCATACAGACTCCTCAGAGGTGACCTCTGTCTGGCATAAAAAGCAATCTCAGACCTCGCCTTGATGGGACTGCTGCATATTCACAAGTCAAGCAACACTCGAGTAACCCACACGCACAACCTTAACCTAGTCTGTGACATCAATAGGACTTGTTGGCATGATAAATTTGTGTCCTAGAGACTCCTTTCTGTGGAATAGACTCCCTATCCACATCAAGCAGAGTACCTCATTAACCCTTTTTAAGCGCAACCTGGAAAACTGAATGAGGAACAGAAAATACACCCCTGGGATTCCACCTGTGTCCCTGCTGGACAGGGGCATCAGGTGCTGACTTGTCAGAACATGGGCTAATTCTTGGCTAGGCTTATAAGGGCCTCAGGGCCAATAGCCTAGTAACTTTCTATACACCAATCAGACTTTAAAGACCTTTCCCCAAGTACACAGTAAATACTGGAGGTATGATGGAAGAGAGAGAGAGGTAATTGGGAATATGCATTTTAGGAGTGCAATGAATTAGCAGATTTTAAAAACTCAGTGGAGAATATTTTGTCAGAAAATTTGGGGAAGCAAATGGGTGTAACTAAGGGAGTGATTTTTTTGAGCTGGGACACAGGATCCAAATTGCCTCAACATAGTAAGACCTTGCTAAGTTTAATGATATTGGCCGCAAAAAAAGGCAATTACTAAAACCTGGAAATCAAACTCTAAACCAGCTGCAACTGAAGCACTGAATATTGTAAAGGAGACAAAAGAACTAGAAAAGGAAAGGTACAAATTACATAGAAACAGAAATCAAAATCTAAACCAGCTGCAATTGAAGCACTGAATATTGTAAAGGAGACAAAAGAACTAGAAAAGGAAAGGTACAAATTACATAGAAACAAATAGAATTTGTAGAAAAAATACATTCAGAATAATGTTTGGGAAGACTGATTTTTAAAGGATGGCAGGAACTGAGCAATTTATATTATATTAGAATGAATGGTAATTGTTACAAATGTACACTGCATGAAAGCAATAAAAACTATTTTTCCATTAGTCTGTGTGTACCTGTGTCACTGCTGAATTTGTGATTTTGCAAAGATGTTTAAAAAATTACTAGGTGTGGCTAGAATTAGTGAGACAGAGATGGAGAAAACAGAGTGAATTTTCTGAAAAGAAAAGACAGTCATGGCAATGATTATAACACAGAAGCTGGATAGAATGAATGATGCAGGCTTTTCTTGCTATATTGCTTAATCTGATTTTTGGGTTACATGTAAAATAGGCTAATCTGTAACCTAGAGAGGGGAAGTGAAACTGTATGCCGAAAGGTTGGTATCATCGTATGAAACCTTATTCTGCTCAAGCAAGGAAATAGGGAACAGAATACGAACAGAGTCCTGATTCATGAACACCTACATACCCTAATTGGAAATGTTTTCTATTCAAGAACATCCCTACCATATTTTTTTGTGCTAGCTATTCACTCAGAAAGACTACAGCAAGTGTAGGCATAGTCTACACTTTGTGATAACCTTTATGAATCCCTCTTGATATTTAAGGCTGCAAGAAAATCTGTAGGTAAACTAAAATTAAGAATTATGTTTGTGTTATGTGTTCACTCAGAATGGTGAAAACTTAGTGAAGGTGTTCATGAATTTGACTCCTGTAGGTATGCTTGATCTTTTCACAATTACAAAGCATAAAAATGCTAGTATTTTGTATGTGATATTGCTCATTTCATGTTGTTGAAATAAACCACAGGAGAATGCTTTTCAGCATATGCAATATAAGACTGTCAGACAGATAAGTTGTGCTAGCCATTGGAGTGACTAAATAATTATTATTTTTTTTTAGTCCTAATGTGCTAAATAAACTGATTTATGAACATTGGATGGTGCGGTGGTACAGCAGTAAACGTTGTTGCCTCACAGCAAGAGGTTCTCCAGTTCAATTCTCGGCTGGGCTGCCTTCTGTTCGGAGTCTGCATGTTCTTCCTGTGTTCATGTGTGTTTCCTCCAGGTACTCTGGTTTCCTCCATGTTACAGACATGCATCTGGAGCATTTCTCCACAGGCCTCAGCTGAAAATTGGCTCATTCCAAGTCAGACTTTCCTGGTAAAAAAATGATAGATAAATAAATAAATAAATAAATAAATAAATAAATAAATGCTATGTCAAGCACAGGACAGGGTGCTATGGCTACTAAAATGACTGCAGGAATTTTCGTCAGAAAATTAATATAATGATTAAATCATAAACAGTAGATTCCTTGAATTTTAAGGAGAAGCCTACTCCCTCTGCTCTAAATTTATAGGTAATTAAGTAGCAAGCAATTTATAGCTAATTTCCTATAGGAAACAATATGAGGAAATATGGTTTGCTTTTTTTTTTTTTTTTTGTATTAATTGGTCTTTCAAAGTCTAAAGAAATTCAAGCTGAGCTTCAAAAATGTGAAACAAAGCCAGAATATACTGTCAATGAAATTACAGTCAAAGACAGTTAATAAGGTCAAAGAAACTATGGTAGCAGTTCTATCCTCAGAGAATTTGTGGGTATAAGGTAAGCACCTTTGCATACAATATTTGTTGGAAAAGGTTAACTTCAGAACTTGGACAGTTTACCCAGACTGATGCCCCTCTCAACTCATCTTCGTAGAAATGAGTACCATAAATTAATGTCATACTACACTTGCACATCACCATCATGATACGACTGCTTGTGCCTATAACAGCTACCTTTCTGCCCCGTCCTACTCATGGCTCTGGTTAATTTGTTCAACATATAAATTAAACGCTGCTATAGCCTCCTTTAGAATATGAACTCCATCATCACACAATCATGGGGAAAGAAGAATACAGTCAGAAATAAAACTTCTCATGATATACTGACGTGAGCTCTTTGATTAGTCCCGCTTCCTATACCTACAGCAAGACTATCCCCGCAATAAAAACATCCTAATAAGCAGTCTTATAATATTCCTTTCCCCATCATATATATGTGCCACTTATTGCTCAACATCTCCATTACAGTCCTAGGACATTATATTCCATGATGCACCTCCTCAAACCATACCATTATTGTATTATTCCTGGCATGTATATAATGAAGAACCCACCTCTGCATCTTAGACCTATACTGTGAGTTGTGCACCTTAAGGTAACCTTTTAGAATTTAGAGACATACCTACAATGGTGCTTTAGCACAAAGACATGTAGCAGCCCTGAGACCTGTCTCTTCAGCCATGCAAAAGGCTAAGCAGGCATTCTAGGGGAGACACATATGCTAATTAGCCACATGCTCTTCTTCAGAAAAGCCTGTGATAGGGCATTTACACAGGCTATGCAAATGAATGTGGCCACTCATGTTAATGAACAAAGACAAAAGCTCACTTTCACACATTATGATAGAGGTACGTGCAATTAGTTTAGCAGACTGGTAGTGTTGGGTGAGTGTGTGTGTGTGTGTGTGTGTGTGTGTGTGTGTGTGTGTGTGTGTGTGTGTGTGTGTGTGTGTGTGTGTGTGTGTGTGTGTGTGTGTGTGTGTGTGTGCATGCATGGTAGGACACTGCAGGGGGAGGGTTAGTGAGGGAGTAGATTAGGATAGTAGGTAGATGTGTGTGTGTGTATATTGTAATATTCTTTACCAATGGGATTCCTTGCCATTGGTAACCCAATGACCATCTAGTATACCAAAGCCTTATGGTGTTATAGACATCGTACATCACACGTATGCTCCTCGCTCAATGCATAAGGCATAAAGGTGATGTACTGGGGTACATACCTCAGAACTGAAAAGTCCCAGGAGGAGCAAGAGTCCAAGGAATTAGGAGGAACATGAGCATCCAGGAGGAGAAAAAAAAAAAGAACAACTCAGAAGGGGAAGGAGAGAGGGACCAAATACTGCACAGTGAAGAGAAGGACATTGACTATTATGGTAAGATTTTATACAATGTCCTTCCATTTCACTGTTTCAGTATTATTTACCAAAGGGAGAGTACAAAAGCTCAGGAGGAAACTTGGGAGGAAGAAGACACAGAAGAGCCCTCAAGAAACCCAGGTAGGATAGCTTTGGCAAAGGCAGCTCTTGCTCTGGGAACAACATCCAATTTGTAATGCTTAGTGAAGGTATAGACAGAGGTCCAAGTAGCTCCCTCAAGGATGGAATTGGTATCCAATCCTTTGAAAAAAGCACCAGAGGAAGCCGCAGTCCTGGTAGAATGAGACTTTACAGAGGCAGAAAGGCGTTTTATCATGAAAGGAGTAACAAAAAGAACTGACCTTAGAGATTTAGGAGGATATATTTTGCTTAGGAACAGCCAAACCTAAAGATTTGGGATGAAAGGAAACAAAGTTGCTCAGACTTTTGAATGGCCTTAGTCTTATCAAAATAATATCTGAGCTGTCTATGCAAATCCAAGGTGTGAAGAACCCTCTCACTAGCAGACTGTGGAGAAGGAAAAAAGGAGGACAAATTAATAGTCTGATTAAGAGACAATTTATTAACCACCTTAAGCATAAAAAGATTAGTATAAAGAGACACACTGTCCCTATGAAAAAACAAAAAAGGAGGAACAGCCATAAGGGCCTGGAGTTCAAATACTCTCTTAGCTGAAGAAGAGTTCAGCCGATGATCAATGACTTTGCATGGACTGATGGCAAAAAGTTCTGAGGTATGTACATCTGTACCTCACCTTTACAGTATGCCCTACGCCTTGAATGGGGAGCATTTATGTGACCTACATCGGCTATAAAATCATATGGCTATGGTATACTGGACAGACATTGGGCAAACTTTGGTAGGGAAAGCTGCTGGTAAAGAATACTGCAAAAGTGATATAGAAGGACATGTTCCCCAACTTAATCCGACACAACAAAAAAGTAGAATGTGGTCTCATTAGGTTAGGTTTATCTGAAGTGATAACTTGTAAAGTAAATGGTATTGGTTTGAGTTTTGTTTATGAAGATTCATAATGAATGATGAATGATGAATGATGTTGTGACACCCCTGCACTGGCCCAGTAAGCAAGGAGCCTCAATCCTCACCACTAGCTCCAGTGAGAGATGTGCACATTGGGAGGATGACAGTTACACACACAGTAAAGAACAATTTCCTTTAAGAGCACACAGAGATCACAGTCAGTCTGGGGCTGGTTTCTCTCTCTCTCTCTCCAGATCCTCAATAAGACTCCCCACTGGCACAGCTATAGGGTTAATATCTTAGCCGAGTTGCCAAGCTAAGACCACCAGCATCCTCTCTTTCTAACCAGTGCTTCATGTCCCTGGCCAAGTAATTCTCTCACACACACACACACCTTGAGATTTGATTGATATATAAAACACACACAGCTGGGAAAGGCTGGCACAGGTTTCCTAGCTATGGCCCCTTCTGTCCAGACTATAAAGATGTGCCAGCTGCCACCAGCCACCCTTATTTATCAGCTACTATTAAGTGCCCAATCTTACTGTGTAATGTTACCATTATACAAATGGTAAGTGTGATCAAGACTTTCAAGGCTACTTAGTAGTGACCTTTACCGTGTCACCAAATACATATGCAAGTACTCATATCTTTAAACAAATCAACCACAATTAAAAGGTTTAAATATATTTAATAATAAATAATAAAAGAACAAGACAATACTCCAACAACCCAACACAGTGACTACAGAGTTCAGAATCACAGGAAATATTTTAAAACAACATTGCAGGACAGTCTCAAATAAATACAGAAACCATCTAAACTAATCTTTACTATATTCCTATCTATATCTAAGATAAATCACTTTTCCCTAGTTACTTACTATTAGCAAAACACAGGCAGACGTGCTGATGAGTGGGAAGTTTATACGTCCAAAGACAAATATAAAATGCCCAGACTCACTCACTGAGATAGTTCTTAAATTAATAATATACATTACTGCTGGGATAGCCAGGATGATATCATTCTTTGTCACCTGCCTTCAGTTCCCAAGCTAACAGAAACTAACATAATTTTTAACATCTCTATGTGAGAAGTACATATCTCTCAGAAGTATGCCTAGAAATGGAAGTCATAAAACAATTAACACTTTTACATTTGGAACCTAGTAATTATTTCTGTTTCAAGACAATAGAAAGAAATGTTTAGCTTTAGACATCCTGTCTCCTTGCTGCACTGAAACACAATCATAAAACACTTTGCTTTTCAACTTATTTTCTTGAGGGGTTTGCAAGTTAACTCTGCATGTTCCAGCTTCTACCACGAAAACACACATTTGCACAGGCACATAGTTCATATACATTTCTGTTCTTTTCCAGTAGGGTACACTGTGATTGCATTCTTGAAGCTCAGTACATAAACATACAGTTCAACACACACTTCTGCACCAGTAGTTAATATACAAATAACATATAGTTGTCTTACATTTGTAAGACAAGCCTATGGATCATATTAGTATTCACAAATGACATATGATTATTTACAAAATTCTAGATAGCTGGGCTGGAAGCCTCACAGTTCTCCACCCCTTGAAAACTCAAGCTAGTTTTTCAAGTGACCCTTGAGAAACATTGCTTGAGAGGGTTAAGCCTATATTGGAATACCTTACCCCATTCCCTGTATTGACAGCCCATCTGCATTGGCATTGCTAACCCTACTGCGGTGCTGCACTGTCATATCATATACTTGCAACCCTAGACTCCACCATAGTAATTTGGGATTTTCCTGGCTGGCTCCATGTAGTAATAGATTCCCCTCAGACTCCTCCTGCCTCCTATTGCCAACACTTAGCACAAGGGCCTCCCTATCAAGGTAAGGTTTCATCATGTTAACATGCTACAATTTGTGCCCCTGCATCCTGCCTAGCAGCTCTACCATGTAGTTAACATCACTGACATTCCTTATCACCTTGTAGGCTCCCTCCCAAGCTGCCTCCAGCTTGTTGTGTCTGACAGGAATGACAACCATTACCTGTGCCTTACAACATACTCTCTAGCTTGATCATTCCTGTCATACCAGACCTTTTTCTGCAGCTGGGCTTCTGCCAGGTTCTCCTGGGCCATGCCTATGAGTTCCCTGAGCCTTGTCCTGAGGTTTAGTAGATATACCACAACAGACTCCTTGTGGGATTTACACTCACCCTCCCACTCATCTCGAATCAAGTCTAGAGGTCCCCTCACCCTATGCTCATACATCAACTCAAAAGTTGAAAAACCTTTGGATTCCTGGGGAACCTGTCTGTAAGCAAACAACAGATGGGGCAACTATTTGTCCAGTCCCTCTGAAATTGGTCTGCAAATGCCCATAGTATGCTCCTGAGTGTAGAGTTTAACCTCTCAACAAGACCATTAGTCTGGGGATGGTAGGGTGTGGTCTTTAGGTGCTTCACCCCACAGTATTTTTACAGACAAGCCAGCAGGGTATGACATGAAATTGGCACCTCTGTCAGTCAGTATTTCTTTTGGGAAACCTACCCTGCCGAAAATCTCTAACAAAGCATTTGCCACCTTTTCTGCCTCAATGGAGGACAGAGCCACACCTCAGGGTATCTGGTAGCATAATCTACTACCACTAGGATATGCTTCTTTCCTGTGGAACTTGTGATACTCAGGGGCCCCACAATATCCATAGCTACCCTATGAAATGACTCCTAAATCATAGGCAAAGACATCTCATCTCCTGCCTTACCTACATTTTGGCACTGCTCACAGGTCATGCAGTACCCTGTTATATCTCTGGAAATCCTAGGCTAATAATAGTTCTGCATAATACATCTCTTTGTACGTTTTATGCCCAAATGAACTGCAAAGGGAAAATCATGGGCTATGGCTAGAAGAGACAGATAGTAGGCTCTGGGCACTACCAATTGCTGTATTCGGTCACCCTCTAGCCCTCCCTCAGGGGTCCACTCTCTGTACAGTAACCTTTGTCCCAGTATACAGATTCCCCCTTCCCCTGAGAATCAGGTGCCTCACTAGCTACCTCCCTCAGGCCTTGTAATGTAGGGTCTGAGAGCTGAGCCTGTCTCAACTCTCTCTTTGTAACCTTTCCCAGCTCTCCTTCCACAGGAAGTCTGGTATCCTCTGACAGTGGTGCCTCACTGTCAGCCTGGGTACTACTACTCACCTCTGCCCTTGCAGTCACTCTGTCCAAGGGAACATCAGTACCCACAAGCAGCTGTGGCTCACCTTCAGTCTCACTGCTACAGGGTAGCACCCTCCCTGAAGTAACTACCTCACCAGTCCTAGCTGCAAGTGTGCAGTCTGTCTGGTTCTCCCAAGGCTACCAGACCCACATGCTTGTTTCCAAGCCTGACTGCATGTAACTGTATGCACACATGGTGCTGCATTATCAAAATCATTGCCTATCAGGACATCTGCAGGGATACCTTCAAATACATCTACTTGCTGGCTTCCTCTTCCACCCACCCAGTCAAGGTGAACCCTAGCCAAAGGTATTTAGAATGGGGTCCCACCTTAAGCTTTGACTGGAGTAGACTGCCCAAGCAAGTAGTGCTCCTCTGTAACCATTGCAGGCTTCACAATGGTTAGGTTAGAGGCTGTCTCTCTCTCAGTCATGGCCTCTGTCCCATTCACTAAGATATGATATAAGCTCTTGTGGTAGTTTGGTATCCTTGTTGTCTCAAGACAACCTACTGTTGACATTTTTTCATTCCCACTTACTGCCTCTCCCAACTTTTGTTCCCCACCATGCCTCTGTGGACATCTATATGATAAATGGCTCTACTGGTTGCGTTTGAAACATTTAACCCTAAGTCCTGGATGTGTACCTGGACTAGTGGCCTCTCCTGCTACTGGTGGACTCTGTTGGGGCAGTCTGGGCTGCCCACCATGGGTTCCCTTAGACCCATGAGCAGCACTGGGTGACCCTATTCTGTGCAGTGATGCCCTGCTTGCTAGGTATAGGTGTCCCTTCTTCCCAACTCATCTGCAGTAGTGCATTGTCTATCAGCTAACCAGATTATCATGTCCTCAGGCAAAGTGCTAAGTGCTTGTTCCCTTAAGAAAAGGTCTGCCAGCCCTTCAAAAGTGGTGACCTGACATACACTCACCCACCTATGAAAATAAGTGCTTAGCTCAGCAACATATTCACACACACTTTCATCTGCCCTGTGTCTATGCTCATGAAACTTGTTCCTATAAGCTTCAGGTGTTAACTTAAAAAATTCTAGCAAACAGTTCTTTACAACATTATACTTTAAACAGTCAGTATCAGACAATTTGGAAATAGCAGTTACAGCTTTACCATGGAGTAAGGGGGTAAGGAGCCATACCCAGAGCCCTTAGATGACATTATACTGTTTACATACCCTCTCAAACATATGAAGGAAACTATCAAAATTACCTCCCTCTGTAAATTGTGGAAGAAATTTACTGACATTTGTTGCTTCTGGGGTTCGGTTACTCCTTTCCCCATTACCTTCATGGTTCTGGCGAAGAGTCAGCATCTCCTTTTCATGTTGCATCTGCCTCTCTTTCTCCTCAGCCTCCAGATGTCTCAGTCTGTCTGCTGCTTCTGTTTCCAGACACTTGGTCTCCAACTCAAGTCTCTTTAACTCCAGATGGATTTTTAAGTCTTCTATGGAAAGGGTGAGCTGTCCATTTTCCGGGAGTTTTAGATCTCCATGGCCAGTCTTATTGTCCTTCTGGTTGCTATTCTCTGATGCAGCTGTGGCTAAAGCTGCAATCATGTCTGCTTTAGTCAGATTGGCATGCACCAGTTCTTTAGCCTGGCACATCTCAGCCAACTGGCTCCTTGTCAGCTTGCCATGCTCCTCTGCTAACATGCTTACCTGCTCTCCCTAACTAAGCTAACAAAAAATAAATAAATAAATAAAACACCTGTGATATGAACTCTAAATGCTCACTGCATGGCTGATTGAGAGTACAAACACCTTCAGTGACCACTGTACACAAGCTACAGGAATTAAATATCCACACCACTACAAGCCAATTAATATGTGGTGTGGCTAACTCACCACTATCAACCAATTAATATGTGATGTGGGTATCCCATCACTGTCATCAATTAATATGTGATGCCCCTGCACTAGTTCAGTAATTAAGGAGCCTCAATCCTCACCACTAGCACCAGTGAGGGATGTGCACATTGGGAGGATGACAAGTGCACATTCAGTAAAGTACAATTTCCATTAAGAGCACACACAGATCACAGTCAGTCTGGGGTGGTTTCTCCCTCTCTTTCCAGATCCCCAGTAAGACTCCCCACTGGCACAGCTATAGGGTTACGATCTCAGCTCAGTGGCCAAGCTAAGACCTCCAGCACCCTCTCTGTCCAACCAGTGCTTCATGTCCCTGCCCAAGTAGCTCACACACACACACACACACACACACACACACACACACACACACACACACACACACACAAACTTTGAGATTTGACTGCTATACAAACACACACACACACCTGGGAAAGGCTGGCACAGGTTTCCTAGCTATGCCCCCTTCTGCCCAGACTATAAGGTAGTACCAGCTGCCACCAGCCACCCTTACATATCAGCTACTATTAAGGCCCTTACCAAAGGGTGCCCAATGTTACTGTGTAATATTACTATTATTCATATGGTAAGAGTGACCAAGAGTTTCAAGGCTTTTTAGGAGTGGCCTATACAGTGTCACCAAATACATATGCAAGTACTCTAAGAGCTTAAATGTCTCTAAACAAACCAGCCACAGTTACAAAGTTTAAATATATTTAATAAATAATAAAAGAACAAGTCAATACTCCAACAACCCAACACAGTGATTACAGAGTTCAGAACAACAGGAAATATTTTAAATCAACATTGTAGGGCAATCAAAAAAATAAATACAGAAAATATCTAAACTAATCTTTACTATATTCCTATTGATATCCAAGAGAAATCACTTTTTTCCTAGTTACCATTAGCAAGAAGTGTTGATGAGTGGGATGTTTCTAGGTCCAAAGACAAATACAAAATGCCCAGACTCACTCTCTGAGATAGTTCTTAAATTAATAATACACATTACAGCTGGATTAGCCATGATGACATCACTCTTTGTCACTTGCCTTCAGTTCCCAGGCTAACAGAAACTAACATAATTTTTAACACCTCTATGTGAGAAGTACATATCTTTCAGAAGTTTGTCTAGAATTGGAAGTCATAAAACAATTAACACTTTTACATTTGAAACCCAGCAATTATTTTTGTTTCAAGACAAGAGAAAGAAACTTTTAGCTCTAGACATCCTGTTGCCTTGCTGCACTGAAACACAATTGAAAACATTTTGGGCAGGATTCACGAAGGCTTGCACGGAGTGTAAGAGACGTGCAACACTCCATGCAAGCCTAGCGATCCAGGAACAGCCCTAAACTCCATGTAAGAGACCAGCTAAAACGTCTCTTACACGGACTGGGCGTGGACATGCTAAATACCTCACTTGCATTTGAAAGGTATGCAAATGAGGTATATTAGCGATCCACGAAGCAGAAACCAGTCCGTGTAGGAGACGTTTAGCTAGAAATGTACTCAGTTGACAACTGAGTACATTTCTGCAAATTCCAAAACGGAGCGATGTCAGCTCCAAAAAAAGGTTGCATATGATTCAGGCAGCATGCCTATGGCCAAATATGTGGCCATAGGCAAGATAACCCGATGCAAAATTATTAAAATATGATTGATTTTTTTCTGCAATCGCCGATGTTTAAACCCAGCGCAGACCCGCGCAAACGGGCTGCGCTGTATAAAAACATAAAAAAGACAGTTATAAACCCACAAATGTGAGTATCATGCAATACATGGAATGACAATGCAGGGACCAGCAGACCAAAACCAACATGGCCACCATGTAGTGGTTGCTAAGGGGGGAAGCTGAGTGTAAGACATGTAACTAAGCATCAGTAGGCAATCTCATGTAAATGAGGGTTAGGATACTGAATCCCACAGTCACATAGCAAATGAGCACGGTCTGTGTAGTGTAAGAGATACAAAAGGGGGAGGAATAGAGTAGGAGATAGGTGACATCACTGGGGGGGATGGTAGAAAGAAACACAGTTCATTGGAGGCCAGTGTAACATGACAGATGACAGGCACAGATCATGGAAAGAGGTGTGCCACTAGATAAGTCATGGAAAGACAAGAAATGGAAGGTGTACACTGTTACCTACACCAAAGTTTCTTGCTGGCCGTGCATGCACACGTATGCGCGCAATGTAGCGCGAGTAAGGCAGTGTGTGCGCATGTAAGGCAGTGTGAGCATGTGGGAGCGTGTTGGGAGATGTTTAACACTGTTTGCGCGGGTGGAGGCTGTTGGCAGACGTGTAACAGTGTTTGCGCGGGTGTACGCGCGTTTAAACCTGAATAAGTAGATCCTTAACTGTGTAAGCACGTGTGTGTGCATGTAAGCCACTGTGAGCGTGTTTCAGATAGTATGCAAGTTGCTCCCCCCTGAGGAAACAGAAAGGAAAAAGGAAGCAACAGAATTAATAGGAAGCTAGCAGGGATAACTGCTGAAGCTGGCAGGTGAAAATAATTAGAAGCAGGCAATTACACATGCAGAATAGTAGCCCAGCCCAGCACTTAAAACTCTGCAAACAGTAGTGCAGGATGTTCTCATTAAGAGACACTGCAAGACAGGAGTAAGCTAATAGAAGTGAAAACTGAAAAAGCTGAACTCAGAGCAGAAATGCTAGGGCTGCCATAGCTGTCATAATGAGACATAGGCGACTTGCTGAGGGTGGTGACAATGCAGATGGTGCCAGACAACCCACAGTGAGGAGACAGAGAAGAGTGTACAGGCCCAGGGTCACCTACCACGGGTTACATGAGCTGGAGATAGTAGAGTGCTATAGAGTGGACAGAGAGCTCCTGCAGCAGATTGTTGAGCTGTGCAGGCCACGCCTCACACAGAGAACCAACAGAGGGGAACCCATCCCAGTGGAAACCAAGGTATGTGTTGGCCTAAGAATACTAGCAACAGGTACCTTCCAGAGACCAACTGGCGATATGCACAGGCATCAGCCTCCAGGGTACTACACCAGTTCCTGGATGCCATGTCAGCACATGTCGGTGATCATGTATATTTCCCCAATGCCCGTGAGGTATTGGCCAGCAATATCGTCTCTTCCAGCAAATAGCGGAATACCCTGAGGTACTGGGTGCTATAGACTGCACGCACATACGCATCAAAGCACCAGCAGGAGAGCGGGGTAGGGCCTACATAAACCGCAAGGGCTTCCCCTCCATCAACTGCCAGGTCGTGTGTGATGTCCAGGGCATAATAATGAATGTGTGTGCTGGCTGCCCTGGGAGTTATCATGATTCCCACATCTGGCATTTGACGCAGCTGTACCAGACATTTGCCAATGGGGACATCCGACACGGACACCTAGTGGGGGATGCAGGTTATGCACTGGAGCCGTGGCTGATGACACCCATCAGAAATGCACACACACCTGAACAGGAACGCCATAATGAGGCACACGCACAAACACGTAATGTGATAGAGCGCGTGTTTGGGCTGCTCAAGTCACGGTTCCGGTGTCTGGACACATCTGGTGGAGCCTTGCAGTACACACCAACTACATGTACCAAAATTGTCATGGTATGTGCTATGCTACATAATATGATCCTGCGAAAACAGCTGCAGCAGGACCAGCATAGGGCTGGGCCAAACAGCCCCCCACCATTGCCAAGGCCATCACAGGCAGAGCGTGACTCGGAGGAGGAACAACCTGAGCCTGCCCCAGTAGGCAGAAGGAGGCATGCCCAGTATGCCCTGGCCTTGGCAAAGAGGCAACGCATAGCACATACATTGGCTCAGTAGGAACCTTGGGAATGATACCCCTCTCTGACTCACTCATATAGTAACAGGGATGCCTAACGTGACACAACCTGCTCTCAAACATGTACAGGGAAGTGTAATATGCGCATCCGACAGAGGCAGCCCTGCTGCACCACCTGAGGCATGAATGCTATGTGTGAAGTAATGTAACACCAAGTACTATATGCACACCTGTGGACCCTGACTAACATCCTACCCTCACCAAGCATCATGCCACAACATGACAACGAGATGATCAAGTGCAACAATTGACTGAAGTATCACAGTTAGTCAAAGGGGACCCAATGTGTGCCAGTCTGGGATGACATGCTGAGCATGACATGATGCACCACCTGCTAGGACTGGCGTGCACCTATCAGTGCAGGCCGTATGGATACTGGCAAAGGCTGTTGTCACCCACAGTGTGCCCTGAATAGGTAAGGCTCAAAACACAAACCTATCTCCATAGGTACCAGAAGGGATAAGAATAAGATAAGGGATAAGTCGAAACAGCAAGATGCATGCAGTCTAAACTCACCCAGTATGGAGAATGTTGATAACTGTGCTGTAACAGACAACTGAGGCAAGGCACACAACAGCACCCTAACACTACCAGGTTACACCTCATACTGTGCTGTACAGCCTCCAAACTTGGAACAAGCTACGAAAGGAGGGTGACTAGCATGAATTGTCAAGGATAACCACACCCCCATGTTGGTACCACAACAAAAAGCAGCATGGACTAGCCATGCTCAAGTAACAGTGGCTAAAACTGCCCCCCAGTTCATAGCCTGCTACAGACTACTGTCCCAACACCAGGAACTGCATCCGGCCTATGCTGGAATACATGAATATATCAAGTCCTCCAACCCACATTATATTGGGTGACTGCAAATACCCAGACATAGACTGGGAGCATTATACTAGCTCCAACAGTGTCAGACAAAGGTTCATAGAATCCACAAACCAAAAGGCACAGGAACAACGTACCACCCCCACAAGAGTGGTAAGCATACTGGATGTGATAATCAGCAAAATGGGTACTGGATGTCAAGTTGAGAAGTGTATTGCTCACTGGTAAAACCAGACCATAGAGTAATCACACTGGATATACAAATCCTGACCACAGTCCCTGGCCGGGAAACCACAGTGGAAAACATGTGTTAATCAATATCTGCACTCCTCCAAACTGATGTGGAATCCATGAAAGGTCCCGTGCAGGTGCAAAATATGGGCCACACCTCAGAACCTGTAATACAGCCATTCCATGAACACTGCCAGTAATGCTTGGATTATGCAGTCCTAAATTAAAACAAGACACAGTGCCTAAATCTGGCATGGTGGACACCAGCCAAAACCAAAACATGCAAGAGAATGAGGAAGCTACTACATGATAGAGCAAACATGAACAATGAAGTAATCACTGATCAGTAGTATGGCAATAACATCTGTCCACACATGCAATCCACTAAGGCCAGCCACAACAAGTGGAATCTGTGAATCCTGAGGCAATGTCACACCTGCCTCAAGTACACAGACAACCCCAACTCCACCCAAGAAATACAAAATATGTGAGAGATGCAACCATCCATCCAAACTGGAGGCTGAGCTCCCTCAACGCAGTACTCCCAAAACAAGTCAGTAGGAGAAAGTAACCACACACACCACAAACACAGTCCCACATAGACCTATCACAACTGCAAACCAAACACATAAACACAGACAAACATTCCCGAGGCACAAATTACAAACACAGCACACGAAGAGAGGCCTCTAAAGCAGATACCCAATCAAACAGCCTCCAAACATAGCACATGCAACACATAGCACACAAAGCTGGTGTGCCAAACAGTCACAGGACAGACATAGAAACAACATGCCTGATACAGTTGTAATAGGTGACTCCATAGTCAGACACACTGCTGTCCCACACCAGACTGAACAAGGGAAAGGGTACAGTAAGCTGCCCGTAGGCTGCCACAATATGCCACATAACAGAAGTATGTAGGTCACTCCAAAGCAAGTAGAAATATGATGCAGTCATAGTCCATGCTGGTGCGAATGACCTGAGATGTACCGCCCTAGACTACATGAAAAGAGACATAGATGAGCTATCTGATTATGTAGTCCATGCCGGTATGACACTCACCGTTTGCAGCATCCTACCCTTACCAAGAGTAATGCCACAGTACAAACACGGAATGATCAGTCATAGCAAGTGGCACACTTACTGGTGTTATTCCAAGAGGATCCAATGTCTGTCTGCTTGGGATGTCATGCTTGACAAGCCACGCAGCTGTCCATGGGATGGCCTGCACCTGTTACCCCTGGGCATCTGAATATTGGATAAGGCCTTTGCCACCTCCATAGAGCCTTTTGTAGGCAAGGCTGAAAAGACTGACCCACCACCTTAGAAAACATAAGTGGGAAGAAACATAAGGGAAATGCTGACCAATGCCAGATGTGTACACCCCAATATGCATGCTCCTGAGGCCATCCCCAGAATGGAGAACATCGATGTCTGTGCAGTGGCAGCTGCAAGCCTCCTGACAGCACACCAGCACTACCAGGTTATACCACGTATCATGTGTCATGGCCCCAAAACCTGGAATGAAACATAAAAGGAGGGTGAGTATCCATAGTCAGCACAGACACCCATACGTCCAGGTAACTGACAATGCACAAGGCATTGGAGTTCACACATGTGCAACTAACTGTAGGCAAGACTGCTGTGCAGTCTGTAGCATGCTACAGACCGCAATCTCACACACAATAACCCCACCCAGCCATCCTGAAGACAATGGACAGTATGAATGTCCCACCAAATAACAAACAAGGTACCACAAATTACCACATAGGTGATAAACCAGTATGTATGGAAAGAGTAACCAGGGACCTAGAGACACAAGTGGACAGTAACCTGTTATGTGACACCCACACTGCCAATGTGGCCAGGAAGACTGTCTACATTTGACACCGTATCAGGAATGGAGTCACATCTACGGCAACAGAGGTCATTGTGCCCCTATACTATTCTCCAATCACACCCATAATCCAGTACAATGCCTCATATGGGATGTACCTTACCTGACACCTGCAGCAGTTAGAAAGACCTCAAAGGTACCTCACCAAGAGGATAAAGGGTCACAAATATATGTCATATGCTGCCTGGCTGTAGACACCCCAGCTGAATCCAGTCACATACTGCCTACACAGAGGCATTGCATGCCTGTTGTAGGAGGCCATGCCCAACACAGGAGTAATGGACATGCTCCACCCCAGAAAACACAAATCCATCGGAGCTGTGAGAGGGAGAGATGTCAACCTCAACAAATAATGAAATAGGATGTGCTGGTGGGACAGATACATAATCCAGAGGCTCCCAACACCCTGGACCAGAATCCCATTCCATGTAAGGCGGAGCCCCTCACTGACACTCTTCAACAGGAATCTTGCCAAGTGGATGGATGATTGTAGAGTTACACTGGGGGTCTTCACTGAGTCATGTCCAGACAGAGGCACAGCAAAGCAAAACATAAATGGCCATAATATGCACATAGCAAGGGGTGTCAAAAGCCACACACACTCTAGCTAGGCTAACAAATGCCCAGGGTGGATAGCCTAGTATGACCCTATGAACCTATGAAGATACAAATTGTACAGGACACTAAGGATAACCCCAAGGCTTTCACAACTGATGGTAGGAACCATGTTGGGAATTCACAGATATGCCCTGAATCACACAAATATCACAAACACACACACATATTGCCAACATACATCCTGACAGGTGCAGTGCAAACCCCGAATGCAGAATATCTATCCCAGCAGACTGCTGGCCCCCTGACATAGCAGATGCTGAGGTAACAGCCAACATCTACAAAGCAAAACACACAGCAGCAGTGGTATGAGATGTTGTCCTGGGCTTAGTGCAACATGGACTCCAAGATGAATGGAATGCCAAACCACACTACTGCTCAATGTCAGCCTTACCACAGAATGTGTACCCAAAGACCAGTGTACAACAACAATGGTCCTTCTCAACAAAGGTGTTGCCTGAATGGATACTGAACACTACTACCCCAGAATCCTGAGGAGCTCGGTTTGCACAGCTATGGAAAGGATCAGCATGTACCACAGACATAAAGATATTGGGGACCTACTGACACCAGAACCAACCCAGTGTGGCCTTCCCAAGTGCAGATCCTGCCCCTAACTATGTTTGACTCAATTGAAACAGCCATTAAGGTCATTGATGAGGGCAATGTGCTCCACACAGTGTATCTGGACCTTGCAAAGGCTTCTATACAATACCCTATGTGTTCATTATAGATAGGCTCACCAGCTTAAATATAAACCCACATGTCAGTAGAGGGGTTGCAAACCAGACCAAGGACAGAACAGACATGGTCAGACATGCTGCAGCCATGTCAGACTACAAACCAGATATAACTGGCATCCCACAAGGCTTTGTCCTGGGATCTCCCTCATCTGGTATATATGTCCCATAGGTACAGGCAAACATGGAAGGACTGTGTCTGAACATGTTTGCAGAGGACTACAAACTGCTCACCACATATGATCCACCAGCTGACACAAGCATCCCACAAAAGGGCCACATAGAAAGACAACTGGTGCCATAGCCATGTCAGCAAGCTAAGTGCATAAACGTGCATAGTCAACCCCCGTGGATATACAGTAAGTGCCCACCAATTACCACACAGGTGTTAACCCATTATGTAGTTAACATGTAATGAGAGACCTGGGGACACAAAGTGATAGATATCCTGCATTGGACAAACATGTGCTGTAGTGTTTACAGAAACATACCATATACCCACCTAATCACGAAGGCTGTCAGATCTAGATAAGGGGAGGTCATTGTGGCTCTGCAGTCATCCTTCATCAGCGGTACAATTGACTACAATAGCCCCTGTGGGATGTACCTCAGCAGACACCTCCATCAACTGTAAAGTCCCCAACAGTACCTCATCAGGAGTATCAAAGAGCTTGCACAGATGCCATGTGTTGCCTGTGTTGCTGGCATCAATAAACATGCTGCACCTTGTACAATCTGAATGGCAGTGAGCTATGCACATGAGAGACCTGAACCCCAGCACTGACGTACATAGGACAAGCTGTACTGCGTGCTCCATAACACAGAAGCCACCCCCAGCACAGGCTACCCATAGAGTCACTTATCAATCTTCCTCAATAGGAATCCTGATGAGTGGATGGGAGATGGTAGATTTATCCTGGGTACCACTGTCATGCCACAGGTAGACACAGGCACAGTATACTAACCATGACATATGTCATGGCAAACCCCACTTACAATGTGTGTTGAAGGACAAACATACTCTCCAACTAGCATTACACATGGACTAGGGCACATCGCTAGTGTTTGCAAATGTACACCTATGTTGTGGAATACACTACCAATGTTGGACAAGCCTGGTTTAAGTAGTTCATATCTGAACAGAATGCAACATGGTCAGATGTACACAACTGGCCCGTAACCAGGCTGTTGTGCCCACTATCGAAATGTAAAGCAGTGATAGCAGTAAAGCCCAGGATACTGCCCACCACAGTCAAAGTACTACCAGTACACTATACAGTACTACAGTGTTAGGTCAGTGTGAAAGAATGTTGACAACTGTATGCAAAGTATCCCATGCAAACACTGCAGGCACAGTATAACCCTGTTGTGTTCACACACAAAGCAGTTATACCGTAACTACACAACATGACACACAACACACAACCATAAACGGGTGATAGTTGTTGAAGTTCACACTCATCCACAAATGTGGTGGGCTGCAGAGTCCAACATATGGAATGCTCACACTGGGCATGCTCACACACTTTGACAACATGCCATGGGAAGGCTGAACTGGGCATGCTCACACACTTAGGCCAAACTCGGTTTAGCAGATGGACACACATAGCTGGTATTGCTATGTGTTATTCCAGGAACCAACAACATTATAGCAGTCTGCCCAGTGCACACAGCTAAATGACTACAGAGACATACGTGATATAGTGGATCCCTCCCATATGCAAACATCTTCCACAGATGCACAAGTTGTTCATACAAACTGGGAATGCTATGGCAATAAAGATGTGCAAACAGTCTATCAGCAACAAATAATGTGCATTTGACAATTAAACATATGGGTGTAGAGGTCAACACTAGGCTGTTTGCCCTAGGGAATGACAGCTTAGCCAGAGTGTGCTTGGTGTCTGCCTCCCCACAGGATGCACATTCCCCTTTCTAAACACAGATGATGTCAGCACCCTATAAGTACAGCAGGAGAAAAGAAACTTTCCAGTAATCTGAATAGCGCACTCTGCTAATGCGTCCATCTCAAGTGTCATAACATAGTTAGGTAGGGGTTTCAAATCCTGCAAATGCTCAGTGTGTGTGTGAGTGGGGTTGGTGTGTGTGTAAGTCTGTGGGAGATAAATGTCCCTTTTGGCAACTAGGAAAACACCCTACAGGATGCACATTCCCTTTCTAAACACCGATAATGTCAGCACCCAATAAGTACAGCAGGAGAAAAGAAACCTCCCAGTAATGCGAATAGCGCGCTCTGCTAATGCGTCCGTCTTAAGTGTCATAACATAGTTAAGTAGGGGCTTGAATCCTGCGAATGACAAGTGTGTGTGTCTGTCTGAGGGGGGTTTGTGTGTGTGAGGGAAATGTCCCCTTTGGCAAATAGGTGAACAGACTACAGGATGCACATTCCCTTTTCTAAACACTGATGATGTCAGCACTCTACAAGTATAGCAGGAGAAGGGAAAACACCCAGTAATGCAAATAGTGTGCTCTGCTAATGCGTTCATCTCAAGTGTCATAACATAGTCAGATAGGGGTTTGAATCCTGCTATTGGCAAGTGTGTGTTTCTGGCTGAGGGGGGTTAGTGTGTGTGAGGACAATGTCCCTTTTGGCAACTATGCGAACAGACTACACTGTTCAGCAGAAGGCCATGGCTCTGGCACAAGTTGTCTGTCGCTATGATGCCCCTTTGGAAGATGCTTGTGTCAGCTGAAGAGGCGATTATGGTGGCCTGTTTGCAGTCATCTGCATATTTGGACAGCCACAGTCCATCCGTGTTGGCCTGTACCTCCAATAAATATATACCAAACAAGAGGGTCCCAGGACTGAGCCTTGTGGGACACAACCCGTAACTGTTGTGGGGTCTGGCATGGCTCCAGCTATGCTAACCATGTGGTATCTGTCCTTGAGCCACTGTGCAATCCATCTAGTGACATAGGGCCTTATATTTAAGCTGGTGACCTTCTCTAGAAGGCCCAAGTGGGGTATTGTTGTGAAGGCTTCTGCAAGGTCCAGGTAGGCTGTGTGAACCACCTTCCCCTCGTCAATGGCCTTGGTGACTGTTTCCAAGATATCAACCGGGTTAAACCCGGTAGTGCTGGTGTGCTCTCAGTAGCCCTGAACCAGGCATCTGTAACTTTACAGATATCGATGTTTTCCATGCCAAGGAGTGTTTTGGGTGCACGCATCTGTAGGTTTAGATATCTGGCATTGAGCAGCATTGCTCTTAGTTTCTTATCCCTTGTGATACCTATGAAGGTGGTTTTGTCATCTGAGCCCTGCCTAACATAGGCACTATGGGGGTAGCAAGAGCCTTTGCCAATATCTGAATGACCAATGCAAACTGTACACATGCTCATAGGATGCAAGTGTCAAGGGATAGTCTGAGTGGCCAGTATAGTCCTCCAGCATGGGTCCTCTGAAGTCATCCACCCCAGTCTACACAGGTGTAGAGTCTGCTTGTGCTAAACACAGTTTGTGTGCAGTGACAACCTTGCCTAGGGGTGGAGATGGGATATGGATGTCCAGGGAAAGGTGGGCATGGGCAGGTATCAACAATGGTGGTCTACCTCTGGTGTGGAACAGTGGGTACCCACGTTGCAGATGGACAGGTGCAATATGTATTAACCCATGTGGCTGTGGTGTGTGGTTCTGCCATAGCACATGGACCCACAAATTGTAGTGGCGGTAGGGTAAAGTGGTAGAGGCCTGAGTAGTACTCACACACAATATGCCTGTACCTGATGTTAACAACTGGAATGGTGTATGTGAATACCTGCATATCCTGGCATTGTTCCCAGGGAAGCTAGGTGTGTGTCCTGGATGTGGGTGTGGTGTGCTGGACTGGTAGTGTTGTGTGTTACAGGTGCTGTGGTCCCAAAGCATGGTATAGAACATAACCTGCCAGTGCGATGTGCACATCTGACCCTGATGTAGGTGGCTGCAAATGCATATACATGCTATCCCCCACCTGACAGGTAGTCCGACAACCACAAACCTCTGTGGAAATGAAGATGTCAGCACCCTAGAAATACTACAGGTGCAGAACAGATGGCCAGTAATTTGGATAGTGCGCTCTGCTAATGCGTCACCCTCAAGTGTCATAATATAGTTAGGTAGGGGTTCGAATCCTGCAAATGCTCAGTGTGTGTGTATGTGTGTGGGTGAGTGGGGTGTGTGTGTGTGAAAGGCTGTGAGAGGGAAATGTTCCTTTAGCCAACTGGAAGAACACACTACAGGATGCACACGCCCCTTTCTTAACACAGATGATGTCAGCATCCTATAAGTACAGCAGGAGAAGGAAAGCCTCCCAGTAATGCGAATAGCGCGCTCTGCTAATGCGTTTCCCCTGTGTATCGTAATGTAATTAGGTAGGAATGTGAAACCTGTAAAGACATGTGTGTGTGTGCATTTCCGTATGAAAACCATGTTAGTTCTGGCAATCAGGCGATCACACTACCTGATGCACATTACCCTTTAAAAGTACTGATGTTGTCAGCACCCTCTAAGTATAGCCAGAGACGAGGAACTATCTAGTAAACCGATCAGTGCGCTTTGCTAATGCGTTCCTCTCACGTGTCATGACATAGGTAGGTAGGGGAATGAATCCTGCATATGGCAAGTGTGCATGTGTGTGGGGGTAGTAGGGTGTGTGTAAATGCAAGTGTGAGGGAACAGATCCTTCTGGCAAATACTACTATACACCAGATGCTGCATACCCCACCAGTAAACACAGGGGATGTCACCACACTATCAGCACAGCCAGACAGGGCTAGTTGGCTAGTAATGTCAATAGTGTGCTCTGCTACTGTGTCTATTACCATCGTCAGAGTACAGATAGGCATGTTTTGGTAACCCACAACTATCACGTGTGGTTGTGTCACACAGTATGACCTTGTGCGGGTGTTTGTACATAACAATGCATGCCATTGCCTTAACCAGCAATGGCATTGCACACATGATGTATGTGTGTGACACATACACAGAAATACCTGTGACCTGCAGTAGTTACCATGTCTGACACATGCTTTGTGTGGATAAATGGTATTAGCGATGTATACCAATATGACTGTGTGTCTTACTGTGCAGGGTCCATGCGTGGTATGTCCCTATACAGTGTGGGTGTCTATGGTGAAAGACCTACAGCAGGGGATACACATCTGGTCTGGGCCATATAGTGTACATGTAGTCAATGTACAGGTGCTGCATGTTCCCACCTGTTGTGGTAGTGGTAACATGCCATTCCACTGCATTTCGGTGACCACATGCTGTGAACTCTTCAACTAGAGTGTTGTAGCTACAGTAATGCTCACACACAATGTTCGGCTGGATGCAGTATGGCCTTATAAACACAGTTCATGGGACTGTCATATTGCCGGTGTTGTTATGGAGGATAGGTGGTCTTCCTGTGTATGTGAGGGTTGAGTGTGCCATGCTATGACCCAGATGGCAGTCCGGCACACTGTCAGCTGCACTTGAGTAGGCCCTGATGGTTTGTGCTGTGCCAACAACCTGGAGGTGTGTGTATCTGTGTTAACTCGGGATACCACACCCCTATCCATGTGTGTTACATGTGTAGGGGACGACGGGCATGGTAAGGGGCATAACCTGTCAGTGATGGGTGACACCTGTGAGCCATGAATCATGCATCTGGTACTGCACAGACACTGCAGTTCACCGTGCTGAGGGCAGTGTCCGGTGCATGCATCCTCCGGTGTACACTGCTGTAGTTGTGTAGCAGCACTGTTAGTGTCCTAACCTGTGTGATACCCACGGAGGTCACTATGTAAACCATGTCCTGTAGCATATGGCAGTATGTGTGTACCAAGGAGCCTTGCCAGTATACATCGGGCCATGTGTGTCACGTGCAAGATGACCCGTGAACATCAATGTGGCCTCCCTAGCATGTAAGCACACATTGACAGCCAGTGGATACCCTATGAATGACAGTGGAGACTGAGCATAATGTAGACATACAACAGCCGTCCACATATAGTGGTAGAATACCTGGGGAGGGTATGTTGGCAACCAACATCAGGCTCATACTGGCCTGTGCCACATGCTGAGAGATCCATTCTATGTTCCCTATCATGTAGTCCAGGGAGGTATGTCCCAGGCAGCCACACTGGCATGGTCAATGAGTGAGTCATATCTGTCCATGCCTCTGTCTGACCTGTATGCATGTGTGCTGTGGTGGACCATAGTGCCCCTGAGTCATATCACTGTGCCCTTCAACAGATACAGCCTGTTGAGCGGGACCCCGGTGCAGCACACATGACAGGTACCTGACACGTCTGTAGCAGGTGTGTTGTGTAGCCCTACAGGCTGTGGGTGTGTGGCACAGGGGATGTGCGTGCCATGTGTGGCATGTGCTCTTTTCCAACGGAACATATGCCTGTGTGCCAGCTGCGGAGGTGTGTGATGCACAGGCAGGCTGCTAGTCTGAGTCCCCACGTATGCCCCAGTGTGTTCGGCATGCTGTCAGTGTGTGGCAATGTCTGACTGGTATTGTCGTCACTATAATATCATGTATTGCTTTATTTATTTATCCTACATATGTTGACTGGGATAGCCCAACTGGATGCATGTCCATTCCCAGGGTAGGCCCGTGGAGACAGGCTACGAGGGTAGCAGATACAGCATTACAGAATACTAGCATGACATAGTACAAACAGAGTATTTACAGAGATTACATAAGTAAGCAGGTCCAACATGTTCCACAGGTTAATGTTAGACCTGAGCACAAGCCAGGATTAAATTGTATTTACACAGTACAGTGGTTCACACAGGTTACACATCCGAGTTAGCCAGGCCTGATACACTGACATAGCCAGTTACATGACAAATGTTGTTTGAGTCTACTGTTAAATGACCTAAGGTGGACATTAGGGTAATACCAGCTGGAAGTGGGTTCCAGGATCTACTTACAGGATTTGCAAAGTGAGAATCACCAGCTGTGGTAATAAACTCGCTAGTTCGAAGTAATACAATGTTAGAGGATCGAAGCGGTCTAGGATTGTTATAGGGGGTGATTGTAATTTAAGTGCAGGAGTATTGTCTGGATTATGGAGGATTTTATAGGCCATAATCAGTTGTTTATACCGTATTAGGCTGGGTATTGCAAGCCAACCAAGCTGATTTAGATTGATGCAATGATGTGTCCTAACAGGCGGGCCAGTGGCAAACCTGGCAATGTGGTCGTAGCAAATCCAGTGCTTGTTAAGGACAGTCTTGTTCATATGTGAGAGTAGAGGGGATGCATACAGAAGGGCTGGAACAAGGTGTGAGCGAGCTATGGCATCTTTAGCTGGAGGGGCTAGGAAGGCTTTAATTCTGTAAAGTGACCCTAGCTTTCTATTGCTGGCTTGGCTAATCTGGTTAACATGTATGTCACATATGAGGTTATTGTCTATGATGACACCTAATAGTTTTTGAGATAGGTCAGGGTAGATTATTGTGCCATCAGTTGTTGTTATGGCAACGGTGACCGTGGTAGACCTACATGTTTGTGGAATAACAGCAGTTCAGTTTGATTGGGATTTAGGATCAGACGATGTTCAGAAAGCCAGTTTGCTATTGTATTACAGGTGGTCTGGGTAGCTGAACATAACTCTACTGGAGATGTGGCTGAGCAGATCAGAGTAGAGTATACAGCATATTGGATACAGCTGGCTTTTGGGATGACAGTACAACGGTCGTTAATGACGATGGAGGACAGCAAGGGCCCTAGGATAGAGCCTTGTGGTACTCTGAGGGTGTTAGGTAGACGGTTAGAGGGTTTGTTCTGCCAGAGGCCGGCCTGCTGTTGACCATGCAGGTAGGACTGACACCATTGGAAGGCTCCAGTATCTAGACAGTCTGTGCAGGGTGTGGAGTCCAAGCTGGTGATCAACCATATTGTATGCCTTTGAGTTATCCAAAAAGAGGGCTGTGGATATATCATTGATGTTGCAAGTATGGCTTATGGTGTTAGTGAAGGCTAGGAGGCCTGACGGAGTGCTGTGATGAGGACGTAAGCCATGCTGAGTGTCTGCCATAATGTGAGTTTGGATTAGGTGGTGCATGACTTGTCTATGACGAAAGTCACCATAATCTCTGCAAGTGGAGAGTGTATAGCTATTGGCCTATCAGTGGAGACGTCAGTAGAGCTGCCTCCTGTGTGAAGTGGGATTACATATGACATTTTCCAGATGGTGGGAAAGTTAGATTCTAACATAGTACGTTTGATTACCTTTGAGACGGGGTAAGCAATAGCATCATCTGGTTTTGATAGGTACTCGGCAGGGTGTTGATCGGCACACAGTGTAGTGGGTTTCACTGTTACAACCAAGGTACGGAGAAGTGAAGTGGCAACTGGCTGGCAGCTGGACGCAAGTAGTTTTCTAGGTGTGCTGCTTTCAGGACCAGGGGAGCTAGGAGGTAGATGGCAAGCTAGGGCCTGCACTGTCTCAGTAAAGGACTGGTCAAAGCTATCAGGAACATCTTCAGGGGTATTATCATTAGTAGCAGCAGGGATTGGGTTTGACGTTTGTTCTGTACGTAGTATATATGACATGCCACCTGACAGGGTATGGCATCACTGGGTTCAGAGAGACCAGTCCCCAGATTGGCTGTGTGGTGGCATCCCACACATGTGTTGTATATACCTGGCCAAGGGTGATGGCTGACTGCATACATGTGGCAGCTGTGACAATGACACATGACCCACATAAACCACGACTGGACCATAGAGGCGATTCACAGGTTACCTTTGGACATGCCGCCTAGTAGTGTGATTGCCATGGTGAGTACCAACACATAGGGCCAATGGGGAACAACATACTGAAGGTGTGTATGTGTGGGTGGACTGCCTCTGTCTCATAGCACTGACATATATGACTGCACACGTGGGTAAATGCCGGGTAAGACGTGTGCAATGTGTCACAGGCAACTTACATGCATACAGGACAGACAGTGACGTTCTGTCATGTGTAAGGTTGACATACATATGGTACGCTATGCAGATGTCACTAGCAGTCTACTGAAGCACTGTAACTCTGCATTGCAGGTGTAAGCAGTGTTCCAGGGGACCCCAGGCGAA
Organism: Protopterus annectens; assembly: GCF_019279795.1. NCBI lineage: Eukaryota > Metazoa > Chordata > Ceratodontiformes > Protopteridae > Protopterus > Protopterus annectens. Next base: position 273,344,961 of record NC_056743.1, read on the forward strand.
CATGCATGCAAACAAGGCTACAGTACACAGGGCTGGAAGTACTGCATCATACAACAAAGAAGGGGTAACAATAACAGTAAGTAACAATGCATATATGTAGGCACTATCAACATGTTCCCAGGAATACGCAGCACAGATGGCCATGGTGGAACCAATATTATGTCATACTTATTTGTGGTCTGGACAACATTGGTACTGCACACATATCTAGATGCATGAACATACACATGGCATAGTTGTTGTGGGCATCTTGACACCATTACTGTACATGTCCACCATTGCATATCACTACTTGCGTTAGCTTTCCCCCGTGCTACCCATGTATGCGGCTATCTGTCGACAACCTTACCACCAGCATGCAATTATGTGCAGCTGTTATGCTTTGGTATGTACTATGGGTGCAGATAACAATTCAGGACATTCATACAGTTACTACAGCAGGCATGCTGGGGTACACACACAGTCATAGCAGCACACTGTACTGTTACCAACATGATACTACTAATACACGTCTGTGTAGTCACCCTGTGCATCAGCAACGTGTTTACCTGTTCCCGCAATGATGTTGGAGATTGCAGGAGGTGGCACAGTGTCATCATATGCACAGGGTGTGGATTAGGTATACCTGAGTCAGCCACTGATACCACCAATTGACATGTGTGTGTATGTGTGTTGGTGAGGGGCAGCAGTACAGGGTGGGGCAGTGTTGCTGCAGTGTGTGCATGTATGTGGTTGCCCTAGGTGTTAACATTCCGCATATGTGTATGCACGCACACAGTTCCACCTCATGGCTGCCATATACAGGGGTTTGTGGACAGCCACAGACTGCACCTGGCAGGCCATACAGATCAGTGTCTGTGTGCACGGACATGGTACCTGTGCCTGGCAGGGGTGCTACGGACCGTATCCAGTACAACGCCTGACTGGGTACTGTCATCAGAAGCTGGAGTGTGTTGACTGGACACATGTCCCTGTTGGGACTGTCCAGAGCCACATGCACGTGGTCTCCTGGGGCGTTCCGATGACAGCACAGACCCAGCATCGCTGGGGCTGCTGCTGGCACTGTGGGGGCGTGCGCGAGCCTGTTGCCGTCTGCGCCGACTGCCAGCTGCTGCCACTGCCGGCATACGGCCACGTCGACGCCGCAGATGCCCACCACTGCCCTGGCTCATGGACATCTGGTTGTGGAACTGCTGTAATATGTCCCCACAACGTCTGTCTATGACATCGGTGAAGTTACGGATAGCATCCGCAATGTCATGCTTACTGTCTGTCATGGCTGTGCGGCATGCTCTGAGCTCCCTCAGACCCTGTCTGGTGTACCTTTCCATACGTGACTGAGCCTGCATGACAGTCCGAAACATCGCTGAGGTTGACAGACCTCTTTGGGCACGTTGGCCAGAGGCAGTATGCCCACGGATGCTCCCACGAGAACCCATGGGCAACTGTCTGTGTGGTACCATCGGAGGACCCTGCCCATGGCTGCTGTGTGGGGACGCATGTGCCACAGGTACCACATTACCCTGGTCTATGCCCGCTGTATCCTGTCCATCACCTAGGGACAATGGTGACATAGGATGTATAGGCAGGATGACTGTGCGCAATGATGGGGTTGACAGCTGTGTACTGTCAATTGGCTGACCAATGGCAGACCCTGACACACCTTCCTGTACCATTACACATATATCATCATTACCAGTAGCCGTGGCACAGGATTCAAGTTCCCTGCTGCAGGTCACCAGAGCAGCCCCAGAACCTGTGGGATGAAGACAGGAAACACAGTTTACATTCTCCAGACATTGTTACCAGTGATGCACTTATACACACATGCACACATGGACACATGCACACGGGCACACATGCACACATGCACACGTGGACACATGCACACGTGGACACATGCACACATGCACACGTGGACACATGCACACATGGACACATGCACACATGTTCACATGCACACATGCACACATGGTCACGTGTACACATGCACACATGCACACATGGACACAGGCACACATGCACACATGCACACGTGGACACAGGCACACATGCACACATGCACACGTGGACACAGGCACAGATGCACACATGCACATGTGGACACAGGCACACATGCACACATGCACATGTGGGCACAGGCACACATGCACACTTGGACACAGGCACACCTGCACACATGCACACATGGGCACTGATACACCTGCACACATGCACACATGCACACCCTGCAGTATACACACAGAGCACTACTGAGTTACACTACTGTTACTAGCATTATCAGGACTATTATAGGTTATGTTAAACACACTCACCAGCATGGATGGCCTGTCTCTCTGTAACCCTGGAGGGACCTGCAGAAATGATGAGATTAATGTCAGTGGGCACATCTGTCCCATTGATATTGCATATGATACAGTGTACAGAACAGTCAGGTGTACATATGGCATATTACCTGCACGCTCCATGTCGTGCTGCTGTGTGGAACCAGCCTCCATCATAATGCAGGTGTACTGCTGTTGGTGTTCGGGGGCTGGAGCCACAACACTTAGGAGTAGCCCCTCCAGTCTGGTGAGGGGGGGATGTGTGGCCACCCCACCTCCTGTAGCGACCTGTTGCCTGTGGATATCTGCTGCATGCTGCCGGACACTTCGAATTAAATCACTGCAGTGATGTCGTACCTGCTCATATGTCCTGTTATGCGTGCCAATTTCATTTACCCTACGGACCAGGTCTTGCCACAGCGCGGCCCTCTCCTGCTGGTTCTGACTGGTGCGGGAAAACAGGATGTCATACTCCCGCACCAGGTTCTGGTGGATCTCCTCATCCTCTGCCATGGAGTAGGCGGGGTTACGCTGTCGCGCCATCTCCCTGGAAGAAAACACAGACAGGATATCAGCAGACCATGTCAGCAATGTATGGCACACATACTATACATGATACGCATGTGTAGTGATATACTACTACTCCCATATGTTGCATGTGTGTGTGTCGTGGTGGATACACAGGTACATGGCCAGATATCAGTGCTCGGCCAATACCTGTGCAACAATACCTGCCACATTCCACACTACATAGTAGCATGCCCCATCGGTCAGCACACACTGACAGGTGCTATGCTACTACGTCCATCCCAAGGTACTGTATGTGGGACACCGCCCACTACTCTGATGTGGACAGACGTTACTCGGCCTGGATATACATATCCCACCACCACCACCAGAACAGTAGACTACATTGATATGTATGTGGTTAGACAGTTATTCATTTGCTGGGACTGGGATGGTATCCATGCAGCACACTGGGCCAGTGGAAGCCACGAGCCACACTGCTGACCCCTTTGCAAATGCTTACCACGGACATGCTGCGGATTGCATGACACTTGCACACACTTGTCTAACCCAGACCCTATTCACAACGGTTAGGCATCCTGTCCAGTGGGCCCAGACAGAGGCAGATTGTATAACAATAGCAGGAGGCTACTGCAGGACAGAGCACATTCACATTAAGGGTAGGCATCTGTGGTCAGCACTGGTACTATGCTACAGTCTGTCATAACAACAGCCACAGCCTACTCTGGGAGGGAAATGGACACAAACACTATGGATGACCACAAGGCCTTCTTCAGTTATGTTACACATATGGACCACATGCCTCGGATATGCTCTGTGTTAGCCCACACCTACTTAACATTCACCAAACACACGCATATTGCCAACATTCCTGCAGACATGTTCGATGCACATATCCCCCCTCCCTCTCCCTCACCTTTGGGATACTTATCCCAGCTGGATGTAACCTCCCTATCATCGCAGATGTCCAGGTGAGGGCCACCCTCAGCAGAGGAGAACACACAGCATCACTGTGACCTCGTGGTCCCCCTGGATGTGTGCTACCAGCACTCTGAGGGGACATACCACCGCATGTAACACTGATAGTTTATCTTGGCCGTGCTACAGGATATGTACCTGGACAGTGGCATACAGCAACAGTGGTCCCACAACACTAAGGGGGCACCTCGGCTGACCCTGGGAATTACCACATCATATGCATAATGGGCCTGGTCTGCTACGCTATGGGATTATGCAGTATGGGATGCATGTGCAGTGACATCAGGTACCTGCAGACACTTGTTCCCACACAGTGTGCCTTTGGGATGGGCTGATCCTGACCTTTGGGCCTGGCTGACATTTCAAAGCAGTCACTACAGCCATTGCTAGGCCAACGCACAGACACATGCTACCAGGATCCTGGCCTATGACTGCTTGACATGTGATGTATGGTCATCCCCTTTTGTTGGAACTACGTACACACAACATATCACATGGACATACCTATGGATACAGACCTATGACACATTTGGAGGGTTCACAGTATGCACACTATTAACCTGCTACTTTGCATTACCTCTGTTTGTCGCAGCTGGTTGCGTTACCACAGCTTCTGCTTGCTGCTGCTACTGTCAGTGCTGACAGCTTCAGGGTACAGAGAGTCACAGTTTTTTTTTATTTATTTTCTTGCTCTCTCTCTCTCTCTCTCTCTCTCTCTCTCTTCCACTTCTCGTCCTCCCTCTGTCTGCTTGCAGACAATGCAATGAATGTATTGCATGTGGGGAGTGTTAGCACTGGATGCTTTTGTAGGTATCTGCATAGGTCCATGTGATGGCCCCTGCACCAATTGCAGGCCAGCATTTGCTAATTGCATACAGCCAGTTGTGTACTGATTGCAGTTCTCACTGTGATTTCAGGTCAGTGCTATAAAAGGGTATGTGTGATAGGCGTTGCCCTTTCAGATTGTGTTGGCGGGGACCATGCTGGTATGCTGTGGACAGTGTTCTGTGACTGTGAAGGTTAGTATCTCTCTCATGCTTCAGGCTGTGTTGTATATTCACAATTCTCCATTCCTCTTTCATGTTCCCTGTAGCAAGTGTGTATGCACATTGACTCCTACAACTATATATAGATATATATATATATATATATATATATATATATATATATATATATATATATATATATATATATATATGTACATATGCATACATATATCTATGTACTTTAACTGACCTTATTATCTACAGGCTGCCAACTAGCATGGCTGTTTCTTTTCACACACTACTATTATGGATATCCAGTGGTTTTGACATTTATTTTAAATGACATGCTTTGTGTACTACACATCCTATATTCCCTTTACATTCATCCCTACTTTTACAAGTTATATTTATTTTAGCACAATGTTTTTGTATAAGAGTCATGGCTTAGTGGTAGGTTGTACAGACTAGTGTTTCCAAGGTCCTGGGTTCGGGACTGACAGTGGGAGTTTATTTTTCTTTTGAACTGAGTACAGGACCTGTCAATCACAGTGACTAAGGCACTTTTAAGCAGTTGTAACTGGGCTAGCACTGGTTTGCGCAGAGCTCACGCATGCGCACTGGTGGTTAGCTCACGACACCCGGTTAAAACCGCTTAACAGTGCTTACTCTGGCGCACACCCGCGCTATTTTCTTTGAAAGAAAAGAAAATGGGGAGACAGGAAAGTGGTGAAAAAGGGGTCACAAAGAGGGTAAGACAGTAGGGAAACAAGCTTGGGATGTGCAGGAGGGATGTAGGTAAGGCCCATAGCTGCCCATTTCTTCAGCAGCAACAGCTGTGCATATGTATGTAATTTGGTGTGACATTTGAAACCTTCCACCCCTGGGTGAGGTGTCAGGACAACAATAATACTTGTTGTACAGCCAATTGTAATTGATAGGTTCCATGTCCAGCGGACATGTGTGCGGAATGGGCAGCTATGTATGGGGCATAATTTTTTTGTGGGTACAGAGTGCCCTTTTTTTTTTTTTTTCAGGTAAGAGTGGTATGTCAGGTGAAGGAAGTCGGTTCAGCTGGGGAGGTAGGCTGGGTAGGTAAACAGACAAGACAAACAAGACGCATACAGGGGCGGTGTATGACATGTGTGGGGGGGTTACACAATTGACGGGGACGGAGGTTTGGATATCCAGAGCCCATGAGCCCACAGATGGCAACAGTGGAACTGATATCCCCACCCATAGGCAGTTGCCACTGTTCCTTCACTGCCCAGGACGGGGCTGTGCTGGGGGCTGTGTAGGCGGGGCAACGGGCATGCCCGTTAGTTGCGCCACCCGTGCCTCGAGCTGGCGTAGGGGCTCAAGGACAGAGTCCCGAATCTCCCTACGCACCACAGTCCGGATGTTACGGAGGGTGAGTGGTGGATCTCCTCCGGCCACACTTGCAGAGGGGGGGCGAGCCCCATCCCCTGCAGCACTTCCACCCGCAGGTGGCACAGGGCCACCGGAGGAGGGTCCGGACTCGGCACTAGTGCCAGGTGCACTCGCCAGCTGAGGTGGGAGAGGTGGGTCCGCTGGAACCCGCCTTCCCTGTCGTTCTATGTTTTGCATTATGTCATGACAGTTTGGGTTAGTGACATATAATACCATTCACAGTTAGTTGTAACAGCATGCATTAGTATTCCCATTAACCAAACACCCAGATATTCACACCATTGAACAGCATGCATAACACATGCATAATTTGAACAGAAATACACAGTCCGACAACATGCAGGGTTAATTGATGGCAACAGGCCATCAGGTGTGGATGTATGAACGGGGCAGATGCATCAACAGACATGCAAATATATATGACCCAACAGGACAAACGTCCAGGGGTGTTAATTGTGATTGCACATACCATTTTCACGTGGAATGGGTTATAGGTGGTTATAGGGTGGGGTAAATAAAGTAATATTAACACCTTCGAATACCAATAGATATGCTGTACATTTCTAATAGCTACAGTTATATACACACTACTGTTCTAGCTACAGTGTCCTATATGTTAACTATTTCACCTTGCTGATAGGACTGTTACTGCAACATCAATATACATTTTAGTGTTCTTCATACACATTCATATCAAGCTTTGTTCAGATACATCATCCTGCTACTTTTGCTTTATATACCTGTAGACAAGTGTGGATGTTTGGTATATCAGACAATCATCCTATCTGCGTATTTCAGACTGGGAGCAACATATCCAGATTTTGGGATACACATTACACATGCAGCAACACTTTGAACAGATTTTGCTGTTTGGTTCTGCGTCTCACATGCATTTAATTCTGTCTTGACTGCAGTATACTTTATTCAGGGGTTATTACTACTGTATTGCTGGATTCCTGACACTTTCTCACACTCTCTCACTTGCTTTCATGTTACTATTCAGGATGGTACTTCTAGGCTTTATTGACATGTTTTAACAGTAGTTATTACAATCCTTTCCAGCAGTCTCACTTCTGTCATGTTTCAGTATTTCCACAGGGATATATTTCACACATGTGATTTCATCATCTTCTGCAGCTATACTTTACATCCTGCTGCAGGTTGTGTTCTATTGTCTTACAGGCAGGGCATTTTTATTTCAGAATATATGTTGGACAGTTTCATGTTTAGTTTACACTTACAGGCTGGGAACTCTGGTAATCAAGCAATACTTGCATACACTTTCACACTGTTACTTGCAGATTTTATTCCTTACTGGCTACACTGCACTCTTTTGCTGACTGTCATACTTTTATATTTCTTTACAGTTACTGGTAGTGGATTACTGACCTGCCTGGTGGCGCAACCGCACCAGCCTATCGCCATAGGCTCTGCGGTTCGCAGAATGGACACCTGCAGCTGTAATATAAATGAAGTAATATTGGAATACACATCTCCATAATTTCAGCTAGTTTAACTTTTTACATACATAATTAAATGTTACTTACTCAGTGGTGGGGTGTTGGGTGATTGCCGGGCCTCCTGGATCCAAAGGTTCAGTTGGTCCTGCTTGTGTCTCTTCAGGTCCGCATGGTGGTGACAGACCTGCTCACCTGTCCTTGGAATCCCTGTGGCACTGGTGAGTTCATGAGCCAACTGGTCCCACGCCTCAGCCCTGTACGCTCCCCAGAGGACCTGGCCCTGCATGAGTTGGGCCTCATGATTGTGGACTAGGAGCCAGGCCATGTACCTGGACTCCTCAACACCCCACCTCTGCATTCGAAAGTGACTACCCTCTCCTACTCCTGACATTCTGCCTGCAGGTCTGTTCTACAATCGTTTATGCTGTGTATTCCCGCCTATGGGGCTTATATAGTCCGTTTTTCCCGCACATATCTGTAATTGGCCATTTTGGAATTGTATCAACTTCAGTAAACCTGCATTGTCATGCTCTAGTTTGTATTCATTCCTATATATGAGCTATTATTGCATTCCTAGGTACTGCTGTCATGGCTTAGTGGTTCTGTACCTTGACTATGGTGTATAGTATCCTGGGTTCGAACCTGGCCACTGCTTTTTATTTTTCATGACTGTCTAGACATGCTGAGGGGTGTGTCTGTGTAAAGGCAGTTTTGATACGGCTTGCTCAACGTTGCCCGTCGGTTAGCTTGTTTGCGCGGTGCGCAGCTCCGCGCAAACGGGGTACGCTGGTTTAAGGCTCATTTGGCTATCGGCACGCATATTCCGCTCAGCTCAGTTAGGGGCACATATATTTATCGTGGTAAACCACTGCTCAGCTACGGGCACTCATTTGGAACAAATTAAACCACTGCTTATCTACGGGCACATACATTCACTCTGTTGAACTGCAGCTCAGCTATGGGCACATCTGGCAGTTTCTATTCATTTCTTACCTCACATTTCTTCAATATAAATGGGCTATTTCATTGCATTTTACATATATTGGGGTTTTATGTGTACATATTTGTCAGGGACTCGTTTCCTGCTTATTTTGATAAAAAAAAAAATTGGTGTTGTGGGGGCTCGAACCATGTATGCCTGCTCTTCAGCCGACATCTCTACTGCTACGCTATTGCTTCCTGGCTTATTTTGCATATTTAGTTCTTATATGCTTTCCCACTCACTTTTCCACTGACTGCTAACTGTAGCTGCGCTACGGGCACACCCGCGCAAACGAGCACTCACGGTTAAACATCTTTACAATTTAAAAAAAATATGACATGTTCATTTATATTTCTTTTATGTTTAATAGTCTGTAGGGGCATGTGTTGTGTTGTGTTTATTCACATTTCCGTGGACTCTGTTGTGGGTGTCTACTTTGGGCACTTTTACACTTCTGGGGCGTGTCCGCTTGCAGGGCTCAGCCTACGGACATGCCCCCACATGTCTTACACGGACCGTGTTAGACTTAGGTGTGATTCAGCATGCTCTCATGAATATGCAGAGCATGCTGACATCACTCCATTTAACTGCAGTCTCCGTGTATGAGTTATAACTCTTACACGGAGGCTTCGTGAATCCTGCCCTTTATTTTTCAACTTATTTTCTTGAGGTTTGCAAGTTAACTCTGTATTTTCCAGCTTCTACCATGAAAACACACATTTGCACAGCCACATAGTCCATATACAGTTCTGTTCATTTCCAGTAGGGTACACTGTGGTTACATTCTTGAAGCTCAGTACATAACATACTGTTCAACACACACTTCTGCACCAGTATTTTAATATACACATAGCGCAGTTCTCTTTTTTAAGACAAGCCTATGGAGCATATTAATATTCACAAATGACATATAATTAGTTACAAAATTCTAGATAGTTGAGCTGGCAGCTGCACAGATGTCATTTTATCTACTAGGGTGGTGGCTAATGGAATAAGTAACTCTTTCTGAAGAGTAAAGTTTTGAGCACGCAAAATATTTTACTACTTGCTAGGATTTTTAGGAGAGGATAAAAGCATGGTCTCTTGACTCTAATGCAGGAAGACTTCAGCTTACAGAATCTCAACCTTACATTGGTATCTTAGCCTTTTAAAAGCCAGCAATCATTTTAATATTTGGTTCTTCTCAAAACATGACATGCTTTGTCTCTTTGTTTAAACAGAACTTTCAGGCTAAAATTTAATGATGTGCAGTACTGCCCTTTAACCCTCTTACTAACAAAAAGATAGTTTATTGACAATAGTCATGAACATAGCCAGCATTAGGCACCCGTGGAACTCATGGCAGTTGGGAGCCTCCAATTATCTCTCTGGAAATGAGGGCCCCCATGCACCAGCCGCAGGTTTCTCCTTCTCCTCCATTTGTTTGTTCCTCGGTACCTTGGAATACTTGTTTATGTTTTACTGGATTCTGGGCTATGTCTGAGATCGCTCACTAGTGGATCAGAACATTACATTGCTAGACAAATTCTAATAAATAAACAAGTAAATATTCACGCACATGCACGTGTGTGTGTGTGTGTGTGTGTGTGTGTGTGTGTGTGTGTGTGTGTGTGTGTGTGTGTGTGTGTGATAGACCATGCTTTTTAATAGAATAGTTCTGACTTAGGTAACTGTGTCTTACAAAAAAAGAAAAGAAAAATTACAACTTCCTAAATATTTTATTAGAAAAATATGAATATTGTAGGCAGTTATGTGAAAGAAACAGTGCAATGAACTAAAATTCTATAATAGCAAGTTTTAATTTTATAAAAAGTACAAAGTAGGTGCAAAGAAGTTCTCTTTGCACTGGCTGAGGGACTTAACCACCCTGCAAAATATCCTTGTTTCAGCCCCATGTCACAAACTGGAAAGGGAGGCACCCCTAATGTGTTAAATTATCATTTTCATCTGATGTATGCCTTGTATAGTTATCTCCTTTACATGTTAAAGAAACATATTCCAGAATCTCTGCATCACACATAGTTTTGCAATCTGTAATAAACTACTTACCATGTGCCCCATGTATGTACGTAATGTTTCTTTTTGTAGTATATACTTTAACATAGAAGAGAAGATGAATAGTCACATTTAATTTGTGCAAAAGTTAAAAGTGTGATTACAAAATATAGGACAAAACTGAAAATATAATGAGCAAATTGGCAGGGGAACAAAACTAACAAACGATCTACAGTCACAAAGATAAAGTGAATTCTGAATATAAGTGATAGCACTGAAAGTAATGGGAAGTTGTTTGAAAACTACATTTTGAGTGGGACAAGACTAGATATATAGAATCTGATGTGTTGGTCAGAAGTAGGTGACCTACTCTCCTAAGAAGCATGAGGAAAACAGACAGCAAAGAACAGTTGTGGTACAGCTGCCCCAAAGGCCACATGTACAGCAAGTAAAAGACTACAAATCATCTACTATTACAGCAAAATGTGAGGAATTTGATATGGATCTAGAAAAAATGCCACAGAAAAAGTTTTTAATATGAACTTTGCAGTTAAAATAGAATAACTATTACCACTAAGCCTCCTTACATGTACTCCAATTAATTTATCGGCTACTAGTTATTTCTAGTTCTAGTTATCCATTCTTATTTAAACTAGTGTTATCAAGGCATTAAGCTGTTCATTTATTTTCTAGTTTGCAAAGTTCAGAAGAGGTATAGAACACCATATTAAATACATTTTCCCCATGATCCCAGGTACATTTTCTGTATAAGAATTCCATAGCTTCCTATAGATAGCAGATCAGCATTTGAACTAGAATAAATTACTAGCAGTCCATCACATAAGACCTTTCATAGGTGGTAAGCACTGGAAACTGATAAAATGGCATCAACTCACAGGCCATGGCAGCATATATTACCTACCATATATCAACATGAGTCAGTTAATGACCATTGTACAGATATGCATTTGCAGTTCTGTGACCCAGGTTCATGCATGAGTCAGTTAATAACCATTGTACAGATATGCATTTGCAGTTCTATGACCCAGGTTCATCTAGTTAGATATTTCTGAATATTCCAACCATCCACATACATTTGAATTCAGATAAGACTTCCAGAAGTGCATGCAGGATGCCAGTTGATTCCTCATCAGCACCATATATAGATATATATATGGTGCTGATGAAGAACCATATATATATATATATATATATATATATATATATATATATATATATAAAGGTTGTTATTCAGAGCCTTAATTTCATACCACATGCTGTACAACCAAATTTCCTGTTCAGACTGGCCTGTTACTGGCTGGCTTAGGCATACTAGTTCAGTCTTGCTGTACTCGGAACCCTATAATCCATTTTCCTATATCCTTTCTGGTACCACCCTCTCTGCTGGGTAGTTATACATCTTGTGTTTGTTTCCACAATGCATGAATTTTGCATATTTTGACACTAAGACAAGTCTGACAGCGTCTTTACTGATTCAGGTAATTCAGATAGCCTGGACAATTCCTATTGGTTATCCTTGCTAAAATAACAGCTGCTTCCACCTATGTGCCATATGTTAGTTTTTGTGTTGCCAGAAATGAGTAACTGAAAGCAGAGCTAAACCAAGTACTGGGTCACTGGTCATAAACATTGTGTGCTCTGAAGGAGAGATGGTATGCCAAATAACAGCATACCAAGGACCTGCTCAGTGCATAGGAAATGGTACACAGTAGAGTATGATCTTTTACACAGTCTTGCCCTGTTGTATAGCCAATAGTACTCCTTGCTGGAGTACAAATATAAATAACCCCTGCAGGATTAAACACAATTCACAAACCCTACACCTTTTGCTTATGAGCTGTTTCCAGTGTGGTAACTTACGAGACTTGGACCTTGCTGATAGTTTAATACCAGTGACCACACTGAATCATTCTCTGCTGATGTGGTGGGCAGTTACCAGAGGTGAGTAACACATTAGAAATGAATGAAAAAATACTTTACATGGTAAGAAAAACCCTATCAGCAAGTTAACCCTGCTACCATAACCACACCTTCTCCCACCAACACACAGTGATGCTGCTGACCTCTCATCTGTGGAACCTTCCACAGCACCGGATCCCATCGTTACCACAATATGGTAATGAATCTAGCTCCAGCATCATGAATAATGAGGGAAAGTACTTTATGCACATAGACGGCTTTAGGCACCAACAAACTCTGTAGTCGCTGGGCCCCCAATCACAGCAAGTTATCTATCCTGATATTTTGTAAGATGTCTGCCAAATCAACAAAAGCTAGTACAGCAATCTTGTATACTTAAATTTCTAGATAGGACCTGTTTATCCCTATAACAAGTGACTTGTTAGTTTATTATGAACAACTGTTTTGCCAGCTTTGAACATTAAGCCTTGGACACAGCTTATGTCTTCCTTGAAATAAATAAAAAGTAAGTCTGAAATTATTTTCTTATTCATATTTGTTTAGGACACAACTGGATTAAAAGGCTGGGAAATTTTCTAAAATGCATCCCAGAGCATCTATAACCATGTGGCTTCTTGGGCCCTGTCTTATTTTGTGTTATTTCCTAAATGATTATTACTGCGCTGTCTTGGTCAGGAAAGGTGTTTTGAAAGGATACAAGAAAACTAAAGCTGAATAGAAACATTGAATTTCTTTCCTTAATCATAATTTCTGTTCAAGCCTTTACTGGACGAAAAGTTTGTGTAAAAAAAATTAAAATACCATTTAAAAGTAATATTCCTTAAATACTGGAAAACACAGGAAAGAGAAAGGGAGATATTTTGGGAGATCGATTATGGATTTTACATGACTGGTTGATGTATTAAGGCTCCTGACAATGACAGTAGGTAGTTACCAGGCTGTGGAGTGCTGCCACGTTTTGTTTTTTAACTTCAATGGGAATTTGCTTGAATTATTCTTCTGCACTGGACTTTGGTTTTAATATTCATTTTGCTGTTGTTGTTAGGTGATATCGTTACTTCTACACTGTTCCATCGTAGGGCTGCTTGATAACACTTTGCTTGAATGGGTCAGAAATTTGAGCATTTATGTTTGGACTTTCCAGGAAGAGTTGTTTTTCTAAGCTATAATGGGAAGTATCATGGTGGTTGCCAGTGCTGAAGTTTGGCAGAGTCAGTATAATTGCACTTCAGACATTTTTGCAAAAAAGTAACTTTTTAAAACTATTGTTAGCTGCATGCATGTGCCCGTTTGCCAGAGTTAATGTTTTGTGCAAGCAATAGAGAGAGTGTGTGTGTGTGTGTGTGTGTGTGTGTGTGTGTGTGTGTGTGTGTGTGTGTGTGTGTGTGTGCATCGCACACCAAGGGGTGTTCTGAGTCCTGGCACTCAGGTGGTTAGAGAATGGGCAGTCTGTGAACTTATTGTCTTGTACTTCTTCTTATTTCAGCTTTTTCCCGGTTAGGGATTGCCACAGCAGATCACATGTCTGCTCATGATTGACAGTGGAGTTTTACAGTGTCGAGTTGCCAGCCCGGCGCCCAACATTCCACAGAAGGCACACACGCGCACACTCACACCTAGGGCCAATTTAGAGTGTCCAATCCACCTACAGCATGTCTTTGGGTTGTGGGAGGAAACCGGAGCACCCGGAGGAAACCCACGCGACCACAGGGAGGACATGCAGACTCCGCACAGAAACGTATTTATTTTTATTACTATTTTATTATTATTTTTTTATATTTTTAATGCAAAATAGTTTATCCACCTAATGTTGTAAACTAGCTGTAGTATATGTAAATGGTGTAGGAGGAAATATTTTACATCCAAAGTATAAGATTTAAACAAACGCGTCCAAATATTTACTTAACTTTTTTGGTCCCCTCCTCATAAAATTTGTAGTTTGTTGGCAATTATTGAGGATTTAAATCACTAAATAATGAGAAACATTTTAGTTTCAGATCACGTTTCTTCAGAAAATGCATGCCAACACAAATCTTGTTAGTCTTACAACTTTCTAATTTTTTGAACATTTGTCCCCATTTTATTTTAGCCTTTATCCACATATCTTGAGCTAAAAGATTGAGAGGTATGCAGACCTCTTAACTGCTGCTGCCAGTGCTCAAGTCACTCTTGCTCTCTGTCTCACAGAAACACACTTCTGCTTTCATGAACGCGATAATGCATACACACACACACACACACACACACACACACACACACACACACACACACACAGAAACACACACTTTTGTCTTTCTTTTTAAATGTACATTTTAATTTTACACTTGGGAAACAGAAAAGCTCTGCTTCAAGTGTGTAAAATAATGGCCCAACTGATCTCACTCTCACTTTCATGCACTCATACACTTACACACACACTTTTTTTTAAATTTTGCACTCACTAAACAGCAAAAGTATTGTTTAATGAGCATAAAATAATGACAGCCATTAGCTTCCATACGGTCCAAGCTTCATGACACCATAGCATGCTGCCATGAAGTGTTGGACTTGTTTTTCAGTGGGCATTACCTGTACATTAGCCCTCTGCTGGAGAGCATTTATTTTCCAGTTAGAGTAGTGATGTACAGGTGTCCCATTCTCTAATAGCTTCTAACCTGCTTTTTGAGTTTTTATTCGTTGCAGAAGGCAGTTTGTGGAGTGTTGGACTCTGGTTTAAAAAGCTTTGACCTTTTTTTTTTTGATATGGCTACTCATTTGAAATGTTCATGGACTTCATATTTACAGCTGATGGTTTCTTTAAGGGAGAACTCCAACCAAAGGTCAAGTTTTTCTTTCCTAATCCAGGAGTAAACATTTTACACACAGAAAAAAAAAACATAATTTAATAATTATTTTGCCTTTCTTTCCTGAATTTGTCTCATCTGTTACATCAAACAGCTACTAAGAGTGGCACAGTAGCTACATTAGGTCACTTATCCCAACTACAGAGCCATTAACAAAACAATGACATTTAAATGCGCCTTATCAGTTACAGATTGCCAGCATGGCACCTCAGATAAACAGTGTAGCCTGGAGTCTGAACAAAGGCAAGGCTTTCAAGCTTATTTTTCAGATGCAAATGTCTTTCCCTGGAATAAAACTTAGTGCTGCAAAGAAAGAAAGCAAATATGTTAAATCTAACTATTCTTACTTTCTGTCAGTATATGATTTTGCATTTTTTCTACACTGTAATTTTTGCAAAAGTGCATGCTTCTTCTGGAGTTGGGGAAAGAATATTTACATCAGACTTTAATCCTAGCTACAATATTTAAAACTGTGAATACAACACAAACCATCATTTATTTCACATTTTTTTACCAGGAAAGTCCAACTTAGAATGAGACAATTTTCAGTGAGGGCCCAGGGAGAAATGCTCCAGATGCATGTTTTTGTATCGTGGGAGGAAACCAGAGCACCCAGAGGAAACCCATGTGAATACAGAGAGGATGTGCAGACTCTGCACAGAAGGCACCCCAGCCAAGAATCAAACCAGAGAACCTCTTGTTGTGAGGTGACAATGCAAACCACTGCACCAGCCATTTCTCACACTTGAACACTGAACTACAGTTATTACTTTGAAAAAAAAACAATCAGCTCAGCTACATTTTCAATTCTGTCATTCAAACATTCCTTAAAATGTCACAACAGAGATGGCCACTAATGAAAAACAAAGGAAGCAAAGTAATTAAAAGTGTGGATTAATGCTGACAGTGAAAAGTAAGCAGTCACAGAAATGCTGTCAACTGATGAGAGAGAAAACTACAGTAAATGATCTCCTCATCTTAAAGACCTTTTTCTGTTCCTCTAACATGACATAAGGAAGGTGAAGCCATTGACTGTAAAACAAAATAATGCTAGCCATGGCAGCCTCCTTCAGATCATTTTGGGATATAACAAGTTAGAACATAATAGTAACCATTTACTTTGATATAGAGACATTAGCAATACAGAAAAGTTCAAGAGTCCTGAAAAACGTTTTTTTTTTCCAGTTTTTGGGTGCAGTTCTCCTTTAACTTTTAAGAATTATTTAAGTCCAGTGTTATTATTCGAATGAGTAAGTTAATTGAAGCTTTGGTTATACTGGACAGGATGAGAGTTGTAATTCTGTATCATCATACTGTTTTATCATACTTATATGACTACCTGTTACCTTTTGCTTTATGTAATCATAATTAGGCAATTTTTCATTGTAAATGGACTTCATTCTGACCGTATTCATAAGTTTATAGGTTGGTACTAGGCTATTGGCCCTAGGGCCTGTACAAGCCTAGCCATAACAATTCCCTGGATATTTCTTCCCACAATATTTACTTCCCTGGACCCCTGTCTAGCAGGGCGACTGACATGATCCCCAGGGTGAATTCCCTATCTCCCATCCAATCGTAAAGGTTCCTTTTGAAGAGGGCCAAGGAAGCGCTCTGCTTGACATGTATGGGCAGTCTAGTCCAGAGTATGGGGAGTCTCTGGGTCAGGAACCTGTCCCTCCAGCATGTTTTGTTCATTGTGATGACAAGGTTTAGATCCCTGGAGCATGTGGCTCCGAGGGATTGGGATTTCTTTAAGTGCAGCATGTCCAACAGCTCAGGGTTTGACATGACCTTGCATGTTAAGCAGAGATCGGATCTGAGTAAACGATATGCCACAGAGTATAGCTGGATTTTTTTTTAGATGGTCAGCATAAGGCATCTGCTTTAGGCCTGTGATTCTTTTAATGAGGTATTTCTGCAGCCTTTCCAGCTGTTGCAGATGTCTTGTGAGGTACATACCAAACAGGGCGTTGTGCTCTATAATGGGTCTAATGAGGGATGAGTACAGTGGGACAATGACCTCCTTTTTTTTCTGGATAAAAAGCCCTTAGTGATGAGGTGTGCCACATAGAAGGATTTCCTGACTGTTGTGGCAATGTGGTTATCGAAGGTGAGACCACTGTCCACCTGTGTCCCTAAGTCTCTCATCACACTTTCAGTGCTTAGTGTACTGCCACCTATGTGGTAATTCATGGGTATATGTTTTTTCCCCAAAGGGGATAGCTATACATTTCTTGGCATTAAGCTTGAGCCCATGGCTCTGGCACCAAGTATCTGTTTCTGTAAGGCCCTTTTGTAGAATATCCACATAATCTGGGGATTCAATAATGGCTCCCAGTTTGCAGTCATCTGCGAACTTTGTTAGCCAGAGTCCCTTAGTGCTGGCTTGTACTTCAGAGAAGTAGATGCCAAACAAGAGCAGTCCCAGGACTGAACCCTGAGGTACTCCACTTGTCACTTGTCTGGAGTTGGATTTGGAGTTGGCTACTTTTACAGTCTGGGTTCTGTCAGTAAGCCAGTTGGCAACCCATCGAGTGATGTAGGGATTTATGCCCAGCTTAGTAAGTTTATCTATGATTCCAGAGTGGGGGATGGTGTCGAAGGCCTTGGCGAGGTCCAGATAGGCTGTGTGGACCACCTTACCCTCGTCCATAGCTCTGGAGACTGATTCGAAGAAGTCATTTAGGTTTAGGAGACAAGATTAGCCCTTCACGAACCCAAACTGGGTGGGGTCCAGTGTTTGAAGGTTGCCAATGTCTTTGTTTATAAGTTCCATGATAATGCATTCCATGCCCTTGCAGATCAGGCTCATCAGACTGATGGGACAGTAGTTCCCGGGATTCAAGATGAATCCTCCCTTGGAGTGGGATAACTGTAGCTGTACGCCACTCATTGGGCACGAAGTCTGAGGAGAGGCTATGATTAAACATGACACTTAGGTTAGGTGCCAGTTCATTTTGTAGTCCATATAGTACACAGCCCTGGATGTCATCTGGTCCCATGGATGCTATATTCTTAGCTTTGGAGAGTGCAGTTTCTACCTGTGTGGCCATGATTACCGGAATTTGGCAATCATTTGGTATTGAGATGGGGCCTTTAGGGGTGAAGTTGGCACTAAATTGATCTGCCAGGATATTGGCAATATCCTTGGGATCAGTATATTTAATGCCATTCTGTTGTAGCTCAGAGCATATCTGAGCATTGCCATTTAGATTCTTGACATAACTATATAATGCCTTGTGGTTGTCTTTGGAATCTTTGGCAATTTTATTTTTGTAACTAGCTTTGGAAGATTTTATGAGGGATCTCAACTTCTTACTGAGGCTGGTAAGGGAGTTTTTTGCATCCTGGGATTTTCCTCTTTTCTGTAACAGTTTTTCTTCTGTTGTATAGTTTGTTTATGGCAGGGGACAACCAGATTGGCTTCCTTTTTTTGGAGGAGAGCATCTTGATTCTGTTTGGAATGGCACGATTCATGCACGAGTGGATGTGCTCATATAGTGCCTTAGTGTAGGATTCAGGAGTCAAACTTTCAGCTCCACTATTCACTTTGGTATTACTGTAATTGGTAATATTAATCTTTTTGGTCATTTTCTGTGACATGTTTAGGAATTTAAGGACTACAATAAACTTGGACTTGAACAATTAATCTGGGAACTGCAAAGAAAGAGGTTGTTCAGGAATTTGGAATGGTAAGAGATGTTTGAGAATTTCTTTGGTATGCCTGAGACTAGAATGTTTAGAAGGGAATGTCTTTTAGGATATCTGGTTGGGAGTACCAGGGAAGGCTATATGCTAGGTAGAGACTACTGGGCTAATTAGTGATGGTCAAAGGATACAATTAAAATCTTCTATAAAAATAACTTTCCTTTGGAGTAAAATGTTTAAAATGCTGTCTTAGCTATCGACATGCAAGTGTTGCTAATGATTGCTTTTGCAAAATTCAAATTAGGCAAGTATGCATTTTTTCCTTACATTTTTTTTGTGGGTGTTTAACTGGTGGTAGTATCTGGACAAAATTCTAGACAGTTTCATTGTAACACATTGTCACAATGCACACCTACAATGCCCAGTTATGTTGTTCTGTGCATCTAATAATGGTACTAGATACATATTAAGTTATAATGTACTCACAAAATGTCAGCATAGAAAAGGGCTGCTTTACATCGCATGATTTTCCATACAGCAACTTTTTTGTAGTCTCACAAAGGAATGTGGGCATTTGCACATACATAAATGCATGCATTTAAAGCTCTAATCACTTTCATAATCACATCTTCCCACCAAGAGAAAGAGAGAAAATCTCTCCCTAAAAATAGACAAATTTTCTCAAAAATTGTCTGTCCATTGGAGTAAAGCAGCAGTTTGGCTTTAACTACAAAAGAAAAAAAATACAATGGGAAGGCTCAAATAAGGAAACTATGGAAAAGTGATAAATATATTGGCAAGTATAGAGATCTCCTGAAAAAATCTTATGTTGATCAGGATTTGACATAGGAATGGTTAAGAAGAGGTGAGTTGAAACCACAGGATAGTGGACAACATGCACATTGGTTTACATAGTCCATTGAACACGTGGGAGAAACAGACAGATGTAGATTCTATAAAAGAGTTGGAAGCAGTCGCACACATTGATGTTAGGTGTGATGCACTCAAGGCAGAGGGCCTGTACACTGAAAGGAAGGATACTGTAGCAAGATTGTCACTTTTGGGATTGTGCAAACACTAAGTAGCTGAGAAACATTTTGAAATATAAACCACATAGCAGTATAGAGAATGAGAAAGTATACATCACATGGGGTCACCCATTGCCAACAATTCAAAAAAATAGTTGTGAGGAAAACCAGATACAGTCATAACATATCAAGATTTGCAGGTGAAAACGAGGGCAATGTGGAAGAAAGGCAGTTCCAACAATAGCTCCTCTTAACACTCAGGTAACTAGTTGAACCAGGGTCATCTATGTTGCAATCAGAACCATATCCTTTATCAATATGAAGGCAGTCCTAAAGAACATTGGTGAAGCATATCAATATCCCCTGAGCCTCTGGCCTTTTGAAGTGGCCTCACATCAGCCATGAAATAAAAGTACACTGGAAATTAATAGTCAAGTAATATGCTAATGGCCTAATAAGAAAGGTAACATGACAGTCATAGTGTTGGGCACATTTTTCACTCTTTCCCTTTCAGTGTTCAATGGTATGCTGCAATGCAGTTTGTATTTAAAACAATATAAAAAAGGAAAATTAAAACAATGTTAAATTATCTAAGACTAGAAATATCAGACCTTAAAAGCACATTGCCAAATTTCTAATAAATCATGCTTCTCATAATATTTACACATGATGCCACACCATTTCAAACATTTCTGCACTTTGATTTATAGCAGTGTATTTGAAAGGCCTGCAGAGATAAAGGAACACTGTTTAATTTTCTGCACTGATACAGTGACAGTACACTGAGAGTTTAGATAGCAGGTGCTGCAGGAAAGAGGACTGGAACATTTTGTAATTATAAAGCGGCTGTTGATGCTGAAGCAGCAGTTTACATAGCCCTAGTACACAACAGATGAGAAATCTGACATAAATATTCATAATCAGTACCTCACTATGCAGGCAATAATTTGTACAGCAAATGCAGCCAGCTCAAAAAATGGCTTTTAGAGTCTGAAGCCAGATTGCAGTCAGAATTGTGCCCAATTTATCAGTAAGTTATGAAAGAGAGTAAAAAAGTAGTTCTGCAGTGGAATTACTGCACATTACTACCAATCTATTTATCCAATTGTTATATAGCATAGATTTGCAGAAAATTAATTTATGCATAGGTTATAGTTGAAGGTATATCTTTAAGAAACCAAGTAGTTTAAGATTTAGTTTTTTTTAAATTTCATTAATTGCACTAGAGCATTCTAATTACTTTATAAGTGACTCTTTGAAGCAAAATGATGCTAAGTGACTCTCAAAAGGAGACAAAATATAGAAACATGAGCAGATACAACACACATGCTAGTCTTTAGTATTGCTGCTTAACATTCTATTTACTGCACATTATGTTATTATTGTTATTAATTAATTAAGAAGAGAAGCCTACTGGACTAAAATGTCCATTTCTAGAGGTGACCCAGGAGCACTATCGATTTCCTCTGAGTCGGTGGACAAATTGAAAGAACTCAACTCTGTGCCTTTGAATACAGGAAGCAGCACATTAACAACTCAGAGGGTTAAACTTCGGAGATAACCACCAGACTTTATTCAACACTTTAATTGTAGCCATACATTCTTAACAATATCTCGAACTGAAGTTGGTTTTCATCTTCATCCCACTTTTGCCCCATTTTCTACATGAGATGGGGTGACATATCAACTGTTGCCACATCTGTCAATTGAATACCACTATCTTTTACGATGGTCATGCCTGACTTTTGCAGGTGTCCTCTCATGCAGTCTTCATGCCTGACGTTTGCAGGTGTCCTCTCATGCAGTCTACATTCTCATTTTTTCTTTCCTACTTCATGCCTCTCTTAACTCTTCACAAAATCATCATCATCAAAAAATAAATAAACCCCCATTTAGAGGAAAATTTAAAATCTCATTTTTTTCATATCATCTGTGAGGTTCTGAGAATAAAGACAGGCAAAACTCCTCAAAACAGTAAATATGGCCATAGCTCTGGAAGAATTATCAACAGAGTCATACATGCACTGTAAACTATGAGTGGTAATTGTAAAATGGAAGAAACAAATTTATTTATAGCAGAGTTTTCCCTGCAAGAAGAAAGTGCAGACAAAACATTCCTCATACTTTCACAATTAGTCAGAATAAACATATGAGCCTGAAAATTCATAATTCTGAAAATCAAAGTTGCAGAAGCATACATTTTTTCCCCTTACTTATCAATACTTTTTTCATCCTTGTAAGGGTGAGTAGGATTGGAAACAACCAAATGTTAGCAGCAGTATGGTTAACTAAAGCTATAGCCACTGGTTCAGGTTTGGGAAGAGTATATAAACGTAAAATATTGAGGAACTCTATACATCCTTTCTGTCTTTTTAGGGACAGCTGGCTAACTGTCAGGAAAACTCAGACAGTAACGCACACATCCTCTAAAGTCAAAACAACAGGAGGAATGGTGCAGGTTCTGGAAATTCTTTCTTTAACAGTTTACAGTATTTTCTAAAGGACTGAGAAATGTCAGTTTTCTCCCACTGAAAATACTGGCACATTCTGTTAATAGTATCAGAGAAACAAAAACCCCACATGGAGACTCAGAAACTGAGCTGTCCTCTGAATCTGAATCAGATAACTGAGGTTAAATAAAATAAAATAAAAAATAAATAAATCTTCTTTCCTGCACATGTACCTTATCCAGTGTTGTCTTTTCTGTGACAAACTCCTCAGCTGGAGTTACTTCTGACTGTTCTATGAACGAAAAGTCATAGTCGTGGCTTATTGTCATAGGTTCATAGGTTCATAGGTTCATACTAGGCTATCTGCCTGAGGGCATTTATAAGCCTAGCCCATCGTTTTGTGGCTTACGCCACCCCTTTAGTATGGGGAACTATACCCATTATTTTGCTGTGCCTCTGTCGAGCAGTGACACTGAGGTAATCCCTGGGGTATATCTGCGATCTCCCATCCATTGGTCAAGATTTCTCTTGAACAAGGCCAGCGAGGTGCTCTGCCTCACATATACCGGGATTTTGTTCCACAGCATAGGGAGTCTTTGGGTGATGAATCTATCCCTCCAGCACGTCCTATTAATGGTCGTGTCGAGGTTTGAGTCTCCGCCCTTGTGACTCTGATGGATCTAGATTTTTTGAGGTGAAGCATATTCATCAAATCTGGGTTTGACATGGCCTTATATGTTAGGCAAAGGTCACCTCTGAGCAAGCGTGGCGACTGAATAGAGCTGGAGTTCTTTCAGTCGGGCAGCATAGGACAGATTTTTGAGACCCTTTATCCTTTTGGTGAGGAACTTTTGTGGCCTCTCCAGCTGCTGCAAGTGTCGAGTCAGATACATTCCGAATGGGGCATTGTACTCAATCATTGGTCTGATGAGTGATGAGTAAAGGGAGACCATGACCTCCCTTGATCTAGATGAGAATCCCTTCATGATAAGGTGGGCAATGTAGAAGGTCTTTCTAACTACTTTAGCTACATGGGTGTCGAATGACAGACTACTATCAACCTGGGTCCCCAGGTCTCTGATAACTTCTTCTGTGCTCAGTGGATTGCCACCTATTTGGTAGCTAGGGGTAACCTTGTTCTTCCCGAAGGGTATGACTATGCATTTTTTGGCATTTAACTTTAGGCCATGGCTCTGGCACCAGTTATCCGTTTCTGTGAGACCCTTCTGTAGGATATCTGTGTCAGATGTGTTTTCTACTATGGCCCAGTTTGCAGTCATCTGCAAACTTTGTCAGCCATAACCCTCCTGTGTTTGCTTGTACTTCGGAAAAGTAGATGCCAAACAAGAGTGGGCCCAGGACTGAGCCCTGTGGGACACCACTTGTGACGGGCTTTGAGTCTGACATGGCGCCAGCAACTCTGACCCTGTGGGTTCTGTCACTCAGCCAGTTTGCAACCCATCTTGTGATGTATGGGTTAACATTTAAGCTGATGAGTTTTTCAATGATACACGAGTGGGGAATTGTATCGAAGGCCTTCGCCAGATCGAGGTAGGCTGTATGGACTGCCTTTCCCTCGTCAATGGCTTTGGTGACTGTTTCGAAAAAGTCAACCAAGTTTAAAAGGCATGATCTGCCTTTGACAAAGCCAAACTGGGTTGGATCCAAAGTCTGCAAATTCCCTATGTCTTTATTTATGAGGTCCATTATGATCCTCTCCATGGCTTTGCAGATAAGGCTTGTCAAGCTAATGGGCCGGTAATTTCCAGGATCAGTGGAGGCACCGCCTTTGTGAAGTGGGACCACAGCTGCTGTGCGCCACTCCCTGGGTACGTATCCAGAGGTAAGACTTTGATTAAACAGCTGTTCTAGCTGTGGGTTTAATTCCTCATTGAGTTCGTGGAGCACACAGCCGGGGACACCATCTGGTCCCATGGATGCTGTGTTTTTTGCTTTGGAGAGAGCAGTTCTCACTTGGGCGTTGGAAATTTTTGGGGGCCTGCAATCATTTGGTATAGATATCTCTCCTTTTGGGGGGGGGGAGAAGTTTGCACTGAACCTGTCAGCCAGTATGTTGGCAATGTCTGTAGGATCAGTAATCTTCACATCATTTTGAACTAGTTCAGAGCATATCTGGGAGTTTCCTCCCAGGTTTCTAACATAGCTAAAGAAGGCCTTATGATTGTCTTTTGAGTCTTTAGCTATTTTTCTCTCAAAATTTGCTTTGGATGATTTTATGAGAGCTCTTAGTTTTTTACTTATAGTGATCAAGGGTGTCTTACCTTTTAAGGATTTTGTTCTATCTTGTAGTAGCTTCCTTCTTTTGTTGTAGAGTTTGTTTATGGCTGGGGTCCACCAGACTGGACGCTTGCCTTTGGTACAAAGAGTCTTTGTTTTGTTTGGGATTGCCTTATCCATGCAGTCCTGCAGGTGCTGGTAGAAGGCATTTGTAAGTGATTCAGCGGCTTGAGTACTGTTTTCCGCCAGCTCGGGGGCCTTAAAGGAGATCACACTAGTCTTTAGAAGTGTGAAGTCGGCTTTCGAGAAGTTCTTTACTGTGGTCTTTTTTATTTCAGGTGGGGGTGGGATGAGGACCTCCAGTGAGATTAGTTTGTGATCTGATCTCACCAGTGAGGGGTATACTTCCGGTGTTGAACATTGTGCTCCCATGTTCGTGATGATGAGATCAAGTATGCTATCTCCTCTTGTGGGGATGGTGACTAGTTGTTCCATGGCATTTGAGTTTATGAATTCCAGGAACTTTTGGGCTAGGGTGTTTGAGCTTGAGTAGTGTTCCCAGTCTATATTAGGGTAATTGAAGTCACCTAGTATGATGGTGTTTGGTGATACATTTATCCCCTCTAGTGTTTTCAGGAAGGCCATGTGAGGTTCCTGAGTTTGTGAGGGTGGCCTGTAACATGCTACAATTTGCAGAGCAGTCTTGCCTATGGTTAATTGCACCTGGATGGTTTCCGATGCATCGTGCGTTGCCACCAGTCTTGAGGTGTGGGTGTCCTTGATGAATATGGATACCCCTCCTTTCTTGGTATTGTCCGGATTTTGGGGCCGGAACGCATGGTATGAGGTAAAACCTGATAGTGCTGGGGTGCTCTCAGGAGCCTTGAACCAGGTTTCTGTCACAGCACAGACATCGATGTTCTCCATACTGAGAAGGGCCTCGAGTGCGTGCATTTTGAGATTTAGACTTCTGGCATTGAGCAGCATTACCCTTAGTTTTTTTCCTTTTTTGTGTTCTAGGGTGGTAGGTTTAGAATTTGAGCCTTGCCTAAAAAAGGCACTATGGGGGTGGCAAGAGTGCTCGTGTATCTCAGTCACCATGACATGTTCTAAATGAAGTAATTCAAGGTGTCAAGATTATTTATTTTATTTATTTATTTATTAATTTATTTCCAGTTTGATGACCAGGGAGGTCCATTGGGCTCAAAGAGTTCATTTTCAGTGGAGGCCCGGGGAGAAAAGCTCTAATAATAAGTAGTACAATCTCACAGTACAAGCGAGGATAGTGTGTTGAGGAGATGGAAAGAGTACTTTGAGGGGTTGATGAATGAAGAGAATGACAGGTAGAGAAGGTTGGATGATGTAGGGATAGTGAATCATGAAGTGCAATGGATTAGCAAGGAGGAAGAAATGAAAGCTATCAAGAGGATGAAGAATGGAAAGGCTGTTGGTCCAGATGACACACCTGTGGAAGCATGGAGGTGTTTAGGTGAAATGGCAGTGGAGTTTTTAACCAGATTGTTTAATGAAATCTTAGAAAGTGAGAGGATGCCTGAGGAATGGAGAAAAAGTGTTTTGGTACCGATTTTTAAGAATAAGGGTGATGTGCAGAGCTGTAGTAACTACAGGGGGATTAAATTGATCAGTCACAGCATGAAGTTATGGGAAAAAGTAGTGGAAGCAAGGTTAAGAAGGTAGGTAATGATTAGTGATCAGCAGTATGGTTTCATGCCAGGAAAGAGCACTACAGATGCAATGTTTTCCTCTGAGAGTGTTGATGGAAAAGTACAGAGAATGTCAGGAGGAGTTGCATTGTGTTTTTGTAGACTTAGAGAAAGCAGATGACAGGGTGCCTAGAGAGGAGTTGTGGTATTGTATGAGGAAGTCAGGAGTGTCAGAGAAGTATGTAAGAGTGGTACAGGATATGTACGAGGGTAATGTGACAACGGTGAGGTCTGCGGTGGGAATGACGGATGCGTTTAAGGTGGAGGTGGGGTTACATCAAGGATCAGCTCTGAGCCCTTTCTCATTTGCAATGGTGATGGACAGGTTGACAGACGAGATCAGACAGGAGTCCCCGTGGACTATGATTTTTGCAGATGACATTGTGATCTGTAGTGAGAGTAGGGAACAGGTGGAGGAGACCCTGGAGAGATGGAGATATGCTCTAGTGACAAGAGGAATGAAGGTCAGCAGGACTAAGACAGAATATATGTGTGTGAATGAGAGGGAGGATAGAGGAATGGTGAGGATGCAGGGTGTAGAGGTGGCGAAGGTGGATGAGTTTAAATACTTGGGATCAACAGTTCAGAGTAATGGTGAGTGTGGAAGAGAGGTGAAGAAGAGAGTACAGGCAGGATGGAGTGGATGGAGAAGAGTGTCAGGAGTGATTGGTGACAGACGAATACCTGTAAGAGTGAAAGGGAAGGTCTACAAGAGGGTAGTGAGACCAGCTATGTTATATGGGTTGGAGACAGTGGCATTGACAAAAAGGCAGGAGTTTGACCTGGATGTGGCAGAGTTAAAGATGTTAAGATTTGTACTGGGTGTAATGAGGTTGGACAGGATTAGGAATAAGTATATTAGAGGGTCAGCCCTGGTTGGAAGGTTTGGAGACAAAGCCAGAGAGGCAAGATTACCTTGGTTTGGACATGTGCTGAGGAGGGATGCTGAGTATATTGGGAAAAAGATGCTAAGGATGAAGCTACCAGGTAACAGGAAAAGAGGAAGGCCTAAGATAAAGTTTATGGATGTGGTAAGAGAGGACATGCAGGTGGTTGGTGTGACAGAGCAAGATGCAGAGGACAGAAAAAAATGGAAACAGGTGATCTGCTGTGGTGACCCCTAATGGGAACAGTCGAAAGAAGATGATGATGACAACCTCCAAAATATAATGTACAATACATAGTGGAAACAGAAACAAGCTCAGCAAATTTTACATACAAAATTGCAAGAAACTAAACAAATGTTAAACAGTAGCTTAGAGAAGGATGTAAGCATATTTACATATTTAGTGGTTGAAAACAGTGGTGCAAGGTTAAATTAATACAAACGTTTAAATCATCTGAAAATGATATAGAAGTAACATTAGCATGGATGAGTTCTTTATACATAAATAATAGCATACGTTAGATTAATACAGAGGTTTAAATCCTCTGAAAGTGGTATAGAGGAAACATTTACATGAAGGCAGTACATAGGGTTAACCAATAGTGTGTAAGGAAGAACAAACTTTGTGTGTGATAAAGTATTTATGTCTTGAGCAGGTTAGGTAGGTGGAGTGCAATTGCATTTCCATTTTTGGGAGAGGTAAGAATGCAGCTGGGTTTTGAAGTGTTCAGAGTTCTCAGAAGTTCTTAAGGCTGGAGGAAGAGAATTCCATTTTTGGCGATGGAGAAGGATAGGAGAAGCTGACCAGTGGGACGGTTTGGTTTATAAACAGAGATTAGATTTTGGTGGGTAGATCTTAGAGTTCTATTTGGGGTATATAATGTTAGCATGTTTGATAGTGCAGGACATATAGTTGGTTTGAAAATGAGCTTGTGGGTGGTGATGAGTTGGAGGTAGTCAAGGTAGTTTGGGAGTTCTAGCCATTGCAGCTGGTGGAGAGATTTACAGCGATGAGTGGAGTATTTGGAGGTGGTGGCGAACTTTGAGATTTTATTGTAACAGGATTCTAGCTTAGAAGAGATGGAGGAAGATAGACTGGTTAGTAAGGGAGCACCATACATTAGTGAAGGTAGTAAGAAGGTAGTGGCGAGGGTCTGTCTTGTTAATGGGGAGAGGAAGTGGGAGTTTCTATACAGCATGCCAATTTTCTGATGGGTTTTCTTTATATTTAGCTGAATATGTGTATGAAATTTTAGGTGTTCATCAATAGTAACTGCAAGAAGTTTAGCAAAAGGAACAACTTCTATTGTGGAGTTGGCAAGGCTTGTAATCATGAAAGAGGTTTTGTCTAGGTGGATAGATTTTGAGGGAGAGAATAGAAGGATCTTTGATTTGATGGCATTCAAAGAGAGGTGATTTTGGAGCATCCAGTTCTCAGTAGTTGAGAAGGTAGTCTGAGTTTTTGTTTGGAGCTCTGGGAGGTTTGATGCAGAGCAAACTAACTTTGAGTCATCTGTATATTGTACTATCGTGGTGTTAGGAATGGCCGCATGGAAATCATTAATGAAGATATTGAAGAACACAGGGCCAAGAATGGATCCCTGGGGTACTCTGGTTGGGGTGGGAAGGAAGGCTGAGTTGCCAGTCTTCCATTTTACTGCCTGACATCTTTCGGAGAGGTAGCTGTTGAACCAGGTAATGGTGTTTTGTGAGCGGTTAAGATTGGAAAGGTGGTGAAAAAGGTGGGTATGGGAGACTGTGTTGAAATCCTTGGAGAGATCAAGGAGGACTGCGGATACGAGTTCTCCAGAGTCTCAGGCATGGTTAACAATGTCTAGAAAGGAGAGAACCACTGTTATTGTGCTATGGCCAGGAAGAAACCCATGTTGTGTTGGAGTGAGGAGTTGGTTATGTGTAATGAATGGCATGAGCTGGAGGTAGATGCATTTCTCAAGAATTTTTGAAAAAGGGGAGAGAATCGCTATGGGCCGGAAATCGGAGATGTTGTTATTTTTGCCTCCTTTATGGAGGGGAAGGATAAAGGCTGCATGCCACAGTTTGGAGACAGGATTCTTGTAATGATCTGTTGATGAGTATGCTAATGGGGATGGCGAGGCTGTCTGCTGCTATTTTTAGAACTAGTGAGGAGAGATTGTCAGGAGCATTAGAGCAGGGTTTAACCTTTGAGAGACTTTTTTATATAAGAGGTGGGGATAGGTTTGAGGTGGAATATGGGAGATGAATTTGGGGTGGAAGGTTGGGCAGAGCGTCTGATTTGGGGGGAGGTGCTGTTGTTTGGGAATGTTTTAGTGAGTTCAGCTATAGAGTTAGTAAAGAAGGAGTTGAACAGAGTGGCTATTTCTGGGTCAGATTTACTAGTGTCAGGGCAGGGGTTGTTTTTGGTGCCTGGGTTGAGAAGTGAGTTGATGGATTTCCAGAACTGTTTGGGGTTAGAGGAGTGGTTAGACTGGAGTTTGATATAATATGTTTTTTTGTCTTGTATGGTACGCTTTTTTGCTAAGTTACAGAGTTGTTTGTATTTAAGAAGGGTGTCAGGGTGCCTCTCACGATGATAGTTTCCAGGTCTTGTCCCTTTGTTGCATGAGTGTTTTGGTATCTTTACTAAGCCAAGGGGCGGAATTGGTTTTTATACGTTTTATTCTTGGAGGGGCTTGGGAGTTAAGAGTGTTTATGAATGTAGAGTCGAAGAATTCAGCAGCACTGTCCAGGGGTAGAGCTTTTAGAGTGTCCCAATTTATCAGTCTAAGAGAACTGGAAAAGTTGTAGGTTCCGAGTATGGATATATTGGTGAAGATGTGGAGGGGTGGGGGTTGATCTATGGATGAAGGCTGGTAAGTGATCACTGGAGTCTGGTAAGGATGCCAGAGTGGAAAATTTTGTTAGGTGGGAGACAAGGATCCAGTCCAGTATGGAGCCTGGGGGGTTATTTTTATTAGGTCTGGTTATAGCATTTGTGAGTTCAGTGAAATTTCATAGATTGATTGAAATGGTGGGGTTATTGGCAGTAATTTTGTTCCAGTCGATGTTCACATCTCCTAGGATGTATGTCTCAAGCTTGACATTATATGAGGCCCATAGAAGGATTTCCTCAAATGTATTAATGTTGTTTACAGCGGAGATATAGAGGGCTATAAAGCAAATGCTTTTCATAGGTTCATAGATTCATAGGTTGATACTAGGCTATCTGCCCTAGGGCATTTACAAGCCTAGCCAGAGTGTGTTTGGCTTTCGCCACCCTTCTTAGATTAGTTGACTGTGCCTCTGTATAGTAGGTCACAGAAGATAGCCCATTTTATTTATTTATTTATTTATTTGCAGTTGGTTTACCAGGATAGTCCATTGGGCCAAGATGAACCCGTTTTCAATGGAGTCCTGGGGAGAAAAGCTCCAAGCATTTGAGGTTACAGTAGGTTATTAAAGATGATTATACATTGTAAAAATTTAAGTAGACAAATAAACACATATTACAATTAATTCAACAAGTGATGACACATATCAGATACAAAATTAGAAGGATTTTACTAAGTTAGAAATGAGAAGTCATTGCATATTAAGTGTCATGCACTTAAGAGGTAGAGTGTAGAGTATTCTTGCAGATACCATAGTAATAGTAAGAATGTAAGAGTTAGGTGAAGTGATAAAGTGAGATCACTGGTGTAAGCAGGGGAAGGAAGCAAGCATTTAAGGTTAGTTTACCGTGCCTCTGTCTAGCAGTGACACAGAAGAGATCCCAGGGGTAAATTTACGATCTCCCATCCAAACATCAAGATTCTTCTTGAAGAGGGTCATTGAAGGGCTCTGTCTGACATGGATTGGGATTTTGTTCCAGGGTGAGGGGAGCTTCTGGGATATGAATCTGTCCCTCCAGCATGTTCTATTTATTTCTGTGCTGAGGTTTAAGTCACTGGAGCGTGTAGTTCTGATGGATTTAGATTTCTTGAGGTGGAGCATGTCCATTAATTCTGGGTTGGACATGGTAATTTAATTTGAGATTTCCTATAACTAGTTCAGTGTTGTTAAACTGTGGAATAGGATTTTGGTATGGAGTGATGGAGAGGAGGCTAGAGTAGATTAAGGCTACTCCTCCACCCTTCTTTTTTAGGCAGTCTTGTCTAAGTACTTGAAACCCTGGGGGTAGTATTTCAGTCTGAAAGGGACCCAAGAAGAAGAAAGAAGGCAAGAAGAAAGGGACCCAAGAAGAAGGAAGAAGGCAAGACTGTGAAGAACAATCAGTGGTTAGGTAGGTGAGCTCAGAGGTACAGAAAGTATGGAGGATATAGCACTTGTTTACTGTAGTTGTTTGTTAGGTAAGAACAGAGAGGGTCACAGAGATTATAGGCTAGCGGCAGGGAATTAATGAATCCTTTGGAAAGGATTCAGTATTTGTGTAACCTGGGGGATAAAGTGAATAATTATGCAATAGGTATGTGCTGCCACCTGGTGGACAAGCAATAAATGACAAAAGCACTTAGAGCAGAGAAGGGAAAGTTAAAAAGTAATGTAAGAACCAACTAGTGGGGTAAATGAAGTCCACGGTAGGCTGCTAGCAATGGGGAACAGGGCTAAATACAACAGTGGCTGGTTACAATGTCATGGCCTTTAGAATACATACACTTTAGACCAATGTCATAGGACAAGCAAAGGAAGTTGAGAGAACAGTGGAGGATTCCTGCATGAAGGTTCTTTTTCTGTCAGGAAGCCAGGAATATCTGGAATGGTGGGAGGCTTCAGGTTAGGTAATGCACTGTAGGCAAACTGTCAGAAAAAGGGGGATATATAAAGTATTAGCAAGATAATAGTATGGGGGTTAACAATTTAAATAATTCAATATAGCACACTAAACAGGTAGTGGAATAGCCTAGAAGACAGTATGAGTTGAGGGTATGTGGGATTACTAGGATATGGAAGATGAGATGTGGGTGAGTGAGAGTACTAAAATAAGGGATGCTAGGGAGGCTTAGGATACTAGATTATTCATGCAACAGAACACAGGATTGGAGCAATCAACAACTAAAATCACAGAGCAGTAAAATTAATCAGCAGCAGACACTTTCACAGGGCAGTTAAAATCATCTTAAGCCATTCTGTAAGAGCTGCATGCAGAATGAACATCAATAAAGTATTACATGGACTGTACATGAATTATACACTCTAGTATAAAAACATAGGCAGAAATCCGCAGCAGGACAATTAATGCAGTTCTTGGCAGATGGGCTCAGACTAGACAGTATTTAGTTTTAGCAGGAGATACTGCGCATATGTGTAAGCGTTATAACAGCGCTTTCATTATTTTAGCTCCTATAACGTGCAAACAGTTTGGCAGACTTGGCGGCATTTGCTATTGCTCCTGTTAATGCTAAGGAGCAGGCCTTTAAATTGCGTTTATACTGATCAACTAGCTATAATCTGACAGTCTCTGTGTGGGCATTTATAACCTGCTATAAATCAATCGGCGAAACAGAACTTGCTGTATAGCAATTGTAGCTCTGTACTCCTATCGCCTAATCAGCATGAGGAAATAAATTGTGCACGGCTCCCTAGATGTGAATTATTCAGTACAACCCGTTGTAGCAGTAGTAAATGGGATTAGGTCCAGTTAGAGCAGCACATGTAGAACAATGGTACAAACACTTTGGATTGAGCGCTTCAACAGTATGGCAGAGTCTGCATATTAGTATGGCCAGCATGCAACAAAACAGCTGCATTACTGGGGAGTCGAGGCCTGAATGGGCAGCAAATGAGGGTGCCAAAAGCACAGTCTCTCATGAGTGGACACTCAGCAGTGGCCGATTCCAACTATGTACAGAGAGCTAGATATGCTGAGCTGCTATTTAGCAAGGTAATATGCTCGGGCAGGGCGTCAGTCTCACATCTATGTACAACCACTCGTAGAGCAGACACAAACAGTTTAAACGGCAGAACAGACAAGGCACAACCGCTCGTAGAGTGGACACAAACAGTTTAAACAGCCGAGCAGTTCACTAAGCACAGCTACATCCAAATACAATTGCTCGTTGAGCACACACTACCAATTTAAACAGCAGAACAGTTTTTAAAACTAGCAGAACAGTTACCCAGGCAAGACACGCTATTAGATGTCCAATTTATGTACAGCAAGGCACAACTGCTCGTAGAGCGGACACAAACTGTTAAAATGGCTGAGGAGTTCACTAAGCACAGCTACATCCAAATACAATTGCTCATTGAGCGCACACTACCAATTTAATCAGCAGAACAGTTACCCAGGCAAGACACACTATTAGATGTCCAATTTATGTACAGCTACGCAATATTAATGCAATACAGATGGGAATGTCTAGCATTGGTACATATGTAGTATTGCAGCAAATAAAGACACCAAGTAGCACTTACCCGCGAGCAGGGCCAGCAGCCTAAGGCAGAAAAGGACTGGAGGGGGCAAAGCTTGGTTTAAAGATGGTGCCACAAATGCTGGTGTCCCTATAAAGATTTAGTGGAAGGTGAGGCAGGTAGGAGAAGGGGGGAGGAGTAAGGTAGGAAGTGCGGAAGGTAGATAGATGTAGGTGGATGGAAAGGAAGTAGAGGAGAGGTCTGCAAGAAGGAGGGGGAGGAGGTATGGGCAATGAAGAATCGACCAAGAAAGGGACCCATGGAGAAAGAAGAAGGCAAGACTGTGAAGAACAATCAGTGGTTAGGTAGGTGAGCTCAGAGGTAAGGAAAGTATGGAGGATGTAGCACTTTTTTACTGTAGTTGTTTGTTAGGTAATAACAGAGAGGGTCACAGAGATTATAGGCTAGAGGCAGGGAATTAATGGATCCTTTGGAAAAGATTCAGTATTTGTGTAACCTGGGGGATAAAGTGGATACTTATACAATAGGTGTGTGCTGCCACCTAGTGGGCAAGCAATATGCAATATTATAAATATGTGTCAGGATTCATTAATGCCTAAACTAAGTGTACACCATTCTGAGTCAATAGACAACACAAGCATAGCTTACACCTTCTTCCTCATAATTTTAACTTTCCTACTGATTTTCTTGCCACCTTAAATATCGAGGGGGATTCATAAAGGTTACCAGAATTTGTAGACTATGCCTATGCTTAGTCAAATCTTTCTGAGTGAATAGACAATGCAAAAAATATGGTAGGAATGTTTAATACAGATCATGTACACTTGGAAAGAATCAGAGACTGAGCTTCTTCTGAGTCTGAATCAGACAACTGAGGTTAAATAAAATAAAAAAATAAATAAATGTTCTTTCCTGCACATGTGCCTGAGCCAATGTAATCTGTTCTGTGACAAACTCTGGAACCGGTGCTACTTCAGTTAGTGTAAGAGTTTGTAAATCTGGCCCATGATTAACATTGCTGCTTTACATTTAATTTTGCATTTTCGTTCAGATGTTGGGGTGCCTTCTATGCACACCATTCATGTCATGTCTCTCTCTCTCTCTCTCTCTATAGGTTTTTCCTGCCACACTACAAAGATATGCTGTAGACAGTCTAGTCATTCTTTAATCGTCATATGTGACTAAGTGTACATGTGCCCTGTGACAGAATGGTGTCCTGAAATCTTGTCATATGTTACCAAGTGTACATGTGCCCTGGGATAGAATGGTATCCTAAAATTGTGTCATACTTGACCAGGTGTACATGTGCCCTGTGATAGAATGGTGTCCTGAAATTGTGTCATATGTGACC
Organism: Protopterus annectens; assembly: GCF_019279795.1. NCBI lineage: Eukaryota > Metazoa > Chordata > Ceratodontiformes > Protopteridae > Protopterus > Protopterus annectens. The sequence goes on from NC_056743.1 coordinate 273,380,105, forward strand.
AGGTGTACATGTGCCCTGTGACAGACTGGTGTCCTGAAATTGTGTCATATGTGACCAAGGGTACATTTGCCCTGTGATAGAATGGTGTCCTGAAATTGTGTCATATGTGACTAAGTGTACATGTGCCTTGTGACAGAATGGTGTCCTGAAATTGTGTCATATGTGACCAGGTGTACATGTGCTCTGTGACAGACTGGTGTCCTGAAATTGTGTCATATGTGACCAGGTGTACATGTGTTCTGTGATAGAATGGTGTCTTGAAATTGTGTCATATGTTACCAGGTGCACATGTGCCCTGTGATAGAATGATGTCCTGCTGATGATGAGATGCACTTCTTTGCTCCCACTGAAGGGTTCCAGCTCTCCTAGGATCAGGATAAAGGGGACATTGTAAAATTAATAAATGTACAAGGAGATGTGCAGACTGCAGAATCAGAGGGACTGCTGCCTAAAACATTTTTCTCTATATTTATCAGTCCAAGGACTGTATTAATGGGAAGGTAAAATACTGCCGAATACAAAAAAGAAAAAGAAACTTGTCATTTGCAGTTATCCTTTTAAGAGAGGCTAGGCTTTATACAGGAGCACTACTATTGGTCATGTGATGTTTTATTGGTACTTGTAATGTGATGCGTCTTTAAACACAGTCTTCAGTTGGTTAGCTGTTGCTTTGTTGCAGGCTTTTCTTTTTTCATTTTTTTAACTTTACGATCTATGCTACCAGATAACTTGGAATTAAAGGAAAATATTTTTTTTTTCAAGTTTTCCATTTTACTTGAATTTGTACAACTTAGCAGGTAGCATATTTTGAGATCAGGGGTGTGGGGGCAAATCTCCCTCTTTGTAGGGTGCAGCCAAAAGTAAAACATTACTTCATGTGTTTGGTATGATGTATGCCAACGGAAGATTGGGTGTTACTTTTATTTTACCATGTAAATGTTTAATTTGTGGCATTTTGATTCCTAGTTGTGTGGGGCTCACTTTTTGATTACAGATCCCCTTTATACATTACAGTCATTGGCAAATGTATACTGAAAGTTTTTCAGAACTATAAAAGCACATTTATTTGGCTATGTACAACTATACTTATTTTTTAATGTGTGAGAAACCGACACAGCTTTTAAAGTTTGCATTTCAGAGTAGACATGTTTAAAAATGTGGTAAAAGTATTTCTGTAAAATATTAAACATTTCTTAAAGTTAGATTCATATTAATGAGAATCTAAATACTTTACAATGCCAAGGGTGATAATGTCAATAATTAACTTTGAAACTATGTAGCAGGGTGGCAGCACATTTTAGAAGTATATGGCTGCCCACAGCTGAATGAAAATGCTTAGAAATATATCATTTATTAAACAGACAAGCACTGCTTTTATATTGTGAGCATGAAATGTGATGAATTAGGATTTTTTTTTAATCTGGGGACTTTTTATGCCACTCTATGTGATATCCTCTGTAAGAATTGTACTCAGGCACAACTAGGCACTGAGAAAGTTTAATGCTTTTGGATAAAAAAAAATATTGGCTATGACAGGTCGACTTATTTTTTACCAAATCATTTAGCTCTGTATTTAATTTAGATCCATAAACTAACCCCTTTGAGTTATTATTTCTTCTTGGAAAAATAATAGACTTTGTAAATATCTGTACCTCATAACAAGATGGCTGACTACAGGACCAGTAGGTATCCAAAACCCAAGCACTGTTTGTCAGCTTTGTTTTCCAGCATACATGATTTTATCTCCTCGCCATTCATGGACCCTAAATTAGGCAGAGACTAGAGGACATTTTCATTTCTTTCTAGCCACGAATATGAGCCAGATCTTAGACTGAATTCAACATCTATATTTTTTGTTATTTTATAAGTCCATTTCTAATCATAAAACTCATCACCTGTACAACAAAATCCGGCAATGCAATTGCAGTAAGCAAATCCTAGTTGTAGATGACCATAGTAGACATCTGTCTACTGAGGCTCCAAAACACATTTCGTGGCATTTCTCACAATTTACCATGTCTTAAGCAATTCACATAGTTGCCACTACTGCAATATTCTGTATGATTTTTTTAACAGACAAGGCACTTCACTCTTTAAAACAAGAAAGGATAAAAAAAAAAACACATAGGAAAGACTAAGATCATAGAAGGCCTAATTCATTCTCTCTCTCTCTCTCTACATACATACATATATATATATATATATATATATATATATATATATATATATATATATATATATATACATACATACATATACACACACACATACACACTTTCAAATATGGCCTACTACAAGCACCAGCGTCCCAAGGGGCACTTGAAGACCTCTATCATAGCCAGGGACTCAGGCTGTCACTCACACTCAAACATCCTAACTCAGTAACCAAGTCTGAGCAAAGTAAACATGACAGCTGGGTGAGCATAAATTAGGGTTTCAAATAGTGATTAGAAGTGTGGTTTAAGTTTATGGAGGAGAGAGTTTAGGATTAAGGAGTGACTGGGGATTTTGATTTTAGGAGAGGGAGAGGGGTTTATGGTTAGGGAGTAGGAGGGGAGCTTTAGGCCTAGGGACCAACTGGGGACTTGGACAAAGGATTGTTATACTTATGGTTAGAGCTTGGGTAGGAATTTTAGGGTTACAGTTAGGGCTGTTGTACGGTTATGCAGTACACTAGGGTTGGGTGGAAGGAAGGCTAGGTAGTTAACTATTCACAGGCTAGTGGGAGTTAAGGCAAATGTCATTTTGAGCAAGTGTGTCATGGGTTACTAGTAATAAGTACTTGTAGAATGTGTGTGTGTGTGTGTGTGTGTGTGTGTGTGTGTGTGTGTGTGTGTGTGTGTGTGTGTGTGTGTATTTAGCCCTTGCTTTCATGCTATAGATCAAAGCTGAAAAGGATATTGGACCAGCTCACTTACTTGATTAACAAAGATTAATTAATATATAAGTGAATAAATTCATATAAATACTTCTCTCAATAGTGAAAAAAACATTGGGATCAAAAGTAGGACAATCAACAAGGAATCTTGTGGCTTATATAAGTCTGTGTCTTCCCCTTTAAAGTCATTGCAATTCACTTACAGTCTTCTTGTGAGTGGGTTTCTGTCTGTCTTTCTGTCTGTATTGCATGTGTCACAATGTCTCAATTAGCTCAGTAGAAAGCTTTAACAAAATATAAAAAGACCCCATCTGCCTATAGTCTTTGGTCCAAAAAATATATGTAACCACACAAATGAAACATTTTATTACAGTGTAATTGACCATCCTGAAAACATGCTGGGACAGGATTTAGTAGCTTGTCACAAAACACACCACTTGTTACCCAGTAGAATAACTAATGTCAAGATACACCAGCATTTTAACAAAAATAGTAATTTTTATTCTGCACAAAATGCCAGCTCAGTAAGCATGATGTTAATACTTCACCTATCACAAATACAATTGCTTTAAGCACTGTGCTTAAATCATTGAGGTATACAGTCATTTTGTAAAATGTCTGCATTATAAGATTGTCTTAAAATGGCACTGGGTATAAAACGGATTGACTGTATGAACAGACTCAAGCAACTCTATATTACTTATCATCATATCTTCTCTATGCCAGCCGTGGTGGTACAGCAGTTAGCATTCTCGCCTCACAGCAAGAGGTTCTCCCGTTCGATTCTTGGCTGTAGCGCCTTCTGTGTGGAGTTTGCATGTCCTCCCCATGGTCGAGTGATGCTAAAAATATGCAGGTATGTGCAAGCGTGAATGGGTGTGTCTCTTCATTGAAGGTTGGGCATTGGGCTGGCAACTTGGCACTGTAAAAATCCACTGCCAATCATGAGCGGACCGGAGTTCCACTGTGGGGACCCCTAACCGGGAAAAGCAGAAAGACATCATATCTTTTCTAAAAGGTAAAACGCAGAGAACAGCAAGCCTTTAAGGTTCTATGATCCTTACTAGTACCAACTGTAGTACATGGCTGAAATCCAACTGACCTGTATGCTATACTTCTACTTAAATGTTAAGGTATTCCTGGCCACTATCAGTAAAGTAAAAAAGTAACAAAAAGTAGGCTTAATTGTCCAGTTTATTTATTTATGAGTACTTATGTCGTAAATAAACTTCATCAGATAATAAAGCTGTTAGTTTGCATTGGTTTAAATCCTCTTTAAAAGGGGCAAAGTGGAAAGGCATCCCAACATGATATGTTGATGGGATGGGGAATACGAATGGTTAGAACAATGTGCCTCAGACTGGAGTACAAGAAACTCCCTTATTAGAATATGGAGACTGGTGTGGTTCCCATACTCTTGTGATCCCCTTTTCAGGGATCATTTTATTTACAAGAAAAAAATATATTGAATAGAAATTTAAACATATGTGCAGATACCAGAATTAAAAATGTTGTCCTTAACAGTGCCACTTGTTCATTACACATAGCGAGATTATTTTTATTTTTCATTTTTATTTTATTTTTGGTCCACTGTTGTTGCTGAAAAAGTCATGGAAGAAAATGTACAAATTTGTTGCAACTCCAAAATCCAGAGATAGAACATTAATCAAGAAAGAAATAAAAGTTCTTTGGAAGTCCTAGCTACACTTTCTCTTCCAAGAGGGAAGCTTCTTTAGATAAAATGAGATGAAAGCAAACTGCTACAAAAATTAAGAAAAGCAAACTGTTAACATAATAAACATAATTATAGAGTCTAAAGAACGGGAAGGAATTTTGTTGCTTTTTTATTTCCCATGGTCTATATGGAAGAATTAATCGATGTGTTGGCAGAGCCTATTCAACCAATGCCGAAGACCTTCTGTATGACTATCCCTCTACCTGGTCTGCTTCTATGGGACTATTTTATTGTGTTCATTGTCTTTCTGAGTACAGCAAGTAAGAATCACCTCAAGTGTGTGTGGCCCACTTTTATGGGGCTATTTTATAAAGCAACCTCCTGTCTGAAGTTATACACTATGACCATGGGGTAGTTAAATTCTGCATTTTTAGATATTTTATGTTGTATGACCTATGGTGGATTTTAAGTTGTGTTATGCCAAAAATATTCACCTAATCAGCAGTTAAACAGGAGGACTAAGTAGCATGTATCTTCAAAGGTGGTGTTCCTGTGATAGTAATTCCTACGTAGAGTGATGCACATGCCAGCTGGTCCAGCTCCCACTAGCCATATTGTACCACGACTGTAAATGGGGGTCAGAGATGTTGCTTCAGTGGGTTATATTCATGATAATACAGTAATAAAGTCAGATTCTATTGCTCTCAGTATGGTGTTTTTTTACCCTGGTAGTACTATCTTCTGGGTCCAGTGTGCAAAAAGGAATGAGCTGCTTAATGTTTCAGTAGTTAACCAATCTGGAGAGTAGGTGGGGTGAGAGTGTGAGCCAGGTGGAGATTCTATTAAGGTCAGTATGCATGAGGGCCCATCCTGATCAGGTGATCACTGACTGTCAGGTGCTATATTCACATGCAAAGGCTGCATAGATTTTAATCAAATGTTCTGTGGCTGAGTGTTTGAGCTGAAGTATGCTTTTGACAAATAATCTATAATTTAGGCTCAATTTCTTGTATGCATTTACCCTTACATGACATTCACATTTTTTTTTCTAGGAGGGCATTCTGGTTGTATTTCTGGGGTGTTCTTATAATTCTGTCATGCACATGGAATCTGTATTTGGAGTGAGTGGCCATATCCATGTTATGTTTATCTAAAACATCTCATATGTTCACAGAATGAGCAGTTTGGGCTTTTACATCTGAAGGTCCCATATTCTGATGGATCATTGCAATCTTTGCTGAATTCTAAAAAGTCCCTGACACTTCTCTTTTTGAAAAAGGGTCTAAAAGTTTGGCAATCTGTTCATTATTGTCAATGATAATCGAGTTTTCTTTCATGATGTTGTGGGTGGCCATGTAGTCTAGGGTGAAAGTGACGGCCATACTTTGGCCCCTTTTGATGTAGTCTGTTAATATGTTCAAATACTGAAGGATTTCCCTAAATTTTCTTTTCTCTGACAAAGTCTAGTATCAAAAGAAATAATCTTCCTTCATACCCTCAGGATAAAAAGTCTCTTTCCAAGTTGTTGAAGTTAAGAATAAAGTCATTAATTTCTTTCAAAACCCTTGCCATGCAGATTTCCTGGAATTTAATTACAATTCATTTGATGATGTGAGTATACATACTGTTTACATGAAAAAGCATATACTGACTAGTGTTGCTGGCAAGCAGCCCATCATGTTCCCTTTTACAGATGGTCAGGTCCAGGAAATTCACTTTATCCTTGTTGTGGTTTCTGCTGAATTTGACGAAGTCTATGGATTTGTTGATGTATTCATAAAGTTCCTGAAGTCTGCTTTCATGTCTTGTTCATAGGTTCATAGGTAGATATTAGGCTATCTGCCCTAGGGCATTTATAAGCCTAGCCAGAGTGTATTTGGCTTCTGCCTCCCTATTAGATTAGCCTACTGTGCCTCTGTAAAGTAGGTCACAGAAGGTACCCTTTTAAGATTAGTTTACTGTGCCTCTGTCTAGCAGGGACACAGGAGAGATACCAGGGGTGAATTTGCGATTTCCCATCCACGCGTCCAAATTTCACTTGAAGAGGGTCAGCGAGGGGCTATGTCTAACATGAATTGGGATTCTATTCCAGAGTGAGGGGAGCCTTTGGGAAATGAATCTGTCCCTCCAGCATGTCCTATTTATTTTTGTGCTGAGGTTTAGGTCCCTGGAGCGTGTAGCTCTAAGGGACTTGGATTTTTTGAGGTGGAGCATGTCCATTAATTCTGGGTTTGACATGGCTTTGTATGTCAGGCATAGATCGCCTCTGAGTAGGCGGTAAGCAACTGAGTAGAGCTGGAGTTTCTTTAGTCGAGCTGCATAGGACATCTGTTTGTAGCCCATGATCCTCTTGGTGAGGTACTTTTGGGGTCTCTCCAGTTGCTGCAGGTGTCGGGTAAGGTATATCCCAAAAGGGGCTTTGTATTCAATTATGGGCCTGATGAGTGATGAGTAGAGGGGCACAATGACCTCTCTTGATCTAGATGTGAACCCTTTTGTGATAAGGTGGGCTATATAGAAGGTCTTTCTAACCACTTTGGCAATGTGATTATCAAAGGAGAGATTACTATCTACGTTGGTCCCCAAATCTCTAATTACTTCTTCTGTACTTAATGGATTACCACCTATGTGGTAATTTGTAGGCACCTTGTTTTTCCCAAAGGGGATGACTATGCACTTTTTAGCATTTAGCTTGAGGCTGTGGCTCTGGCACCAAGCATCCGTCTCTGTGAGACCCTTTTGGAGGATGCTTGTGTCAGCTGGAGATTCGATTATGGCCCCCAGTTTGCAGTCATCTGCGAACTTTGTCAGCCGTAATCCCCCCGTGTTAGCCTGAACCTCAGAGAAGTATATACCGAACAAGAGAGGTCCCAGAACTGAGCCCTGTGGGATGCCACTTGTAACTGGTTTGGATTCGGACATGGCACCTGCGATTCTGACCATGTGGGTTCTATCTCTGAGCCAGTTTGCAACCCATCTTGTGATATAAGGGTTGATATTTAAGCTGGTAAGCTTATTTATGATGCCCCAGTGGGGTATTGTGTCAAAGGCTTTTGCGAGGTCCAGGTAGGCTGTGTGGACTACCTTGCCCTCATCTATGGCTTTGGTAACTGTTTCAAAGAAATCAACTAGGTTTAAGAGGCAAGATCTGCCCTTAACATAGCCGAATTGGATAGGGTCCAGTGTCTGGAGGCTCCCAATGTCTTTGTTTATGAGTTCCATGATAATACGCTCCATAGCTTTACAGACCAGACTAGTCAGGCTTATGGGGCGATAGTTTCTGGGGTCCGTTGTGGCACCACCTTTGTGGAGTGGGACCACTGTAGCTGTATGCCATTCTTTGGGTACATATCCTGTAGTAAGGCTAAGTTTGAACAGTGACAATGTGATGGTTCAGTTCTTCTTGGAGCTTGTGTAAGACACAGCCTGGGACATCATCCAGTCCCATAGATGCTGTATTTTTTGCTTTGGAGAGGGCAGCTTTCACCTGTGCATCTGTGATGTCAGGGAGGTTACATTCAGTTGGGATAGGCGTTTGCTCCTTTTGGGGGGGAAGGGGGGGGAGAAGTTTGCGCTGAATCTGTCTGCCAGGAAGTTGGCTATGTCTGTAGGTTCGGTATATTTTGTACCGTTATGCAACAATTCAGAGCATATCTGGGAGTTTCCGCCCATGTTTCTGACATAACTAAAGAAGGCCTTGTGATTATCTTTAGTGTCTAGGGCAATTTTCCTTTCGAAACTGGCTTTACTGATGATAACTTTATCATCAGTAAAGCAAAGGTAACATCAAATGTTCTCTTGAAGCTGGGAGTTGTAAACCTTCTCTGTTTCCCATTTATGAAGTGTTATATTGGCCAGGCTGGAGGCCATGACTGCCTCCACTGCAATTCCTGTTGTCTGTCTGCAGCATTTGCTTTTACTAAGAAGAGTGTAGAGGTTTTGTGTTTTTTTTTTTTTACTTCTCTGGGCAGGGGCCTCATATTTCTCAGGAATGTTTCCTATACTGCTTTGATACAATATTGGTTGGGTAAAACAGTATAGGTTCATAGGTGAATAATAGGCTAACTGCCCTGAAGGGCCTTTTTATGCCAATCCAATAACCAGAGACCAAATAAAGTGAAGACCTTAACCATTACGCCAAATCCACCTATAGCTGCTCCACATCAAATGTGAGTAGAAGAGTATCTTGCTGACCATTGATATGCTTAATCTTTTCCAAGAAATCAAGGATGTTCAGTAAAACTGTCTATTAGCTGCCAGCAGTTTGATTGTAACTTCTAGATAAATGGCCATGGGCAACTACCAGTCTATAGGGAGAGGGGAGTCATTGATGCTTTTGGGTGGCTTAGGAATACTGAAAAATGTTGGTATCCTGGGATGTGGGACAATTAAGAACTCATGCAGTTTTTTGCCCATTAATTCCATATCCTGCGGCATTTCTAGCAATCCTAATGTCATCATAAGCTGTCTGAATTGTGCAGAGGTTGACATTACTGTAGTAGTGGGAGTTGTTCAAGATGCATTCTATCTTATTAATGTATGCTGTGGTGTCAGGCACTCGAATACCCTCTCCCTTATCAGTTTTCATAACCCTTCTGCACTTGTCCCTGTTAAGTTCCTTAAGAGTTGCAATACATCCTTAGAAACATTGTAGTAGTTTTTCAAACCTTTTTTTCTCCACAAAATTCCTCAAATCTTATTCGCATTTATGTTCATATGGTCCTAATATCAGGCTCATGGGAACAAAAACATCACTGAGCTTTTTTTCCATTTAAGAACTGTAATTTGGCTAATCCTGGTGGATTCATCATGTGTTCATTTCTCCTTTTCTTGGAGGAAGACTAATTCAGGTTTAATTTTCTAACAAAAAGTGTCAAGTCTAATATGGTGTTGACTGGATTATTCTTGCAGTGAGAGATGAGAGTGAGTGCCTTTTCCAAAATTGTTTGTTCCATCGTTGTGAGTGGCTTTGTGCTTTGGTTCCAGATCTTTATCTTGTGGTCAGTAGGTTACCTTCTTTGATGAAGTTATGTAAGTTTTTCATATCCCTTTTTCCTTGACAGTTTTCCCCCCATTGTAGCTGGTGAGTTGTAGGTTTTGGTGATCCTGGTCTGATCCATGTTGTTCTGCATAGGATATGGGCTCCATTTCTTGGTGGTATCACATGAGTCCTATTCTTATTAATGCTTGAATGCGAGAGTTTTCAGAAATTTGTGAGTGCATGTTTTCTCCAGTCTGGTTGGCATCTGTCATGGGTGAAAATTCTGTTTGGTGCTTTCTATGATTTTTTTGGGGTAGATTCTAAGATTTCCTTAGTGGAAATGTCCATCCTCTTGTGGCTTGTTTCTGGATCTGGTTCCAAATGGTTCATTTTGCACATGGCTTTTTAGGTATAATTGACTCCTCCTGTTTTTCTGTTATCTGGCTAGATTCCTGTATGTGCATTTTTGATTTAATCATTCAGATCCCATTGAATCTCCATCAGCTTTTTCTCATTGTTTTTGGTGGTGTAGGTGGAAGCTCTCTCTCTGTTGTGGAAGAATCCATCTTTATAGTCATAAGATTCAATTCCTTTCTCTTTTAGTGTATGGCTAGATGAAATATTTGTAGCCCATGATTTCTTATTGTGTTCTAGCACAACTTTGACTAAATTTAGCCCTGCCTTTTTTTCTTTCATTCCCAGGCTAGTCTGTCATTTTCACTGTTCCTCATTGGTCTCTTCTCTACTCTGAGGCGCCTGGGTGCTATGGAGTTCTTTAGAAATTTGGTTAGGTAAACTTCCTCCCATTGGAGGTTCTTGAGTTTTTTTTTCCAGCATAATAATAATTGGTCAGTTTCTCTGTGGTTGCTGAAGTTACATCAAGTTCTGTTCTCCATTTTGATTTTCTTGCATTCCCATTTGTATGCTTCTATTAGGTCTCTCAAAAAGGATCTTGTGTCATTTCCTTCTTGCTAAGCTGATGAGTTTGCTATCCATTTCTCAGTGTGGTGTTTTTTAGTCTCACTCCAGGTGCCAAACCTTCAGGGCGTGCACATCTTGGGTAAGCCCTTCAAATTCTGTTATCCTGATGGATGAAAAAAAAAATACAAACAGGTGTCCTGTAGTGGAGTAGTGTTCTTGTTACACTTTCCAAATCCATATAAGGAGCTTGTCCTTGTCAGGACTAACAATAAGCAGAGAAAGTTGAGCCTTTATGGGACTATGAACCTTTGTGGTATATGGCTGTAATCTAACTAACCTGTAAGCTATATTTCTATCTTCATCTTAAATACTAAGGTATTCTTGACCACTATTACTAAAGCAAAAAGAAAGAAAAAAAATAATACATTTATAGAGCTCTTCCATAGGGTTAAATTGCCCAGTTTATTTCTTTACAAGTACTCTCGTCTAAAACAGACTTCATCGGATAATAAAACTCTTAATTTTCCTAGGTTAAATCCTCTTGAAAAGGTGTGTGTGTGTGTGTGTGTGTGTGTGTGGGGGGGGGGGGGGGCTACCCAGCTGGGATGGGAAATCTGATTGGTTAGAAACGTGCTTCAGATTGGAGAGAAAACTCCCTCAATTTGTTTACAATCTTGCCCATGTAGAATACTTTACATTTCAGGTTCTGTGTCCTACAGACTATCATATCTGTTACAATCAGCTTTAAATTTTATGTAGTATATTTTCTTTGGCCTAGGACATGTAAAATGATCCAGTTCACTCATATGTTCACAGAATGAGCAGTTTTGGCTTCTACATCTTAAGTTTCCATATTCAGATGGGTCATTACAACCCCAAATCCCCTCCAGTTTTTTGGACTCCAGTTGTGTTTATTATTGTAACAAAGTAGTGCACACTGACTATCTTGACCTCGCCAAGGCTTTTGACACCATCCCCCACTCTGGTATTATAGATAAACTCACTGGACTAGGCATAAATCCCTATGTCACAAGATGGGTGGCCAACTGGTTCACTGACAGAACCCACACAGTGAAAGTAGCCGACTCCAAATCTGACTTCAAACCAGTGACAAGCGGAGTACCACATGGTCTGTTCCTGGATCCTCTCCTGTTCAGTATCTACTTCTCTGAAGTCCAGGAAAATACAGCTGGTCTCTGGCTAATGAAATTTGCAGACGACTACAAACTAGGAGCCATAACTGATTCACCTAAGGATGTGGAAATTCTACAAACAGGCCTCACTGAGACTGATGCTTGGTGTCAAAGTCATGGCCTAAAGCTCAGTGCCAAGTGCACTGTCATCCCCTTTGGGAAAAATGCCATACCATGAACTACCACATAGGTGGTAGCCTACTAAACACCGAAAGTATGATAAGAGACCTTGGGACACAGGTGGATAGTAGTCTCTCCTTTGATGATCACGTTGCCACAGTAGTCAGGAAATCCTTCAACGTAGCACACCTCATCACAAAGGGGTTCTCCTCCAGAAAAAGAGAGATCATCTTTCCACTCTACTCTTGCCTTATTATACCCGTCATAGAGTACAACGCCCCATTTGGCATGTACCTCAGAAGGCATCTGCAACAGCTGGAAAGGCCACAGAAATACCTCACTAAGAGGATTACTGGCCTCAAACAGATGCCATATGCCAACCATCTCAAAAACTCCAGCTCTACTCCGTCGCATATTGCTTACTCTGAGGCGACCTCTGCCTAACATACAAAGCCATGTCTAACCTAGACCTGATGGACATGCTACACTTAAAGAAATCCCAATACCTCCGAGCCACACACTCCAGTGACCTAAACCTTGTCACCACAATAAACAGAATATGCTGGAGGGATATATTCCTGTCCCAGGGACTTCCCCTGCTCTGGAATAGGCTGCCCATTCATGTCAAGCAAAGCTCCTCATTAGCCCTCTCTAAGAGAGATCTTGACAATTGGATGGGTAATAGGAAATTCACTCCAGGAATCACTGCTGTGGCTCTGCTCAACAGGGGCACAGGAAAATAATTTTCTTGGGTGGTGAAAGCCAGGGAACTCGTTTGGCTAGGCTTGTATGAGCCTTAGTACTTACCTATGAAGCTAAATTGCTTTTACTTGATATTTGTAGTCATGTGTTTTCATTTCTGGTAATCTGAAGAAGCTTTCCTCTCAGAAGCAAAAGCATGGCTAGCGCTTCCAGACAACTTTCATTTCTTCCTTGAATCATAATTAATCTTTGGAAAGTGGAGCTGCAACAAATTTGGCCATTTTCTTCCTCAACTCCAACAACAAAAGTGGACGAAAAATGGGAAAAAAATTAAAAAGAAAAATAATCTCTTTATGCCTAATGAATAACCATGCACTATTAAGGACAATATGTTTAACTCTGTTATCTGCACACATATTTATGTTTTTATTCAATGTCTTTCTCTGCTTGTAAATAAAATGCTTCCTGAAAGGAAGATCGCAGGAGTACTGCAACCACATCAATCAGTCTTCATATTCTAACAAGTGAGTTTCTTTTTCATTACACTGAGCACAATATTATGTTTAAACTCTTAATAAATGCACTGTTTTTTCAGCAGTAAAAATATTTCTGTAAGGTATGCATATTTAGTGAGTTATCCTTTCAGGAATGTATGACATTATTCAGCTAATAAATACTGTAGCTCATTACAGTAATGATAATATAGTGATGTAACTCGCAGCACAAGTACCGTGCTGTCAGTAAGTGTGGTATGTCTGTACGGGATGTACATTTATGTAAGGACAAGGCATGGGACCACTGGTGCCTTACCAAAACCCCCTCCTCTAGGCAGTCATTCCTAGAATTGCGCAACAGGGTCAAAAAGCAAATAAAGTAGAACAAAGTCCAAAATTACCAGTCTGCCCTAAACTCTTCCCAAAACAACCCTAAGCAGATCTGGACCTCCATAAACTCCATTTTCCTCCCAGGTAAGGTCGGCACCCCCCCACCTACCTCTTTCCCCTTCTCCAGTAGTATTGCTGCCTCTTTCAATAAACACTTTCCTGAAGTCATTCTATCTTTGGCCAAACAACACAACCCCACCACCCCCCCACCCCCACATAAAACTCAAATACTCTGTCCACTGTCTTTTCTTTTTTCCTGTGCCCACCTCCATAATAAAAAAATACTTCTATTAAAGATTAAGCCTACAAAACTTGCTGCCAACAACCCCTGCTGTGAATACCTGAAAATAGCAGCTGATGCCCTAGCATATTCAGTCTCTATCTTAATAAACCGATCCTTATTGGAATGCTATGTCCCTTCACATTGGAAAATATCCCACATAATACCCCTACATAAAGGTGGCTCCTCCACTGAACTCTCCAACTACAGCCCCATAGCCATCCTTTCTCCACTATCCAAAATATTTAAGAAATGCATTCACTCTCAAATCCTAGACTATTTACAAATTAATATTCTCTCCACCACCCAACATGGCTTCAGGCCATTCCATAGTACTACTACTGCCTTACTCTCTTTCACTAACACTATCCTTCATCACAAAAACAGCAGCCTGTTCTCCTCTGCCACATTCCTGGACATGTCCAAAGCTTTTGATATGCTCTCATGCAAACAACTACACTCTGTTCTCACTAACCTCTACTTTTCACAATCAGCTACAAACTGGTTTCACAGCTATCTAGATGGCCGCCAGCAATCCGTTGTGTGGCATAATGATCCATCACATCGACTTCCTGTCACACTTGGTGTCCCCCAAGGCTAAATCCTTGGACCGCTGCTATTCTCATTCTTCACCAATAATATATTCACAGCCACCAAGCAAGCCACTCTCATACAGTATGCAGATGACTCAACTCTCATCTGCTCAGCCCCAACTATACTGGAACTTCATAAAATCACACAGGACGCCTTTTCCTCTGTAGAAAACTGGTTATCCAATGCCCAGCTATTACTCAACAATAACAAGACTAATCTCCTCATCTTCCAACTCTCTAAACCCAACCTAACTAACCCCCACTTCAATATTCTGGCCAGCGACAACACCATCATCTCCCCTAAAGTACACACCAAACTACTTGGCATTGAGATTGACAACCATCTTAAATTTGAAACTCACAGTTTTCTAACCATAAAAAAAACTTCACAAAAAACTAGGAACATTGTATAGAAATAAGCAATTCCTCACCAAAGCAGCCAGAATTTCAGTCACCAACTCCCACCTCATCTCAACGTCACTCTATGCCTCTCCTATACTTACCAATATTAGACAAATGGACCTAAACAAGCTAGAGGCCTGTTACAATAAAATAGCCAAAATTGCCACTGGGTCATCCTGCCGCAGCCATCACTGTAACTCACTTAGAGAACTCCATTGGCTCGAACTCCCGCAACTTCTTTGACTCAATCAACTATCCCTCACTCACAAATTAGTAAACCATACTCAAAACGTCCTCTCCCTTCCAAACCTTCTCCAGTCCTACTCTACTACTAGACCTCTACGCTCCAGCAACAAAAAACAACTCTAAGTTACCAACACCAAGAACTTAACAGGAGAACCTCTTTTCTCCTGCATAATATCCAAATTATGAAACACTCTCCCCCCACCCATCTATTACCACCCTCCCTTCATCCCATCACTTAAAAGCCGAACTAAAAGCCCACTTAAAAAACACTGGTTATGTCCTTGCACCAGTTCAGACTAGACTCACTTTCATTCCTCTCCTCACCTCCCTTCGCCACCCTGCCTCCCAAAATCAGATCATTATACCCCCCCTTTTATTTCGTCTCTCTCTGATTTTTCATCCACCCCTTCCTGCTTACAACACCATATGATGTATGTCAGATATATATATTCTACTAGTGTACATAGCTATAACTGCCAATTTAAACAGTTTATAAGGTATAATTGTTTGTTCTTATCATTTATCTACACATAATTATCAACATCTTATAATCCTGAGCATTCTATGTCATCTTATGTTTACAATGTCACTTCTAAATGTATTGTTACTTTTTCATGTGCATTGTTACTTTATGTATCCCAATTTGTTCCTCATACATCCTTGCTATTCATGTTTACTACAGATCTTACTTGCTTTGCATTACTTGTTTTGCTTGTGTGGAGCTTTTCTCCCTGGACCTGTGTTCAGTAGGAATTTCCCGGTAAACAAATGTAAATAAATAAATAAATACATTTATTGAGTCGTGCATGAGTTACTATTAAGCCACTGAAGATTGCAGCTTATTGCAAAAATGAGCACAACATATTCTCTCTCTCTCAGCACATGCATTATATTATAAATCAGTGTGATATGTTGATACGGGATGCATATTGAGCCAGTTATACATAGGTTACACATTAGTTACATGTGAGCTACAACTAAGCCATCGAAGACTGCAGCTCATTATAATAATGTGCTTAAAAAGTTGTTGAAATCTTCAGCACACATACCCTACTCTCATTAAGTGGTATTTCTGCATGGGATATACATTTCATAAATTATGCATGAGCAATGCACAAGTTATGCTTAGTCACAATTAAGCCCATGAAAACAATAGCTAACTGAATAATGGAGAAAAGCTGGTGTTATAACTCTCTATAAATATAGTATGCTCCTACTAAGTGCAGTATTTCTGTACAATATGAAAATTTAGAGAGTTATACAAGTTACCAATAATGCACACGAGTTACTAAGCAGGTACACAGATGTTCTGCACAACTTACACAGTAGTAACCAGGAATTATGCAAAAGTTACGTTTGAGTTACCATGAGTTATACAAGAGGCAGTGAATAATGCAGCTAATTACATTAATGAGCACAACATGATGTAACTTTCAGTCTCACTAACTGGTATTTCTGTAAGAGATTTACATACAGAAAGTTATGCATGTGTTACACATCAGTTACAACTGGGCAAATAAAGACTGGAGCTCATCACAGTAATGAGCACAACATGGTGTTGCATCTCTCTGTACGTGTTGTATGATCTCACAGTACATAACTTATACAGGAAATTCATGAGATCCACTGGAGTTACAAGTCAGTCAGTGACATGTACTGCTCAATACAATAATGAGCACAACATGGTGTTGCATCTCTCTGTACATGTTGTATGTTCTCACAGGACATAACCTATACAGGAAATTCATGAGATCCACTGTAGTTACAAGTCATTCAGTGACATGTACTGCTCAATACAATAATGAGCACAACATGGTGTTGCATCTCTCTGTACATGTTGTATGATCTCACAGTACATAACTTATACAGGAAATTCATGAGATCCACTGGAGTTACAAGTCAGTCAGTGACATGTACTGCTCAATACAATAATGAGCACAACATGGTGTTGCATCTCTCTGTACATGTTGTATGTTCTCACAGCACATAACTTATACAGGACATTCATGAGATGCACTGGAGTTACAAGTCATTCAGTGACATCTACTGCTCATTACAATAATGAGCACAACATGGTGCTGCATCTCTCTGTACATGTTGTATGTTCTCACAGGACATAACCTATACAGGAAATTCATGAGATCCACTGTAGTTACAAGTCAGTCAGTGACATGTACTGCTCAATACAATAATGAGCACAACATGGTGTTGCATCTCTCTGTACATGTTGTATGTTCTCACAGCACATAACATATACAGGAAATTCATGAGATGCACTGGAGTTACAAGACAGTCAAGTGACATGTACTGCTCATTACAATAATGAGCCAACTAAGTGTGGCATTTCTGTAATGGAAGTACATTTAATGAGGTATTAATGAGTTACACAAGAACTAGTCAAGACAGTAGCTCACTACAGTAATGAGCAAAACATGCAGTTGTAACTCTCAGAAAACTCCCAATGCTCCTAGCAGGTTTGGTAGTTCTGTTGGGGAGGAAGATTTCCTGAGTTATGCATGAGTTATACATAAGCTACACATGACATACAACTGGAAAAGTAAAAACTGCAGGTCATTACAATAATGAGCACAATTGCATTTAATACTCAGTAAGTCTCATGTCCTCACAAGTGCATTAAATCTTTAAGAATGTACATTTACTTACACACAGACTGGGTTATGCAGAAGTTAGAGTTAAGCTGTAGAATTCTGCAGCTCATTTTCCTGGTCCCCTTCAATAAACACACATCACACCAAATGATGTTTGACGGCCTTTATTAAAATTCCATAAGCATAACTTTATTGACCATATATTTCCATTTATTAATCACAGCATAAACATCCATATAACAATTAACTTAGGGCAGCGTGACCCCAATCACTCCAACCAAGTAAGCAGCATCCTTATCTCTGCTCACTTTTACTTATCAAGCAGCGTCCAACTGCTCACTTGCATTTTCCAACTCATTGAACGGTTTACTATCACATGTTCAACATGACATTATTTGAATGTACAGATGTCCGAATCAAATGTTCCAAAATCTGTACACCGAACAGTGTAAATGTCGAACCGAGCATTTCAGTGCAGTCGAATTTCGAAAATATTGACTACAATGAAATGCTCCTACCCACCCAACAAACTACAACTGGTTTTTGCAGGGGGGCAAGCCCCCCTGTGCCCCCCACCCCCTACTTATATATACAAACTCTGAGATCGCACTACAGTGAGGGTAAGGGTGCATTTCCCCATCCCCACTATAGTGCAATCTGCACTGCAATGTTGGAGCTGACAACAGTGGCCATTCACTCTTGTCAGCTTCGGCATTCCAGTGATCGCCCTAACAGTTCCGCTATCTTGTTTTTGCACATAGTTCATTTGTCTAAAAGACAGACATGTGATAGTAAACCAAAATAAACATCTGACCAAATAAGCAGTGTCCTCACCTCCGCTTTCTTACTTTTACTTGTCAAGCAGTGTCCAACCGCTTACTTATATTTCCCAACTCACTGAAACGAACCTCCAACACCATAGGTGGAACAGAAGAGGGACAAACCTGCCTCTCTTCTCCACCTCCAAAATTTATAGCAACCACACAATCCCCAATGCTCCAAACATGGAGGGAGGGTGGGTAGCAAGTTCACACCAAAATGTGATTCCTTACCCAATTACACTCTCACAAAACTTATTAAGCCCCTCCCTACACTTATCCCATTTCCTCCCAATCATCCTACTTTCCTATTCAACCCGTTCCTCCCCTCCCAGCTAGCTTCTCCCTTACCCTCATAAAACCCATTACTACTTACATCTAAACCCCCATTTGAAGATGTCTCTGGACAAATTGGTTTGTTAACAAACTTCATTTGTTCTGGTCACCTTCAATAAACACACATTACACCAAATGACATTTGATGACCTTTATTAAAATTCCATAACCATATCTTTATTGACCAAATATTTTCATTTATTAATCACAGCATAAATATCCATGTAACTGTTAACTTAGGGCAGCGAGACCCCACTCTCCCCAACCAAGTAAGCAGCATCCTTATCTCTGCTCACTTTTACTTATCTAGCAGCATCCAACCACTCACTTGCATTTCCCAACTCATTGAAATAAACATCCGACCAAATAAGCAGTGTCCTCACTTCTGCTTGCTTACGTTTACTTGTCAAGCAGTGTCCAACCACTCACTTGTATTTCCCAGCTCATTGAAATGAACCTCCAACACCAGCAGGGGAACAGAAGAGGAACAAGCCTGCCCCTCTTCTCCTCCCACCAGCCTGACCAGGCTGTCCCCCCTCATTCATACCAAAACTCCCAACAATCTTCCAAAACAAACCAAACTATAGAAGCCCATCATCATTTGGTGTATGTCATTCTCTGGGAATGATCCTCCTCTAAAGTCAAAGGAATAACTATACCATTGTAAAACCTCTATAAATCAAACATATCCTCACCTATCCTAACTGCCAGCAGTAACTTCATAATTATTCCCAGGTCATTACATACCAAATGTACCACCAAAACACTAAAAAGCCCAACCTCTTCCAAAACCAAGCAGGCCCAACTACATGGCATCCTGCCTAACTGCAGCATCCTTTAATCACCCAAAAGATGAAATAAGGACCAAATAAGATCATCTCTCCAACAAATCAGTTTAATAAAAATTCAACACTCATATCCACTGTCTACTATTAAGCAAACATCTGATAACCACATAACATTTGCTGACCAATGCACCACCCTCTTAATGAAGTCAGTCCTCCATGACACTTATATCCCACCAAACTGCAACGCAGTGAACCTTCATTTCTAACACCAACCCCTACAACAAAACATATCTTGACAACAGCTAAAGTCTGTCAGTCACCACACTATCAAACCTAACTCAGCCTTCTACTATATAACCCATCGTCCAAGATTCAGTAAAGTCACATAACCTAGCCACCTGTACAACTATACTAAATGAAGCTAAATCCACTTTGACCCCTTGAACTGCCTAACCTTGTTTCAATGCCTCAACATAAATTAAAATCTTACAATGCCCTACCATATACCTTCTTATTCAAACTGCCCTGGAATCCTGTACCACATCTAATCAATCCAAGCCACTCTAGCATTTCTCCTGTCTAGACCAGGCCTCCTACCACACCCCTATTGTCCACAAGAAATTAACAGTGTTCCCCACAACTTCTATTAAACAAGCCAAACCACTCCCTCACAATTATGGCAATTTAAGGAGCCCAACAAGCTCAATGACATCCTTAATCCACCCTTGTCCTGAAACTTTGCCCCTTGTGGAAAAAAATGTTTTTAATGTAACAGACGAAGCTAAATCCACCTGGATCCCTTGAACTGCCTAACCTTGTTCCCATGCCTCAACATACATTTAAATCTCACAGTGCCCTACCATATACCTTCCTATCCAAACTGCCCTGGAATCCAGTACCACATCTAATCAATCCAAGCCCTCTAGCATCTTTCCTGTCAAGACCGGGCCTCCTACCACAGCCCTATTGTCCACAAGAAATTAACAGTGTGCCCCACAACGTCTACTAAACAAGCCAAATCACTCCCTCACAATTATGCCAAATTAAGGAGCCCAAAAGGCTCCATGACATCCTTAATCCACCCTTATTCTGAAACTTCACCCCTCGGGGAAAAAAAAAAGAATTTTAATGTCAAACAACCTCAGCCTGCCTCCACTAGTCAGCCCTCTGCTCAGACCTTCAAACTTCTGCATAAACAGTAACCAGTTCCTCACCCACCCCTACACACATGTATACCTTGCCAGCTGTGTCAAACCATTTATTTAGTCCCACCCACTGCTGCCCAAACCAATGGAGAACAGCGTTGAACTCTCCAAGTAACAGGCCACTGAACAATCAATCTGCCTAGCCTTGCCACATAAAAACAAACCCATCTACCATGCCCATAAAATGCACCCCAACCTCATGTTGTTGTAACTCCAGCCCATGTATGGACAACCACAAATTCCCCATAAACAACCCCCAAACTCCCTACACCCTGCCCCTGATGTACCTCATCCTCACCTGGCTCCATGTCACTCCCAATTCACACACTGATGTGCCATAATGAGCAAAGTAGGATTACCTGCGACCTCACTGTGTACCACTCCAATGGCAGGAACATCCACCCCAGTGGGATCCATCACATTTCAAATGTGTTTCCTTCGACCCCTGACTAGTACCCACCCTGCATTTCCACATATGTGACCTTACTCTGTGTATCTGTGACAATCAAAACCCCCTTTGCAGCAACATCCATCATCTGCAGAGACCCCTTTCCTACGGACCACCAGCTGATATGAATTCAGCACTGACTCCATCTGTGACCTATTGCGTGGCAATCCAGAAGCTGAAATGCCCATTGTAACACCACCATCTGCAAAGAAAAAAGAAATGTAAATCATCTAAATCACATAAAGCATGTTTGCAAACAACCTGCCCAATCTCTATATCACTTCACAATTAGGTGAGCTATGCTCCACAAGTCATATAGCATCATGTACTAGCTCCGGAATGACTAACCCACTCAAGCCCTCACTTCTTCCAAGTCAGATCTCTACAGGACTGATTTGTCATACAGAGCACCTTAGTGCACTAACACATGTCTACAGCCCTCTACAGGCATGTGCACTAAAGACATACTGCACATCCAACCTAGGCCCATGCTGAAATGCACAGATGCTACTCCAGCCAAAACCTTAATAAAGTAAGAGGAGATGCGTATCCCCATTACCCAGCACCCTGACATTAACTATACTGCATAGCCATAACCATGCTAATACATTTCATCTGCAAAACATGCAGAAAAATGCACAAGTCATAACCTTTAACTCTCAGTATGCCATCTCCAAAATGTAGAGACCACCCCCACAATGTGAAATAAATAGCAAAAGAAGACCTAACAAATAACCGACTAGCAAATTCAACTAGGAGTGACATTGAATGGTGACAAGGCAATATATCCATACATCACTCTTGAATAGCTCAAAAAAGAAAATGCCCCATGCAAATGTGTCAATCAGCCATTACCAGGAACCATTTTCTCACCCGCGAGGCACTCCTAAAAAACACACACAAACACCACACCATGAGGCAATATATGCAGATGCCTTCACTTTATGTACCAAGTCAGATTTTTGTCTGTGCTGATGCCTCCCTCCAGCAGCAGCTAATCCGTATTCTTAGAGACTTAAAACATCTGAAACAATGAAGTGATAATAGAGTTACAAAGAGGAATGCTGTTAAAATCACAACTACCATTGTGACCAAAGTTTCTCACCTACAGATAGACTTTCTAACCCCTATGACCATAACCAGTGCCACCACAAACTTGAAAGACTGTTAGAACCATAGGTTCATGCCACCATGCCTCCGAATAACGAAGTCCAAAACACAAATGCCCACCATCACCCAGCAAGTCCAGCCCCTGACAACATGCTAAAGAACCCCAGGATCCACGAGGAACATAAAAAATGCATAGCAAAATCCTGGACACCCAAGAATCATGGCACAACCCTGACATACAAACAAATATAAAACATTATGCATAACTTAGCGATTCCCTATGTGGAAGGACAGAAGGCAGTGTAATGGGGACAGACTGACAACTGCAGCATCAGCAAAGATAACATTTATTAAGCATCTGTTTGGGTTTTTTGTTCTGATTTCCTGCCAAGGAGTGTATCATATAACTTGTATGCAGTTAAAAGCTTTCTCTAGAGTCTTCTTGCTCCTTTATTTGTTTAAAACTTTCATTTAAAGGCTCACTGCTGCTTTTCTGCTGTGATAAACATTTCTGCAGTTCTTTTTTCTACCCAACTAGTGTGGGTATTTGCAGCATTGTCCATATTCAGGCTTGTGTTATGAGCCATATTCAGGCTTGTTTGTGGAGGCTGTGTGTCTGAGCACATGTTCAAGGCCATCTTAGTTTAGCCAAAGCCATTCTGCATTTCAGTGAGAGGGGAGTGTTTTTGGTCATTGGCTGATTGGGGTTACCTGGACTACAGCTTGGAGTAAGCACCTCATTGGTTCTTTCGAGCTTTTTTTAAAGTTGTTTCAGGTTTCTACTTTCTGTTACCTAAGAAGTTAACTTGTGAGTGTTTCTGCCATTTCACATTGAGCTAATCGGAGGAAGGGCACTGAGCAAACTCGGATCTGTAATATATAACATTAAGTATCCTGTTTTTTACTTATTTTTACGAGTTATTTATAGCACTTTTAATTTTCTGCTGCATACTTTTCTAGTTAGTTTCACTGTGTGTGAGGTATTAACTGGAAATTGTCTACATTTATTAAGCATCTGTTTGGGTTTTTTGTTCTTATTTCCTGCTAAGGAGTGTATCATATTGTTTCCCAGTCTCCCTCCCTATTGGTATTGTGTTCTTATACTTGGTGGCTTAGCTGTAAATTTGATCTGGGACACTCCTCCCAGTCTAGTGTCATTACCTCATTCTACCTAATCCAGGGAGAACATTTGAGAATGCCAACCCACTTAGTTTCTGTTCCTCCTTTCCCCTTTCCACTTTAGAAAAAAAAATAAAATTCTAAGCTTGTCCCTGCCTTTCCTGTAAGTAGTCTAGTCCAGATACAGATTTGCTGTATCCAGGACTGTTTGTAAGCTTCTGAGCCCCCAAGCCTTTCTGTGTTGCAGGGAAGCATTCTAGCTTAATTTTGTTTCTTAGAACTAGCCAGTTTTTTAGTTTCAGCACTCAAATCTATTTCTTTGAGCTCAGCACTTGTTCAGAACTCATTGTAAGCACTAAATAAGCTACAAATTACTACACCACTCAACTTTCCTCACTTGTCTAGAGGAAAACAGTTTTTAGTACTTAATAAATAAGCACCTATCAAGGCATGTCTAAGGGTCAGTTCCTGGTGTTTTCTCCTGTCTACCTGATGAATCTGGGCATCTTGGGGCAATACAGCAATTGCTTCATGTGCACAGACAACCCTCTCCTCCTACCACCCAACATTACAACCTGTGAGAGATGCACTTACATAGCCAAACTGGAAGCAAAGCTATCTTCACTTAAGACTGGACTAGACAGTCAAGAGGAGAAGGTACACACTTGCACCACACCACACTCATCACATAGTTCCTCAAAACCTACACCACCAAAACACACACATAGAAACACAAAACACACACCTACATTCGTGGAGGCTCTCAATAAAAATCTACACATGCAACAGGGACCTCGAAAGCAGAAACGCAAGCAACCTGCACTCCCTCAACACAACCCAAATGACACATAGCCCACAAACTCAGTTTACCACTCAACCACAGCCCATAAGGCATAACAACGTACCCAACACTCTAGCCATAGGTGACTCTATAGTCAGGCACGCTGATGTTCCACTCACCAGGCTAAACAAGGAGAAAGTTACTGTCAGCTGCCTGTTGGGTGCCAGGATCTGCCATATAATGCACACACTCAGATCACTCCACAACAAGTACAAATATGACTCTGTCATTGTCCATGCTGGTGTGAATGACCTGAGACGTACCTCACTGGACTACATGAAAAGAGACATGGAGGAGCTGTCCGATCTTGTAGCCCAGGCAGGTATGACCCTAGCCCTGAGTAGCACCCTCCCATCACCCAGAATGATACCACACTACAAGGACAAAATGACTGACTTCAACAATTGGCTAAGCTTCTGGTGTCATTCTAAGGGGATCCAGTATCTGTCTGCCTGGGATGACATGATCGACAAACCACAGTGCTTTGCCAGAGATGGCCTGCACCTGTCACCCTTGGGATTCCGGACACTGGCTAAGGTTCTTGCCACCTCTATAGTGCCTTTTTTAGGCAAGGTTCAAATGACAAATACACCACCATAACAGGTACAAGCAAGCAAAATCTGAGGGTAATGCTACTCAATACTAGAAGTCCAAACCTCAAAATGCACTCACTCAAGGCACTCCTTAAAATGGAGAACATTGACATCTGTGCAGTGACAGGGACCTGGTTCAAGGCTCCAGAGAGCACCCCTGCATTACCAGGCTATAATTCATACCACACCTTTTGGCCACCTAACTGGGACCAAAACACTAAAGGCGGAGGTGTGTCCATATTCATTAAGGATACCCACATCTCCAGGCTAGTTGCTCAGCATAATGCATCTGAGATTATCCAAGTGCAACTAACTCTGGCAAGACCGCAATCCATATTGTAACTTGCTACAGATCTCCCACCATGCCCCAGGATTCCCACTCCTCATTTCTTGATACACTGGAAAATATTAGGGTACAACCTAACACCCTAATAATGGGCGATTTCAACTACCCACAACATTAACTGGGAAAACTCATGTACCAACTCTTGTGCTCAACGTTTTCTGGAATTCATAAATTCCAATGCCTTGGATCAATTATCCACACCCCCACCAGGGGCAGCAATATCCTAGACCTGGTCATTACCAACATGGGCCACCGCTGTGTTCCACACCAGAGGTCAATTTCTCGTTGGTCAGATCCGACCACAAGCTAATCACCCTAGACAGCCACATCACACCCCCACCCCCTATTAGGGAAACCACCGTAAAAAATTTCTCCAAAGACAACTTCATGCTTCTTAAGACAGAAGTGGCAAACTTCACGACACCCATGCTGACGGACAATAGAGGTACAACTGCTGAATCCTACATAAATGCATTTTATAAGCACTTATATGAGTGCATGGTTCATGCAATCCGGAAGCCAGTCTGGTGGTCCCCTGCCATAAACAAACTCTACAACAGAAGAAAGAAACTGTTGTAAAAAAGAATAAAATCCCATGATTGGAGGAACTCCCTGGTCAGCTCAATAAGAAGCTGAGATCCCTCATAAAATCCTCTAAAGCTAGTTACAAAAACAAAATCACCATTGATTCTAAAGACAACCACAAAGCATTTTATAGCTATGTCAAGAATCTCAATGGCAACACTCAGATCTCCTCTGAGTTACAGCACAATGGCACTAAATATACAGAACCAACTGATATTGCCAACATACTGGCAGATAGGCTCAGTGCTAACTTTACACCCTCTCATCCCTAAAGGGCCCATCTCTATACTTGAGGAATGCAAAGTTCCTGTAATCACGGCTGCACATGTAAAAAACACACTCTCCAAAGCTAAGAACACAGCATCCATGGGACCTGACAACATCCCAGGCTGCATTCTACATGAACTACTGAATGAACTGGCACCCCACCTAAGTACCATGTTCAATCATAGCCTCACCTCAGGCTTTATGCCCACTGAATAGTGCACAGTGATGGTTATCCAACTCTACAAAGGGGGAGCCACCAAAGACCCCGGGAACTACCACCCCATTAGCCTGACGAGCCTGGTCTGCAAGGCTATGGAATGTATCATAATGGAATTTATAAACAATGACATTGATAATCTCCAAACTCTGGACCCCACCCAGTTCAGGTTTGTAAAAGGCAGATCATGTCTCCTAAACCTGATAGACTTCTTTGAAGCGGTCACCAAAGCCGCAGATGAGGGTAAGGTGGTTCACACAGCCTATCTAGATCTCGCCAAGGCTTTTGACACCATTCCCCACTCTGGAATTATAGATAAACTCACTAAACTAGGTTTAAATCCCTATGTCACAAGATGGGTTGCCAACTGGCTCACTGACAGAACCCACACTGTGAAAGTGGCATACTCCAAATCCAACTTCAGACCAATGACAAGTGGAGTAGCACAGGGTTCAGTCCTGGGTCCTCTTCTGTTTGGTATCTACTTCTCTGAAGTACAGGCTAACACAAAAGGTCTTTGGCTAATGAAGTTCACAGATGATTGCAAACTAGGAGCCATCGTAATGATGTGGACATCCTACAAAAGGGCCTCACTGAGACAGGTGCCTGGTGTCAAAGCCGTGGCCTCAAACTCAGTGCCAAAAAGTGCATTGTCATCCCTTTTGGTAAAAACTCTGTACCCATGAACTACCACATAGGTGGTAGTCTACTTAACACCGAAAGTGTGATAAGAGACATTGGGACACAGGAGGAGAGTAGTCTCTCCTTTGATAATCACATCGCCACAGTAGTCAGGAAATCCTTCTACATGACACACCTCATCACAAAAGGTTTCTCATTCAGGAAAAAAGAGGTCATTGTTCCTCTCTACTCGTCACTCATTAGACCCATTATAGAGTACAATGCCCCTTTTGGTATGTACCTCACAAGACATCTACAATAACTGGAAAGGCGCAGAAATACCTCACAAAGAGGAATATTGGCCTCAAACAGATGTCCTATGCAGACCGTCTCAAAAAACTCCAGCTTTACTCCGTCGCATATCGCCTACTCAGAGACAATCTCTGCCTAACATACAAAGCTATGTCAAATGGAGAGTTGTTGGACATGCTCCATTTAAAGTAATCCCAATCCCTCCAAGCTACATGCTTTAGAGACCTGAACCTTGTCACCACAATAAACAGAACATGCTGGAGGGATAGATTCCTATCCCAGAGACTTCCCATACTCTGGAACAAACTACCTATCTATATCAAACAAAGCTCCTCATTAGCACTCTTCAAGAAAAATCTTGATGATTGGATGGGAGATAAGAAATTCACCCCAGAGATCACTTCTGTGGCTCTGCTCAACAGGGGCACAGGAAAATAATGTTCTTGGGTGGCGAAAGCCAGGGTACCTTTTGGCTAGGCTTATATAGGGCTTAGGGCTAATAGTTTAGTACCTACCTATGAACCTATGATACACAAAATATATAATTTACTGTGTACCACAGGATTTCAGCCAACCTCCTAGCAAAAGATTACTGTATTGACTGCAAGTCTAAATGGTTGAGTGTCAAAAGCTGCCAACCTCTTAGAGCAAGTACTTAGGACAGGGCAAGGAATAAAAAAGGGCCAAAGGTAGGGAGAATTTTAAAATTTTGCTCTTACCAAATTAAAGGTGGCTGGATAACTGTTTCCACATTAGCATGAGTTTTAGATGGTATAAAGACTGAAAGTCAAATGCCGTTATTACATACAGACAAATGTCAAATACCTTTCCTATAAACCTAGAAAAGAGCCAACAAGCGAAAGTTTCTGAAAACCTGGAGTCTTAACATTGGAGAGATATTCACGGGTACCTCATATCTCATGAAAACACCTCACCATGAGATGTACAGC
This sequence comes from Protopterus annectens, assembly GCF_019279795.1. Taxonomy (NCBI): domain Eukaryota; kingdom Metazoa; phylum Chordata; order Ceratodontiformes; family Protopteridae; genus Protopterus; species Protopterus annectens. Next base: position 273,408,145 of record NC_056743.1, read on the forward strand.
ATGACTGAATTCAGTCAGATACATTAATCATACCTCTCAACCTCATAAAGAAAGAATCTGGACCAACCCATTAAAAGTGGGACAAAAGCCCAAATAAAGACATTTTTATTTTCTAAGTATGGTTCCTACAAACTGAGAAAGTGGATGGAATAACTGGCTTTGCCTAGCATGCATTTTCTAAATGGTCTGAAATCTGTAACTCAAATGTCAGTCATAAAAAAAGGACCGAACATACAGGCAACAATCCAGACATTCTGCACTCTACCCCCCCCCCCCGCACTTCGCAAAACGGCAAAACCTCGGAAGTTATGCAGTGCAGTCCAGGGTGGAAGAAAGATTACTCTCCCAGTCACTTAATTTCCTCCACTACACTACAATTAAGCCTCCCTGTTCAAACAGCATCTGTGTTATCAGCAACTGAGTGGAGAAATTGCAAATCCAGTCAAAAAAAAAAGTACTGTGCCGATACAGCAACAGCCCCAAGAAAAGACCGGCACCTGATCTCTGCAGCAACAGTCACCTTCTACAACAATGGAGTACAAGTGTCTGTCCCCCACCAACCATGTCAAGAAAACACAAGCTTCTCACCCAATCAACAAGCAGAGGACTCTGAAATGAAAAGCTGCTATCAGCCACCTCCACAACTTTTCTACCATCTAACCAACAAGCCACTATAACCTACAAACAAGGTGATGATGCCGCCTCCTGTGCCAGCTTGATTTTCCACCAATCCACCAAATGCTCCCTGTCACTCCCCTCCAGAAAAAGCACTGGTCTACATATCCAAATGGCTGCCGCCCATAGGCAATGGGCACTTTATCTGCAAATGGCTCACCAACAAACACATACCAAAAGGCATCCATCCAACAACATGGCTCCCCAACCCCAAAACACAGCCTGGCCACATAAATCTGCAAGAAAGAAACCTGCTTGATCCATTCAATGTCACCTTGTACCAAAGAAACCAGTTCATCATCCTGCAGGCAAGCCACAAAATGCATCGCTGCACGTTTTTTGTTTATTTTATTTTTATTTTCTTAAACAAGGGAAGACTTAGTTGAAATCTGGACATTCTATGAAAATCTCAACTATCACTCCCCTCCAGAGGTATCTCACTACTGGCTGCCACTAGAATGCACATGCACAGAAGCCCTGCTGCCCGCAAAATTATACAAACCAAGGTGACAATCTTTCCTATCCCCTTCAACCATTAGTCACACTATGAGCATGAGCGACTGATGGCCATCAGTTGTGTGGACCAGCCAAGCCTGAGAAAAAAGCTTCCATTATGTGACACTCTGAAACTTATGCATGGATTGGATCTCCTCCTGAAAACTGGATCATCACAGGCACCAAATAGACCATCAACGACCCCACACACATACCCCCCCTTATTGCTAAATATGACCAGCACAATCTTGCAACCTGCAAAATTGCACAGTCATGATCTACAGAGCACTCTAACAGGAAGGTGCACCAACCATACTTCGCAACATCTTACAACAGGAATGCCATAACTAACATGAAATGGCCAAAACTTGAAACATGTCAAATATTGCTCCCACAGCCTTAAAATGTTAAAGTAAACAGGTTTTGCACCAACAAGAATTCTCCATAGAGCAAGAAGTGTCAATCTCAAATATCCGCCATTCTTTCTAACTGTAGTCTTTAATGACTTGCCACTAGTTTGACAGAAAACCACCTCATCTTTGACTGGCCACAGTTAATGGAGTAAAATGTGAAGCAAAACCTGGACCTTTTGCGAAATTTGTACAGTTGAGAGGTGTGCACACCATCCATGAACCCCCCACTATACAAACCAACTTAATAGGTCATCAAATAAATAAACCTAACAGCTTCCTGCCTGCACCCCCCCTCCCCAGCCATTGTTACTATGTGTCTCACCATATTCCTGACCTTTAATGGAAGAAAGAAAATAAATATTGCATAGACCTCCCTATCAGCCCAACACCGTACAAACCATTAGCCTGAGGATTACCTTTACACAAAATACCAAAGGTCGTCTTGGACACACAACTTGCAGTTAGCAAGTTTATGCCAAAATGTGATTTCTTACCTAGTTACATTCTCACAAATCTTATTAAGCCCCAACCTACCCTTACCTCATTTCCTCCCCATCATGCTATTTTCCTATTTAACCCTTTCCTGCCCTCCCATCTAGCTTCTCCCTTACCCTCATAAAACGCATTACTACTTATAGCTAAACCCCCACCTAAAGATGTTCCTGGACAAATTGGTTTGTTACCAAACCTCATTTACAAGAATATGCACAACATGGTGGTGTAATCTTCACTACATTTTCTATGTTCTCTGTATGTTTCGTATTTCTGTAATGGACATACATCTAGGGAGTTGCATGAGATATACGTGAATTACAATTAAACTAGTGATAAATGCAGATCATTCTTATAATAAGCACAGCATAGTGTTATAAAATTCAGTACAGTGTTTTCAGTAGGTGTGGCATTTCTGCATGGGATGTATATTTAATGAGTTATGCATATATTACACATAACATGCAATTAAGCAAGTGAAGACTGCAGTTTATTGCAATATTTTTTTCTTGATTATATTTATCCTTTTGTTAACTAGTTTAGTCCCACTAGGTTAGTGTTGTCTTTTTAGTGGAGACCTGAGATGGTCTTTATACTACAAGGGACAATTTAGCCAGGAACTTGGGGAACTTCCCTTACTCTTTTCAATAGGAGCCATGAGATCATTTACATCCACCTGAGCCACCACCAACTTAAGAATAAGGGATCTTGGTTTATAATGTCATCTGACCTGGTGTTGGAATAAAAACACAGCCTTCTGCACTAAAGGTGTGTGTGTGCGTTCTGTGTACATGGACACTGCTTATGAACACAATGTGGTCATAGCCCATTCTCAGAAAATGCTGCATTTTGGTATGGGACGTACATTTAATAAGTTAAATTTAAGCCAGTGAACACTGCAGCTCATCAGAATAATGATCAGAGTATGGTGTAGCAACAATGGTCTCAAGTGTGGGATGTCTAGAAAGGATTATTTAGTGCGTTACTCCAGACTTACTAAAGATTTACTGAAGTTACTCTAGAGTTACTCCGGACTTGCACAACAATTACTCTTGAATTATTCAAAAGATACTAGAGGACATGCCTTTTAATGGAAATGTTAGATATTATCTTAGCATATACTTTTTTTGCTTTTGGTAAAAAAAAAAAGAAAATACAGACAAGTGTAGCCATGGGTGCAGCTAATGCACTCATTTATGCAAATATGTTTATGTCATGCTGTGAGCAGGATAATACCAGCAATACTGATTTTATGAAGTATATAGCATTTTTAGATGCTTTATTCATGATGTACTTTAGTGTAGCGAGGTAGCTCTTCAAAACTATTTTTTATGGATTAAATGATGTTGATAATTTGAAATTCACTTATCAATTTAGTGATTTTTCAATAAATTATTTACCTTTGATGGTGTATACAGAGGGTGGTCAGTTAGTTTCTAAGATTTTCATGAGGAAAGTGCAAAATAATGCTTCTTTAAAGTATGATAACATGCACCATAAGAATGGGAACTAAAATACAGTTAAAGGGCAGTTCATGCAGAATACTTGCTCTACTGAATTTTGATATAGAGGCTATCCAAGTAAATTAGTAAATTATATGTTCAATGATGTTAAGAACTTAAGACAATGAAATACATGCCCCGTCAAATGGCTACTGAAAAGCAAAGGAAAAATAACAGCCAAGGTATTAGACTTTCCAAAGACATGCTGTAGGTGGATTGGACACTCCAAATTGGCCCTAGGTGTGTGTGTGTGTGTGTGTGTGTGTGTGTGTGTGTGTGTGTGTGTGTGTGTGTGTGTGTGTGTGTGTGTGTCTGTGTGTGAGAGTTTGTGTGTGTGTGTGTGTGTGTGTGTGTGTGTGTGTGTGTGTGTGTGTGTGAGTGTGTGTGTGTGTGTGTGTGTGTGTGTGTGTGTGTGTGTGTGTGTGTGTGTGTGTGAGTGTGTGTGTGTGTGTGTGTGTGTGTGTGTGTGTGTGTGTGTGTGTGTGTGTGTGTTTGTGTGTGTGTGTGTGTGTGTGTGTGTGTGTGTGTGTGTGTGTGTGTGTGTATGTGTGTGTGTGTGTGCCTTCTGTGGAAGGTTGGGCACTGGGCTGGCAACACAACACTGTAAAACTTGAGTGGAAAGGTGATCCGCGTGTGTGAGTGAGTGTGTGTGTGTGTGTGTGTGTGTGTGTGTGTGTGTGTGTGTGTGTGTGTGTGTGCCTTCTGTGGAAGGTTGGGCACTGGGCTGGCAACTCAACACCGTAAAAACTCCACTGCCAATCATGAGTGGAAAGGTGATCCGCTGTGGCGACCCCTGACTGGGAAAAGCCGAAAGTAGAAGAAGAGGTAAGCCTATGTTGAATAAAAAGTTAGTAGCTGAAATGAGTATAAGAAAAGTTGTTAAACATAATTGGAATATTTTTAGTGGCTTCCCACATACTTTAAGGAAGAACCTCAATTTGTTAGATTTAGAGGTAGAAATCAAATGATGTTTCATAGCAGATTAAATGATTTAACAGTACCATCTATTGTTAATAAGAGTACATTTAAATGCTATGATTGTAATTATTGTAAGTTTATTAATGAGTATAATGATAGTATCAAGGATAGAACAATATATGTGTCTATGTATTTTACATATATGTCTAAATATATGGCATATTTGGTTATCTTCACATGCTGTCATGCATTTTACATTGGTAGAATGTTATCTTCACATGCTGTCAAGCATTTTACATTAGTAGAATGTTATCTTCACATGCTGTTATGCATTTTGCATTGGTAGAACTATTACAGAGCTTTACCACAGAATTTATGTACATATGTATGCTCCTGAATCAAATCATAGTAACACATTATGCAGACATGCCAAAGTCTGCAGTGGTTAAAAAAAAAAAAGTTTAAGTTTACCACTAATGATCATGTAATGAATTATGTACCTAGCCTAGATGCAAAAGATGTAGATTGGCATGGGTATTACTGGCAAGTGGTCTAAGATGCTAGGCGCAATCTTGGTATCAATAGCTATGAGAATTTTAAAGTACATTTAAGAATAAATCTGTTGAGATATTAGTTATGTGATCCACCATGTGATTTGTCATTTCTTTTTAATGTTTAAACAGTGTGAATTGCTTGTATATTTTGGTCTGTTGAAGTCTCTTAAGACAAAAGCAGTTACGATGAAGTTCTAGCATATTTACAGTGGTGGTTTTATGTTTTATTTTGAGATTATTAACAACTTGGCTACACTGGAAGTCTTTTTTGGTTTTAGAAAAATGTGCTTCATGTTGGAGAAGACAATAAACCAAAAACCTTTCCTTGTCCAGCCGAAAATACCCAAATATGCAAAATAAAAATAACAAAAAAAACAGATACTACTGCCAGTGGTATAAAAACATATAACAATTTAATAAAATACCAAAGCTTTCAAACATATGAGTTCTCCGTCAGTACATCTGAAGAACAAGTATGTTTGAAAACTTTGCCATGTTATTAAATTGTAATATATTTTTATAACATTGGCAATAGTATCCATTTTTTTATTTGCTGTTCATATTGAAGAAAAAGAAGAAACTCAAACCAATCAGATTTCCTATCCCATCAACCAATCATGCCATGCTTGGTCCACTCCTCCCCCTTTTAAAGAAGATTTAAACCACTGTAAACTAAGAATTTTATTATCTGATTAAGTCTATTTACATCTAAAGTACTCATAAAGAAGTAAACTTGGATATTTCAGTCTACAGAAGGATCATCTTTGTGAATGTTTAGCATCTTTTTTTTTTATTTTACTATTATTTTTTTGTTTTTACTTTACTTATAGTGGTCAAGAATGCCACAGTATGTAAACTGAACATAGATGTAGAGCATACAATTCAGGTGGATTACAGTCATGTACCACAGTTGGTACAACCAAGAATCATAGGACCTTAAAGGCTCACGTTTCTTTGCTGTTAGTCCCAACAAGGGTAAGATCCTTGTACAGGTTTAGAGATCCTAACAGGACCACCACTTCTCTACAGGTGAACTATTTTCATTTTTTCTCTATAAGGTAAGAAAAATCTCTCTTTTAAATTAGGAAAAGTACAGATATGTGTGCTGTCAATGCACGCATACACTCACCAATCTGGACTGATCTTGTCAATTCATATTCATTTATTTATTGAATTTAACTGGGTGCAGCACTCATTAGCTCTGATCAATTTCAGTCTCGGCCCTGGAACAATAATATGACCACTCATACAGAGTACATACTATAACAAAATCATGAAGTGACAGTGAATAAAATAAAAAGAATGTGCAGTACTAAAAACACAAAGGTACGTAAACCACTAAAGTGAGAGGATAAAAATTACACTGCATTTAACTACAAATCTTGCTTTACATTAGAAAGAAAGATCAGTATATATAAACTTGGTATATAGAAGTCTGAAGTGGGAAAATGAAGCAATGGAGAGTAGAAGATGAGATTTTAGCAGTCCATGGAACTTGTGGTAAGAGGACACTTGATCAGTACTGTACCATTTTAAACCTGCCATTTTGGTTGTGTTTTACTTCACATACATCATTTGCCATATATATCTATATCTATATATATATATATATATTTTTTTTAATTATTATTTTGCTTTTCTTTACCAGGATTGTGCAATGGTCTTTAGTCAAAAAAAAATATTTTCAGCAGATGCCTGGAAAGAAAAGCTTCAACATGTTACAAAACATTTTTAAACAGACATTCAATAACATACACAAAAATATATTAGGTAATGTGCATTAACAATTTCATAGACATTTGCTAATTATACATTCTTATGAAATAAAGGCAACTATTACTATATAAAAGATTCTTATTTGTTGTTAGATGTTAAGCATCAAGCATTTAAATTCAGAAAATATCAATACTGTATTTAAGAGGTGGGTATTAAACAGGTTCAGAGATATTATATATATATATATATATATATATATATATATATATATATATATATATGGCTATTATAAAGTTTAGTACAGAGGTAGGGTGTTGAGTAGTGTCACAAAAACTATGTATATGGCCCAGAGATGCTACTAAAACTATTTGGGTATTGGTGAAGACTGGTTGTGAGGCATATGATTCTAAAATAAGATAATCAGTTTGGCAATATGGCAAATGAAGATAACAGTGACATTTATCCTGGAGATATATAGTATCAGATCCATTAATTTGGCAGGTGATGTTTTGTGTTTTAAATAAGTTTACATTCTGAATGATTTTCAATGGTAGTGGGATGTGCTTTCCTAGTTTGAATAGAGAGACTCACCTACAGTATTAGAAGATATGGTTATAGTGATTAGTGATTTTTCCTCAACAGCATAAAATTGTATCGGGGAAGTAGTGTTGTATTAAGATGTTAAGGGATGAGTTCGTTTTTGGCTTATAGAGAAGGCTGTGTATTGTAGTTAGCTGAGAAGCAGCTCTAACCAGTTGAATTCTCTGAGTGCTAGGTAGTGGCATTTTCTATTGTAATACTTCACTCCAAATTTTGTTATTTTATTATAACACTGTTCAAGACACTGGCATTTTAATGAAGACTGGAACAGCTCAGAGGAGAGATGGTAGTAAGAAATTAGAAACAATGTCAGGGAGTTAGGTTTTTATTCTGTATAATGTACCTAACCTTTAATGAGTTTTTCAAGCATGTGCTATACATGTTGGTCAAATTTCTACAGATTATCTATGATGACAAACAGTAATTTTGCATGGTTTAACATTTTACTTTCTCCAAGACTTTTAGGTTTCTAATACCATGATGGGAATGGACCCCATTCCTATATCAAAGAATGACTAAAGTTCTTGAAACTAGTGTTGTTTCAATCTTTGATATTAGCCAAACATTCTCTTTGCAGCACCAGCGATGTGTCCAGAATTTACTTCTTAGATCATGGCGGTGTTGGCTGAGACAACAGCAAATAGCTGGTAGAGATGTGTTTTCAAGTAAACAGCATTAAATTTCTTTGGTGGGGTAGTAGTATTAGTGAATTATTTAGCCATGTTTCTTTGATAAGAATGTTGTGCAATGTTTTGGAGTTTGGAGAGAGTTTTGGCAGAGCAGATTTGAGTTGAGTCATCAACATATTGAACTTGGGTAGCATTTTTTGTAGTAGTGCAGAGATCATTGAGGGATATGTTGAAAAGTACAGGACCTACAATAGATCCTTTTTGGACTGCAACAGTTTCTGGCAAGAAGGTGGAGACATGTTTCCATTTCACTGCTTGTGCTTTGTTTGAGAGGTAGCTGTGGAACCACTGCAGTGCAGAACTGGTGAACCAGAAGGTTGAGATTTTATGTAAGAGATTCTGGTGTCAGACAGTAAGAAAAGCTTTTGATAAGTCCATGAAGATGGGGGATACTAGGCTTCCAGTATTTTATGCATGTTGACAGTATTAACAAAAAATTCAGCAAAGCAGCTGTCATGAGGATGAAAGCCATGTTGAGTTGAACACAGAAGCTGGTTACTTATTAGGTAGTTAAGAAGTCACTGTATGAATACATTTTTCTAATATATTTGATAGGGGAGACAAAATGGCAATCTGCTTATAGTTTGAGAGAGCTTCACTGTTTCCATCCTTGTGCAGTGGAAACATGAATTATTTTTTCCATACTAAGGGGATTCTCCCTGGGCTAAGACTGAAATGGGTCCAGGGAGATGAGTGCTCTACTGCAGTTAGCAAATTCAACATGGCTAAAAATAGAAATATAAATTCAGATATGGATTGATTTGTCAGAAATTGAGACTGGATATACCATAGCCTAAGCTGTTGTTTTACGATGTTCACCTGGTCGCTTGTCAGGGGCAATTGTAATAGGCGTATAAGGAGAAATGCTAAAGGAGATTATTTCATTGAGTCAGTGGTATGGCTAGGCATAGTCAGTGTACTCAAATACTCAAATAACTAAATTCTTTCTGGGTATCTCTTGGAAACTTCAACCCTCAAAGTGCAGAATGTTTAAAACGGTGTAAACAAATATTTATAGTATAGAGGTATACAAAGAATGCTTGTGGGAAAGGAATATCTCTCTGAAATAGCTTTTTATGGAAAACAGTTGAAAATAATATTCCCCTTCCTAAGTCTGGGGGGTTGTAATTTGAGAATTGAGTACTTTTTTAAAATAATAGGTAGGTGGTGAGGGCAACAACCTTAATTAGAGTACAACATGCAAATTTCTGGCTACCCCCCTGCATTGAGTAGGGACATCTACAGCTTGGTGAGATCCTGGCTGATAATTGAAAGTACTGTCTGTATAAAGTGGATATTGAATTGCTTGGCTATATCATTTTTTCTGTATGTTTGATGTTGGTTTTGTAGCTTGTCTTGGATTTAACAGTTTATTGATTGATATTTGAACTAGCATTTTGATTCATTACTAGTTCACCCCCTCTATGGCAATTTGTATGGCCTTTTCTAAGGTAATATTTACTTCAAGGTATAACTTTTGAGACACTTCGTCATTAGTCTAATAATTTTGTCCTACTAAACTCACAATTTTCAGCCAGTTCATATTACAAAAGCTTAAACACAATCACCTTTCTGTTGTGTATATTTCTAGAAGCATATTCATTCATGTATACTTCCCATTTTGCACAAAATGTTTATTCAGCTTATTAAATACTGGCTTACGGAACACTCTGGCTTTCTGAAAATGAAAAAGAAAAAAAAAACTGCATATTGTTTCATTCCTCCTTTCCCATGAAGTACAACAAACTGATTATCTAAATTACTTCTGTTTATCTATGCAAGTCATTGTCTCCAGGATGGCCAGCCAAATAGTTTTGATAAGTCAGATGACTCAGGTAGGTTAGATTATATTTTTTTTAGAAAAAATAAATTGGATTTTCTAAGACTAAATAGCTTTAAAATGGTAAAATGAGCACTTTATGAGGTAAAGCTACTTGTTTTCAGTAAAGCAGCTTACTCTGAGCTTTTTGGAATTACTCAGCTCATTGCTATGACATTTTTATTTTTACATTGTGAAAAGAAATCCTAGCCTTGACACCATGTCATAATGCACTCCTCTGTTTACCTAGTAATATCTTACGGGTATCTGTTATTTAATCGGCCATCCTAAATGTCGAGTATTGGAAGATCGAATGGGGAAGTTTGAAAAATAGAAATGTCAAAGCCGCATAAATTCAACTTCTTTCCCAGGGAAAGAATCCGGTTGGCCGTTTCCGTGGCGTCAACATTTTCTGCTCTCTGGTGCGAAAGTTACGGATCGGGTTAAAGTAAATGTGTGAGTGTGACGGATGTTGGGGTTAGGGCGTGGGTAAGGTAAGTGTGCAATAGTGACGGACTTTAGGGTTAGGGCGCGTGTAAAGTATGTGTGCGATAGTGATGGACTTTAGGGTTAGGGCGTGGGTAAGGTAAGTGTGTGATAGTGACGGACTTTAGGGTTAGGGCACGGGTAAGGTAAATGTGCGATAGTGACGGACTTTAGGGTTAGGGCGCGGGTAAGGTAAGTGTGCGATAGTGATGGACTTTAGGGTTAGGGTGCGGGTAAGTGTGCGATAGTGACGGACTTTAGGGTAAGGGTGCGGGTAAGGTAAGTGTGTGACAGTGACGGACCCTAGGGTTAGGGCTTGGGTTAAGGTCAGTGCATAGATAGTTGTGTATGTAAGGTGTAGTCTAGGTTTTATTAGGTTTTTGGTGTGCTTGTGTTGTGTGTGTGTTTTTTGGAACAGCAAATTATTTCCCTGGGGAAAAATTTCACTGTTCTGAGGTTTCGGTTGTTGTCATATTTCGAACTTGCAAATTCGAACATATGGTGTTCGAAATTTTGGAAGTTTGATTATATGACATAGACCCTATCTTACAGTACTGTCATTAACATCAGCATTTCAACAAAAGAGTAACATTTATTCTCTACATAATACCTGCTTAGTATAAGTGATGTTGGATTCACTCATCACGATTACACTTGCCCAGGGCACTAGATTCAATACATGATGGGGCACAGTCATACTTAAAAATGACTATGCTATACAACTGTCTTAAAATGACAATGGCTGTAATATATATTCACAGTATATATCAGCTCATTCAAGTCTACAGTACCTATCATCACAGTAGCTTAGCTCTAATCAGGAGTCATGTTTATATACTACTTTTGAAGCATTCTTAAACATTCCAGAAAGGCAGCATAAAAGTCTAATGGTCTTCAGACACACTATAGACATAGATTTCCAGTAATCTTACATATTAGACTTACTTGTGCCATTTTTTAGTCACTCGGTCACTAGCCATTTTAACACGTACCATAGTTTAGCTGAATAAGTAGATTGGTATATGGGTAAGCCCAACCCTTAGTTTTTTTTTTTTTTTTTGTTCATAGTAGATATTGCAGTATCTTTGGGGTCTTGCCAGTACTGTTATCTTCCACTGTCTACAATTATGTCTACAATATAGCAACAGAAAAGTTATGTGGGTGCTTCTGAACAGTTTACTAATATAGCAAAGAAATGCATTATGGGTAAGTGGGAATTAAAGACAACAACTTTTGTAAGCCTTGGAAAAGGCAGTGGAGGCATGTATATAAAAAGGTTTATTTGAAGTAACATTTAAAAAAAGCACACTTGGATTTCTTAATCAATTCACAAAGTGATTATAGTATTTACAGTACGGTACCTCAGAAATAAGCCTGACATCCCATAGAGATGATTATAATACAAAGCTGCAATCCCACATAGTCCTTTCAACAACAGGTTGTAAACTGAAAGCCACAGCTTGTAGGCATTGCCAGGCCTTACTTTCAGGCCCACAAACATAATATACATATAAAATTGCCTCATGCTACAACTACCATAATCCATGACTAGGATGTCCATCTCCAGAGCTCCCAATTGTTTTGTCAGAATTCTTGTTCTGACCCATGATAACCTCTGACTGTGGAATCAACTTCCTGCCTTTATCAATCCAACTTTTGCTAAACTTGATTAAAAATCTTTCCCATTTGCTGTGAAAACTTTACAGACACAAGCCATCTTCCCAAAAATAATATTAAGGATTTTTGGCATTGAGTTTTAGACTGTGGCTCTTGCACCATTTATTAGTCTGTATCAGGCCCTCTTGGAGGGTATTTGTGTCTTTAGGGATTCTATGACTGCATCTAGTTTGCAATCGTCTGCTAACCTGGTCAGTCAGAGGACCATTATGTTGGCCTTGATTTCAGAGAAGAAGATGCCAAAAATAGAATGACTGTAGCACTGAGCCCTTGGGGGACTCCACTAGTGACTGGCCTTTTTGTGGAGGTAGACTCCCCTATCCTAACTTCTTGGATCCTATCTTTGAGCCAGATGGCTATTTATTCAATGACAAAGGTGAGGTTGTCTATAATGCCGAAGTGAAATATTATGTCAAATGCTTTGACCAGGCTAAGGTAGGCAGAAGCACCATTTTGCCCTCGTCCTTTGTTTTCATGATTCTGTGCTATTCTGATGCCAGGAAAAACTTCTGATGCAAAGCACCTGACTAATTTGCATTAGTTGTACCCTAGAATGTGCATTTGCATGTGGCTTTCCCAACCAAGACTGCTGGCATGCTATAGGCCGGTGTTTTTGTACCACTGTAGCAATACAGTGAACACTGAATTGCTCTTGTGTAACACATGCTTTGCAAACGTACCAAGAACAGGATTGCATAATGCATTATACATGTCCTAGTCCCAGCCATTATCTACTTTATCTGCCTTTCTGGATTAAAACTGTAGTTTTATAATTAGTACAGCTGTGCTGTTCATTACTATTAATAGACATTATAAAGTGTTGATGCTGACCCAAGGTATTTTTTATCCTTTAAAAGAAGGCAGGCGGACTTCCTGGAGAATGACAGTATGAACTCTGCAATTACTGAGGAAATGAAAATGGCTTTCTAAACTACAAGCAATTTAAATTCCATGTCATGATTTGCAAATTAGCCATTTTGAATTTCAAAGGTTATCATTAATGCATACTTTGCATTGTGCATTTTCTTATAGTGTCATTACTGGCAAACTGAAATGACAGCATAATCTTGGCATAAAACGTTCAGCACCTAAGGGTTTGTTTGTAAGTTAAAATGCCAAAAGGAAAGCAGGTTTATCTCAGATGCATAACAATACAAAGGAATCAACAGGAACCTTTACAGGAAGGTGCAAAGTACAGAAAATAATGGCCAAGTTCTGCAACAGCTGGTCTTCTTTCCATTTATACTTTATAGTTCATGCCTTCCTGGTTCACAGATCACTGCCAGTCATTAAACTGCTAATAAGAAATAACAGCGTCAGGTTTAGTCTTTCAGTATTTTTTCTAAAGAGTCTTAAGTGCTGACAATGAAGGTGATTTTTGTACCTAGTTTTAAAACAAAGTTCTAATGTCAGTAGTCTGCCCAAACTATCAGTATAAAAGTCAGTTCTTAAAAGTATTTTCACATTTTGACTGTAAAATGAAGCTATAATTTTCTAAATCCATTTACATTGCTTTCTGGAAAGCTGTATGGATAACTTTGCCTTCCAGCATTGTGGTATCTTCATTTCAGATTAGGCGAAAAAGGATGTGTGTTCATAGGTTGGTACTAGGCTATCAGCCCCAGTGCCTATACAAGCCTAGCCATAACAATTCCCTGGCTATTTCTTCCCACACTATTTACTTCCATGGACCCCTGTCTAGCAGGGTGACTGACGTGATCCCGAGTGTAGAAACAAAAACAGAAGCCAGTAATTGTAAGTTGTTGTTTAAAGTGAAAATAAATAATTCTTAAGAAAAAAGGGGGGGGGGGGATTAGGCATTTTTTTATTAAAAGTCATTTTATGGGCACGGTGATGCAGGTGTGGCTTAAAATACTCTGTTAACAAATGTACCACATAGAGTGAGTGTTTTGTGAGAGTTTGTGATAAACATGAGAAAAGGTAATACTGCATAAAGAGGTTGCCCTGATAATTGCAAGGTGGGGGGTACATACAACTGAATGAAATAATGAAATGCAAGCTTCCACACATGTTTCCAATAAACCGTGTCAAATTTTAACTATTTTATGTTTTTTTCTCAGTTAAAAAAGTGACAAATCATTACGGCTGCACTATGAAAGTAGCAAAAGATAAAAATCAGAATAGTAGATACACTATGGAAATAAATATGATCCTTTATCCAGTTCTGTTAATAAAGGATCATATCATCCTGTTTTGTCCCATATTTTTCATTTTTTGTATAATGTGAAATGATCCTACTTTTGTCCACTTTTGGTAGTGAAATCATCGAATACCGTATGGAAAATGAAAGCATGCTACGTGCAGGCTTCTTCCTACACGGTCAATGCCTGTTCAGCTAAACAAATTAGTCTGGTACAGCCGAGTCAATATATAATGTATAAATATGTACTTTGTCCTTTCCTGAAAGCTTACAGCATTTCAGTAATACTATAGTCCCTCTCTCAAGAAACAAATTACAAACTATCTTTATATAATAAGGGAAGAGAAACAGAACTTGGATGATGTAAAATAAAACAGAGGAAGGGAAATAGAAATTTACACCAGCATTTAAATCTATAGATTTGCTAAGTACAAAGAAATGGTCACACTGACAAGTACTTGCTGATATATTGTCAAATATCATCATAAAAGCAGTATCTTACTGCTTTTGGCTTGGGAAGGGGTACCATATGTAAAACCCATATTTTATTGCATTCTGCTGTATTGAGTACTGAAACACTGTAGCAGTAAGACTGACTTTTTTCCTGTTTTCAATCTTTCAATATATTAGCACTGGACAGCCACAGATTGTGCACCTGTTTATGATTCTTTGGACTTTGTACAAATGGAGTCAGTGAGAGTGTGTTATGTTTTCTTCCACTTTTGCTACTTTCTCTTGGGTTGTATGATTTTGCAGTTAATATATATACAATCAGGAGTTAAGTGTTTGCCCTCATGTGTGTGTGTGTGTGTGTGGGGGGGGTGAGGGGGGCACAGGGGAATTGCTTCCCTGATTTTTTTTTTAATGAATTTGGATTATCATCATTTTGAGTTTGTGACCTTCCATGAATTTAAATGACACAAAATTGTTTATAATGCACTTTTAGCAAATGCATAATTCAGTCTTCCTAAGAATACCGGCAAAAAAGGAAGTGATAAAAATGAAACAAATGTTAGTTTTGATGTTGTTGAGAATCATAAGCATGTTTCTTGAAGACACAAGAAGTCAGATATAAAATGTTTTCTAAACCTAAAGAAAGATTAAAGATTTTTACAAGAGTAGAATCCATCATCAACCCCTAGTTTCCATTCTGCACAAGGGGTTAGTGTGTCACTTTCAACAGTGACAATCATCTTGAGGCAGGGTTTACATTGCTGGGTGGTTAGCCCTGCCGTGGTAGTTTATTTGTACCACTCACTCGCACATACACTCGCACCTATGGCCAATTTAGAGTGTCCAGTCCACCTACTGCATGTGTTTGGAATGTGAGCAAACAGGA
Organism: Protopterus annectens; assembly: GCF_019279795.1. Classification (NCBI taxonomy): domain Eukaryota; kingdom Metazoa; phylum Chordata; order Ceratodontiformes; family Protopteridae; genus Protopterus; species Protopterus annectens. The sequence goes on from NC_056743.1 coordinate 273,423,681, forward strand.
GCACCAAGACAAAACAGTCGGCGACAACATAGTTTCAGACACATTCCCTAGTTGTACCCATTAGTGTTATAGGCATTTCAGTCTTACAATATATGTTTTCAATCATTTTATTTGCTTCCTCAAGTAGCATGGAGACAAGAACTACTTTTCTGCTTGGCTCATCTAAGACCATATCCCCAATCAGAAAGAATTCAGACTATTATTATTATTATTATTATTATTATTATTATTATTATTATTATTATTATTAACCAGCTTTCCTGTTTCTTATAATTCTTTATTTTATTTGTTTGTTTTACTGTTTGTTGACCAGGTTAGTCCAATTAGACATGTGTCCACTCTTCAGTGGAGACCAGAGTAGTAGTATACTGACTAGGGTAAATTTGACCAGGACACAGCTGAACTTCCCATACTCTTTCAGTTCGATGGTTGGTACCTGAGGGCTGCTACCAGGACTCCAGACTTCCATTATGAAGACATTCAGAACAGCTTGGGATTCATGAAGAAACAGTGATCAATGGTATTGAATCAGATAACTAGTGACACCAATTCAAGAAAAAAAAAAATGAAGGATGAACAGAACTTGGTGAGGGGAAGGAAATGCCATGGAGTGCAGCCATGGAGAGATTTATCAGAGAACAGATGATTACCAGAGATTCAGCATGGGGTGAGAGTCAGAGGGTAAAGGCAAATGAGTGTGTAAAACAGGCAAAAGGAGTGTGTCTAGCCAGCAGAATAGCTGTTTTTAAGGGCACATTCTGTACTAAGGCAGTGAATAATGAAGATAAACAAGGTGTTCAGACTAAAATGAAAGATCATGAAACTGCAAAAAATGGAAGGAAATGTGCAATAGTTACACTAGGAAATATTAATAAAAAGAAGCAAAAATATGAAGAAGGCAACCAGTAAACATCAGGGAAGTATTGATGTTCTGAAAAAGCAGAGGTAACAAAAAAAAAATTATTCATAGGTACTATACTTTGGGCAAACTAATTCTGGCATTATGAATTTGTATAAGTGATATTATGGATCTAATATATCTGGGAAATAAGCCTCTTTGTGAAGTGACTTTTGAGATGTTGCTTGCTGAATAGTTTATAAATGAAGTTGAGAAAAAGTTTTATACATCCATGATAAAATTATGTCAATCAAAATTCAAAACTGCAACCAAAAATTAACATGCATACAATTTGAAAGCACTCACATAAATGAATATGAATTGCCAGAAAGTGCATGAGATAAGAGTAATATTAAAGAAGAGTGTGGACAGTTTAGATATTGGTAACAATGAAAACGGAAGAGAATAAGATACAGCATGTGTCAAATATGATTATTTTAAAAAGAAAAAAAGGAGTGTAATGTACTGGGGCAACAATGTGTGTGTGTGTGTGTGTGTGTGTGTGTGTGTGTGTGTATGTGTGTGTGTGTGTGTTTTGTTTTAGTAAAGTCAATTTGCTTGTAGTGCAAAATGTAATAAAAGAATGTATGGACACGGTGGGGAAATTGGTTATTCAATGAAAATGTGTAGGTTTATGTGTAGAAAATGTGGGAGCAATTGTCACTTCTGCTTTCAATGCCAATTAATTGAATTCAGGGAACATAGTGAAAGTAGTCAAATGGAATAGAGACAGCCCACTTGCAGATTATAGATAAACTTATTGAGTTAGGCATAAACCCCAACATTTCCAGATGGATAGCCAACTGGCTCACTGATAGGACACATGCTGTCCGGATATGTGAATCCACTTTTAATAAGAAACCCATTTCTAGTGGTGTCCCACAAGGCTCACTTGGCCAGTGTTGGATGCTCTAGCTCACCAAGTTTGATGGCAACTTTAAGTTGGGAGCACTCACTGAATCCCATAGAACAGGCCTAACAATGACAAATGACTGGTACCAAAAACCATGGTCTGAGACGAATACTAAAAAATGCATAATCATACCCTTCTGTAAATCAGATATCTTTGCAAATTATAGTATTGAAAGGTAGACCCAGTGGTAAGGTACCTAGGAACACAGATAGATAGTAACCTAAACTTTGACCACCAGGTGGCTGCAGTAGTTATAAAATCCTTCTGTGTGGCTTAACTTACAAGTAAAGGCATGGCAAGATCAAAGGAAGTCATAATGTCATTGTACCCAGCCCTCATTAGGCCCCATAATCAGGTACAGTGCTCCCTTCTGCATGTACCTAACCAGGCAATTATACCAGTTAGAGTGGCCCCAGAGGTTTCTCACTAAAAAAAATACAAAGCATAAGATACAAGTCTTATGCAGACCAACTAAAGGCCCTATCCCTTTACTCTGTCTCATATTTATTGAGGGGGGACTTTTGCCTGACCTGCAAGACATTCTCTGATCCATCTTTAATGAAAATACTCCCGGGGTATTGCCCATGTCCATTATGAATAGATGCAGTCTGTAAAATGAATCAGGGTTCCAACACCAAAAGACCCACTACCCCACCCCATATCTAGAGAATTAAGAAACAATATTGTCATATTCTGGGCATTATTGGCTAGTCTTATAAAGGATCTTGTGCCGTTAGCCTAGTAATCGATGAACAAATAACAGAGGTTATATGAAGAGTTAAATGCAATAAGGGAGACAGAGCTAGAAGAGGTCATAATAGACGAAGTAGGGGAAATAGTACAAAAAAGAGAATGATGAAAGATATGAAATGTTAATGGCTAAGGAGGAAAAAAAGGAAATATGTCAATGAAAATAGGTATAAGATGTTAGAAAAGGAGTATGAAGAGAAGGGTGAAGAAAATCCTGAATATGAAAAAAGGTAGTGAAACTGATAGGAGGGACAGTTAGAAAAAGGGAAAAATGATGGGTGAGAAAGGATGCAAAATAGAGAAAAATGGTACTATGACTGTGGTTTTGTTAAAGGTTAACAGTATTAAAATTATTTGAGAAGAACGGATATACTAGATTAGTGTAAAAAATGGATGGAAGTGATTTGTTTCTTGTATATCAGATACTGGCAAAAAGGGAACAATTTAGGAAAATGTGCAGGGATGAACAACAGGGAAGGATGTTTGCTAGGGAAATGCAGTGTTAAGAATGTGGATATTCAAGTGATGGATATGACAGTAGTTAGAGCAGGCATGGTCTTAATACATGAAAGATGAATAAAAAATTAAGCCAATAAAGTTAGTTGTGGTATAGGCATATAAAAATGTGGCAAAAAAGGAAAAAATGTATGAGGGAATTAAAAATGTGACAGTTAACAAATCCATAATTTTATTAGGTGATTTAAATTATAAGTTAAGAAAAAGTGAAAGGGAAGGTTATGCAAGATGGTAAAATAATAAAAGAAGCCTGAGAATGGAAAGATAAAAAAGGGGGAGAGAGTATACATTTAGAAGAGTTAATTTAAGTACAGTGATTGATTATGTAATTTATTCAGAGAATTTAAGAGTAATAGTTGTAAAGAGGTATTTTTTCTGATCACAAGGCAGAATGGGTAATGACTGAGGAAAATTACAGTATACTAATAAAAAAAATGAATAAAGTGTTCATATCAATAACATTTAATTATTAACACTGGTTCAACCTCATAGCCAAACAAAAGCCATGCAGCCCTGCAGCCAAAGTAATGGTGAAAACTGGACCCTCCAGTAACTGATCATATCAATAACATTTAATTATTAACACTGGTTTAACCTTAATGGTGAACAAAAGTCATGCAGCCGAAGTCCAAACAGTGGTGAAAACTGGACCCTCCAGTATCTGTCCATATCAATAAAATTTTAATGTATGTTACTTCTCAGTCGCTTCACTTCTATCTGTTATAGTGAACACGCTGCCTGCACATAGCTAGGCCAGCTCTTAGCATTCACCTCTTCTGTTTGCTACTACCTCTCCTCATGTGTATTTTGCCTACATTTTCTGCTTTACCTTCTACTCCCAACTCCTAGCCTGTCTGTTGCCTCCCAACATTTGAACTATCTTTTTTTCCTTTGCTCTGCTGTCCTTAGATAGCTCCAGTATTCTTTAACTTCTAATTGAGACACTACCTGTAGCTGTGCTGACTGACTGTTTTTCTCTTGCCATCAACTGTCAGTAGGTCCAACCTGCTCCATTCCCCTACCCTACCCTCATTCCCACCCAACCCCACATATTCTAGATTTATACTGTATCCATCCTTACCACTCCCTCCTACTACACCCTATTTCCTCCCAAACCCTCCTATCCAGTCTCACTTCCTCTTCCATATTAGACTCCTCCCACATCTCAGCCTCACCCTAAATGCCTACTGTCTTCCTAATAGCTACTTTATCTTGACATTCCTATTAACCTCTTCCCTTTCTTACCATACACCTCTGATAACTGCTGCCTGCCTTCACACTACTTTACACCATGATACATCTCCTCCTCTCTACAACTCTCCTTCTCTAAAGCTCTACCACCTATCATCACACTAACTTTCATAACCCCATCCTTACACTTTCCTACCATCAAACTTTTCTCTCAGCAGCTTACTCATTCCCTATTACCCCAGCACTTTTCTGCCACAAGGACAGTCACCTATTTAAAACAAAACTATTGCCTCAAAACCCCCTCTCACCAAAAATAAAACCAAAATATCTCTATTTCAACCTATTCCACTCATATCCAAAACTTCCTATTCTAAATCTTCTATCTGGAGATGTGCACCCTAATCCTGGACACGCCTCCAACTCCTCACTCCCTATCCAACCTAGAACTCACTCCCCGCTAAATCCCACCTCTCAAACTTTTACCTCCTTTCCTGCCAGAAATCTTACTATGCTCTCCCTCAACATTGAAAGTATACTAAACAAAGTCACCAAACTACATGCCTGGATATCTCTCCAGTCTCCTGACATTCTCTCTATCTCTAACACTTGGCTAAAACACCATACATGTGATAATGAAATCCTACCCCCTGGCTATAATATCTATTACCAGGATAGAACCATGAAAAAAGAGGTGGTGTAGCAATACTATACGCAAACCACCTCATTCTCTATCATCTGTCCTTCTCCCCTCCCAACGTACACCCAGCTGAAGTCCTCATATTAAACTGCAAATTGAAGAATTATAAAAGCTAGCCATAGCATCTCTCTATATACTCCCAGAAAACAACATCTCTGTCTTTGGACATTTTCTCTCCTGGGTCTCTAACACAATCCCCTGTGAAACCATTACACTGGGAGATGTTAACATTGACTGGAATTCTCTGTCCTCTGACTCTCCAAATGCCAGTATTCTCATTTTTGGCTTCTCCCAACTTATCACTACCCCATACCCACCTGAATTCATGCTCTAATAATAGCACTACACTTAACTGGATCCCCAACTCTCACTCCTAACCTCTACCACAATCCCACCACAGTACCTGATTCAATAAGAGAGCACTTCCCTACTTCTGTTCAATAATACTCCCTCCAAGAGTACAAATCCCATATCTACAAAGACTGTCACAAACTGTCTAATTTCAACTCTGACACATTTAATAAAACAGTCTCCACTATTAACTTATCATTCCTTCACAATCTCTCTTGAAGAAGCTGTTCTACAATTCAATAGCATCTTCCTTAATACACTAAACTCCCCATTTCCCATCAGAAAGATTAGAATTAAATCTACATTTGCACCTTGGGTAACTCAAGACACACACTCCCTAATGTAAAACAGAGAAAGTGCCTGGAAAAACTGGAGTAAACACAAAACCCCTTACAATTTTCAGTACTACAGAGAGCTACGCAATCTTACAAAAAAAAAAAAAAAGAAAAAAGAAAAAGGCAGCCTTAACAAAATTTTTTTTTACCTAAACCCACAAATAAACACTCACTCTAACCCCAAGAAATTATGGAATACTGTCCACAACTTGTTATACCCAGGTAGCCCTACTGCACCAAATCCCTCCCCAAACTGCTCTGCCTTATAAACTGCCACACTTCTAAACACCTTCATCAATTCGATCCAGAAACTAACTAAAAAGACACAAATACCTACCTCTCTATTACTCCCCCATCCACTCACTCAACCCCCTTTACACTTAAACCCATCCCACTACCTATATCAGATCTCTGTTCAATAAATTCAAACAATACTCCCCTTCTGATGACAATTTACCTCCCCTCTTCCTTAAACTTGCAGCAAAAACTATTGCATATCCCATTTCCATACTTAATATATCATTCCAATAAAATATAGTCCTTGAAATCTGGAAGAAATTCTATGTTATTCCTCTACATAAAGGAGGTAACTCCACAGATTCCTCTAATTTCAGACCTATTGCTATCCTGTCTCCCCTTTCAAAGATTCTTGAAAATGCATTCATAAACAGCTCCTTGCTCATGTAATAGAAGAAAATCTCCTCACTTCTGCCCAACATGCCTTTCACCCCAAACAAAGTACTAGCACTTCATCCTTGGACTACAATAGATTAGTCACATGCATATTCCTTGACCTTTCTAAAGCCTTTGACAGTGTCTCTCACAATCTACTCCTATCTAAAGTAGCTAACCTTAATCTCTGCAAGTCTTTTCTCAACTGGTTCTCTAGCTACTTTTCTAATAGATTTCAGTCTAGGAAATGGCTGTCTGCATAGCTCCCTTTCATCCTAGTCTATACTGGGGTCCCCCAAAGCTCCATCCTTTGACCCCTTCTATTCAACATTTTCACTAACAAACTCTATCAAGCCGGTCCTCACTCCTCCCTAATACAATACACTGATGACTCTACATTTATTTCCTCCTCTGACAATCTAACCCATCTTCTCACTCTTACCCAAGAATATCTTCACTCACTTGAAAGATGGATAACTTCTACTCAACTCCTTCTTAACCCCAACAAATGTAAACTCCTGCTCTGCCTCCCTAAATCACTCTAACACCTCAAATCCACCTTCACTGTCACCTCACTAAAGAACACAACTATCAAGGTTGATCCCCATACTAATTTATTAGGAGTCACTATTGACTATCAACTTAAATTCAGTCTACATATCCAAAACTGCATTAAAAAGATACTCCAAAGACTTGGCCTACTGTATAGAAATAAAAAATAAAACAATTCCTTACAAACAAATCCCAACTCTCTCTGGCACAAGCCTACCTTCTACCCTCCCAACTATATACTGCTCAAATTTCCACTAACCTTCAAACAAATCTCTTGACCAAGCTTAAACATGGATATAATAAAAATTGCTAGATTTGCTACTAATCTACCATATCGCTCACACCACTGCCTCTCTCTAAAATACCTTCAGTGGCTTGAATTTCACCATCAACTCCTTCTGCCTGAACTTCACCTCACCCACTCCGTATTAAACAAACCCCACTCCTGCCCTGCCTTATTACTCCCTATATTTCAAACCACATACTCTGCAGCTCAGATCAACATCTCCTTCAGATTTACAAACTCAGCAAAACCATTGGCAAACTTATCTATAACCACTCTGTCAAAAATGCTTGGAATAAACTGCCCCAACATATAAGACTAATTTCTAACACAAACTACTTCTAAAACACTAAAAGACTATCTGCTTAACTCTTGGACTTGATCTTGCACTGACCCAATTTAATTAACCTCTAACCTTCCCTTCTTGTATCAACTTCCCCTCCTTTCAACCCCCCCCCTTCTGTCTACAATCACTCCTTCTCTGATCCTGTATTTGCTTCACAGGATAAAATCTACAGCAACCTAGTGTTTTATTAATTATTACTAAATCTTCCTTAATAAACTCTACAGTGGCTGTGCCTACAACTACTTTTATTCAATCACTGTAACTGTCACTTTATACACGAGGATGTCTTACAGCTACAGGATTATGTCTTACATTAGTAAAGAAATGTACTCTAATCTTTGTATAAGATGCTACTACAGTGTACCTACTATCATACAGTATCTAATCATTCTTATTCTAACACTGTATGTTTTGAATTTATACTTGATTGCTGTTTTACTATATTTGTAACTACTTTTTAATTCACTGTATATGTATGTGCTGAATTTATATTTGATTGCTGGTTTACCATATTTGTGATTATTTTTTAATTCACTGTATATTAGCTATCTTTTTTTGGAGCTTTTCTCCTCGGGTCTTTGCTGAAATTGGACAGCTGCCTAGCCAGACTAACCCAGTCAACAAATGTCAAATAAATAAATACATACATACATAAATAAATAAAACTGCATTAGCATGCAAAATATGAAAAAAACTGAATATTTGTGAAAAGAAATAAGGGAATTGCAGAAGGAATATTTGATTATAAAAATTATATTGAGATTTATCAAAATGGGGGCTTGCATACAAAGAAAAAATATAAAAATATATATTCAAATGGAAAACAAGAAGTCAAGGACTGGAATCAGAAGAAAAGTATGAAAGACTATTAGAGTAAAAAAATATGTTTTTTGAAAAATAAGAGAGAATCTTATGAATATAATAGGTAGTAAGTAAAGATGTTATTATTTAAACAGATATTTTTATATGAAAAAAGAGCATGTGCCACTCTTTTTGGGGAAGGGTATGAAAGAAAATGGAGATTATGGAATATGACAAAATGTTTTTAAAGTATAAACAGGATTAAATTATGGGTATTGTTGAGGTATGTAAATAGGATGCATAAAGAAAAGATGGAAGGAATTAAGGAAAACTTACACAATTAAGGAACGAACTAAGAAGGAGATAGAGTAAGAGATTACAATGAAAGGGTTAAATAAAATAATCAAGAAGGGGAAGTATAAGTCTGCACCTGGACCAGAAAGATTAGGATATGAATTTTATATGAGTATGACAGAGTCTGAAAAGGAAGGTTGTTTTTTTGAAGTTATTAGTTAATGGAAGAAGAAAGGAATAGAAATTTGCAGTGGGTTGATGAAACTTATATGGAAGAAAGGAGAAATGGAATACATAAAATGGAGGCCTGTAACATTGAGGAATGCAGATTATATTTTTATGAAAAATATTCAAAAAAAAAAAAAGAAAATGAGAATTTCTGTTTAGGTATTACACGAAGGGATATATGAACTGAAAGGAAGAAGGATGAATGAAATGTTTGTTATTGTGAAACAAATGGCGAATTACAGAGAGGTGAAGGAAGAACGGCATTACATGATGTTGATAAAGCTTTGGTCTGTAATAATCATAATGAAATGTGATGAATGTTAGAGGAATTGGTAGGTGGGGAAAACATAATAAAGGGTAAAACATGGAAACTTGATGAGTATGGCTTTGCAATGATTATGAATGTAGTTTTGCAGACCATTGAAAATGAATGTAGCATAGCAAGACAAAATGTTACCGGAGTAAGAGTGCCACTGATGTTATCTTCTGCAGAGAGCTTAACAGTGTTTATTAAGAACAAGGGATAGATGAATGAATTGCTGATTAGGACTGTTTTATTTTTCAAAGAGTAGGGTTATGGATAATGTAAGATAAGCAAAATGTAAGGGATTTGTGGACTATATTTTACAATGAATGAAATGTGTGTTAGTTGCTTTGTTGGACAAATAATAAGTTGTAGATGAGCATTGGGGTGATGTGTTGGAAAAAAAGAAGGAAATTAAGAGAGTAGTGGAAAGCTTTTCAGGTGTCTTTTAAAATGCCTTTATGTTAAATACACATGTTTTGGGAATGTTAGCAAACTTTGCACATATAGTAGGGGTATGTGATTATCCAGGTTTTATGAAGAGAGACTTATTAGAAGTGCTTTTCAGTTTTTTGAGGTATCAATATTAAACCTGTGGATGCGGGAGGGGGTTAATTTACAATTAAAAAATGTGGGGAGTGAGTTTAGTGAATCTAATGTTGTCTTCATGCATACTATGTAATAAATTGGTACTTGAGGAAAAATAAAACATTAGGGATTTTATGTAGGTAAGGGCAAGTCAAAAGAAAAGGGGAAGAGAAGTGGGGATTATGAAGCTGTGACATTGTCCTTCCTCCAGGCCATCAATCAAGGAGACTCAGTCCTCACCACTGACTCTGGTGAGGGACGGTCACTAACAGCAAAGATGGATTCACACAGTATTTTGAGATGTAGCTCCCTGCACCAAGCACACTTTCCCTTAAGAGCACACAGGGATCACACTCCAGATCTGGAGATGGACTTTCTTTCTCTCTCCAGGCCCACACAAAACTCCACACTGACCACTTTGGAGCTCTGTGTCCCTGTTCCCAGTAGTTGACATGCAGACTTGGATTATTGAGTTTCACACATACACACACATACCTGGGAAAAACTGTTATAGATTTACTAGCTGTGCCCCTTTCTGCCCAGACTTTGAGGTAATCAAGCTGCCACCAGTCAGCTACCCTAAAACTCTTACAAAGGGTACCCAGTTATACTGTGCAAAATTAATACTAATACAAATGGTAGTGTGTGACCAAAGTGGCAAGGCTTTCAGGAGCAGCCACAGTGTCAGTAAAACAAGCATAAGTACTCTCAAGATGTTGAAAGTATTCCCTAAAGGACCAGCCACAATGAAAGGTATTAAGATATTTAATGAAAAATAATAAAACAGAAAACAAGAGAATACTGAATACAATAAACGACAGAGTTGCAACACATAGTTTTCAAAAATAACACAGTGAATAGTTTCCTCATAGTTACAGAAAACAATACTAATCTATTCTCGCTAAATGTCCCTGTCTAACTACATTGTTACTGTTCCCTGACTACTTATTAAAGCAAGGCAAGCTGATGTGTGCTGAGTGGCTTACCACAGCAGAAGCCAGATGATGTCTGCTTCACTATCTCACTAGCTCTAAAGGATGACTGAATCAATCCTGCCTGACTGTGTCAGATATATGTGTGTGTGTGTGTGTGTGTGTGTGTGTGTGTGTGTGTGTGTGTGTGTGTGTGTGTGTGTATATATATATATATATATATATATATATATATATTGTTTCTTCTCATAGGAATCTGTTCTGTCAGATTCTATGCTGCTGTGAGGTCCAAAGAAACTAGATGCTAGTTAGAGGATGACATCACCCCTGGTCAGCTGACTGGTACAATATACACACATATACAGAGCTTTGTTAATATCTGTGGCAGCATCTGAAAAATATAACACAATTTCAAACTGTCCACCCTTTTAGGGTTCTGTGATAAAAACGTTCAAATTCGATCAGTCACAGCAATACAACCTAATATACGAGCATATATTTTTAACACAGGTAACTTTACAGACATGTTTGTAACACCAACATCTGTACAAATCAGAGAGATAATCAAATGATAAACTTTTTTTTTTTTTGTTACAGATTTGGTTGTACTGGCATATATATACATGTACTACCCTCCTCTCCCTGGCACATATGGCACTACCTCATAACACCACAGAAGCAATGATAAGAAAATAACATTAAAGAAAATTGATTTAAGAGAGGTAAAATGGAGAAGAAACGTTGGTATAAAAATAAGAGTACTTTTATGTTTATCCATAGGAAAATTAGAGTATGAGGTAAAAGAGCTTATTAAAGAGAGAAAGCATGCACTCTCAATGCTTACAGCAAACATTTCTGAATGTCTCTACAATTTCATCCAAACCATTTTAATATTCCTTATCAGAGCTAGCATTTAAACTAACCCCAGACTTTCTCATCACTCTCCTCCAACCTCCTCTCCTGCACCCTCATCAATACATAAAGCATTTCCAACTAACTTGACAAAGTAAGTGCATTCCTTGACTCACACAACCTAGAGATTGTAGCTGTCACTGAATCTTGGATTAAGCCTAGCATCCCCAACTTTCAGCACCTCCTCTCCTCATACAATTATGAGCATGATGCAAAGCCTGGTAAAAGGAAAGGAGGAGGCATTCTATTACTCTACAAAAGACATTTTAAGCCCACCACTTTAGCTGATGTTAACACAACAGACAGACTCCAAATGGGTCCTTCTAGAATTTAGCATCAGGAAAAACAAACCCTTACTTATTGCAGCAGCATAAATTCCTCCTCTTTCATTTTCTACATTTTAATCCCTAATCTCTGAAAGTGTCTCAACTAGAAATGACTCTGCAGTAAAAACAAACATCTGATTAGCCTGGACAATTTTATCATCAACATCTCAGGCCCAATCTGAAATTATATTTCTGCATTTCTAGCTAGCTAGGGCCTCATAAGGCTAATCGCAGAGCCCACCTGCTCAAGTCTTCATTCCAACAGCCACTCAAATCTTGACCTACTAACCACTAATGAACCATCAATGGTCTCAGATGTTCCATTATTCCTCCTACCTTCAGTGATCACTCACCTGTCATTTTTCAGAACAATCTGACTAAAATCTCCACCCAATCTGGTGTTCTTTAGAGCCCAGACCACACAAAATATCACCAAGTTAAAAAGCCATCTGATAGCTTTTATCTGTTCTATATACTGAACATCAAAGGCAAATATAACAGCTGTGACTGTAAACCAAATACATTTCAGATCCAAATTCAAATACGTCCACAAATGACTCAACAAATAGATTAAATCCCTTCTCAAGCTAAGGGAAGATGCTTTGCAGTTATGGAAAAAACTCAACTCCTGACAACCATGGCTCCTTTACCAAACCCAGACACCACATCTCGCTCATACAGCATGCATGGCCAAACCAAACAAACAAAACACTAGAGGCCAGCATATACAGTCCAAAATTTTATTGTAATAGCTAATAAGGACATATAAATGCCCAAAAATTATTCCAAAATCAAACCGGTTTTGGCAGATGCCTTCTTCAGTGAAAATTAGTCATTCAAATAAGCACAAGACTTCATGAATATTTATATAGTGCCCCAGCCAATGGCCATCAATGGTATGATCCATACCCCTGTTTATTAACAGATTGTAAAAACCCAAATCCTTAGAGTACAGCATATTTATGCTAATAGTGCTGAGGCTTACAAAAATACATCATATTTGTACATGGATGTTGTTTAAAATTTAGAACAAATAATTTGTCTATTAATCAAATCATAATGAACTTAAACAAAAGAAAATAATGCCCTGCATATTCATGGTATAAATACCATTATATATAGTAATACACCCAGCCAAAATGTTAAAGCACACTCATCAGGGTAAATAATATATATATTTTTTATTTTTTATATATAGGAAATAACCGTATGAGCCAAGTATAAAAATTATTGTGTGTATAAAAATATACTTATCATAAATGGTCATTTAGACCAGGTGGAAACAAGGCTCCCAAATGGATAATCCAATATTTTTCCTTATGACTCAGTATGTTTTGCCATCCTTGTTGATTGCTCCTGTTACCCGTGATTCTATCAATAACCATAAACATAAACTTAGCCGTTGGGTGTTTGATGGTATGTTGATATAAAGCATTGGTAGGTTTTGCATTTGCAATGACTAATTTTCACTGAAGAAGGCATCTGCCAAAACCGGTTTGATTTTGGAATAATTTTTGGGTATTTATATGTCCTTATTAGCTATTACAATAAAATGTTGGACTGTATATGCTGGCCTCTAGTGTTTTGTTCCTTTACCAAACTCCAGAAATTGGCTGAACAATCCATATGGAAGCACAAAGTAAACCATCTCAAAACCAAGTAAGTTTCTCTCTTAAATAAATCTAAACACTTCTGGCAGGAGATCAGTCTGCTCACTGGACCCTAATCTTCTCATAATAAATCCTCTCTGGTCCTATTCCAGACTAATAGGGGACAACTTTGACTGTTACAAAGTTTAGCTACCCATAAACTATCAGTAGCATTTCCATTCCCCTCTCTCACAGAGCCCCCTATCTACTTCAAAAAAATTTCATGTAAACACATCAACAAAGTACTTTAAGACATGTCCATACACCCCTCTCCCACAGCCTCCTAGCTACTTAAAAAAATCTCATGTAAACACATCAACAACCTACTTTAAGACATGTCCATACACTCTCATCTAGGTTCAGACCACATCTTTCCCTGTTTTATCTACCCTTATATAAATAACCTAAACCATAAAACACCTCATACTTTCTTCCTATTTCCATTCCTACCGACTCTTGGAAAAGAGGTAGAAAAAACTCATTTATATCCATTTTTCAAGGTACATTCAACAAAACCACCTTCATAACCTACAACAGCATGGATTCTGGGCAGATCACAGTACAATAATTGCACTTTGTTGCCTGACACAATTTTTTAAACATAAACAGAGGTAACGTGACATGACCAATATCTATCGACTTCACAAAAGCCTTTGGCTTTAACCATCAACTCCTCCTCCTCTTCTCTCTTCAGGATATTGGCATTAGCAACACATCCATCATCTGGTTGCAAGGTTTCTTGTCAGATTCTTCATCACTAAATTAGGATCTTCCCCCTCTCAGTCCATGCCTCATTCAATAGGACTGCCACCCAAGGTTTTATCCTAGCTCCTCTTCTCTATTTTGTTTAACAAACTACCTCAGGATCTTCCTACTCTACAACTTATCCTCTGCTCTGATGACATGGTACTGCTTGTGGCCAGCCGTAATCACTCTGTAATCAAACCAGCCACAGAAAAGACTTTTACTTTCAGTTCCTGGCTCATTAAACAGAAATACTTTATCCTACAAACAAAAAGCATGCTATTTGGCACCACCCCAAAACCTGAAAAAAAAATTACAAAATTTACTCAATATCACCGCCCTTTGTGGCACACCAATAGAAACAACCATCTCCTTCAAATACTTCAGTTTATGGCTATACCACTCAGTAACGTTCACTATCCATATAGAAAAATCAAGGGAAATGTTAATGCGCTTCTCTTCTAAACCAAGAAAATCTTAACCTACTTATCCAAGCCAGCCAAGGCAGCTATAGGCAAAGACATCCTTCTTGCTGAACTTGAATATGGACTAACCTCAATGGCCACAGCCACTAACAACAAAAAAAAAATGCAGATGACAGACTATAAAAACCAAAATCTGTCCTTTTATCATTAGCTTGCCCTCTAATGAGGATCACTGTCTCACCCTCAGAAAAGCAAAATGGCTACCATTGCAGCAGAGTAGACCAGCTACTAGGTTCTCTCCTCTTCAAACGTCTCCAGCATAAAGCATTCCTACAACTAGCATCCAAACTTTATACTAAACACAAACAATACAACCTCAGATGTACATACTGGTAGATATCAGTGATGAGAGAAGCTGTCCAGTTAATACTGGGTTCACTGAATTTGAATGATAAGTAGCAATAAACAAGGAAGTTAGTTGCTGTAGCAGTTATGGAAACAAAGCAAGTGTGAGGGGAGTTTGATGAAACCATGGTGAATGAAATTAGACCATCCTCAGAGAATGTGGTAAACATTCTCATGTTTCTGGAAGGAGAAGCAGAATAATGTCTATGCTGTTCACAGTAATGATGGAGAAATGTACTACAGATACTGTTGAAACATGACAGGAAAACTTTGACAAACTTGTGCCATTTTTGGGAGATAAGGTCACTGTAGCAGTTAAACATTTCCCTGTGACAATGCTTCAACAGTGTATGAAATTTACACAGAAATGCTGAAAGTGCCAGCCATTGTGGGGGGTCATAGCTAACACACATTTTCAAAGTTAAATGAAAAGCTGGACTATTGCCTCTAGTTGGAAAAGTAGGTTAGTTTCATAATTTTCAAAAGGGGAGATGAGCGTGTTCCATTACAAATCATAGTCCTGAGCTTTACTTTGAAAACATACATCAGACAGCTAGGGGAGAGTCTTTATCCAATACTCATTAATAGAGAGCTAGGAGAGAGTCTTTATTCAATACTCATTAATAGAGAACTACGGGAGAGTCTTTATCCAATAGTCATTAATAGAGAGCTAGGGGAGAGTCTTTATTCAATACTCATTAATAGAGAGTTAGAAGAGAGTCTTTATCCAATACACATTAATGGAGAGCTAGGGAAGAGTCTTTATCCAATACTCATTAATAGAGAGCTACGGGAGAGTCTTTATTCAATACTCATTAATAGAGAGCTACAGGAGAGTCTTTATCCAATGTTCATTAATAGAGAGCTAGGGGAGAGTCTTTATCCAATACTCATTAATAGAGAGATAGGGGAGAGTCTTTATCCAATGCTCATTAATAGAGAGCTAGGGGAGAGTCTTTATCTAATGCTCATTAATAGAGAGCTAGGGGTGAGTCTTTATCCAATACTCATTAATAGAGAGCTAGGGGAGAGTCTTTATCCAATTCTCATTAATAGAGAGCTAGGGGACAGTCTTTATCCAATACTCATTAATAGAGAGCTAGGGGAGAGTCTTTATCCAATACTCATTAATAGAGAGCTAGGGGAAAGTTTTTATTCAATACTCATTAATAGAGAGCTAGGGGAGAGTCTTTATCCAATACTCATTTATAGAGAGCTAGGGGAGAGTCTTTATCCAATACTCTTTAATAGAGAGCTAGGGGAGAGTCTTTATCCAATACTCATTAATAGAGAGCTAGGGGAGAGTCTTTATCCAATACTTATTAATAGAAAGCTAGGGGAGAGTCTTTATCCAATACTCATTAATAGAGAGCTAGGGGAGAGTCTTTATCCAATACTCATTAATAGAGACCTAGGAGAGAGTCTTCATCCAATACTCATTAATAAAGAGCTAGGGGAGAGTCTTTATCCAATGCTCATTAATAGAGAGCTAGGGGAGAGTCTTTATCCAATACTCATTAATAGGGAGCTAGGGGAAAGTCTTTATTCAATACTCATTAATAGAGAGCTAGGGGAGAGTCTTTATCCAATAACCATTTACAGAGAGCTAGGGGAGAGTCTTTATCCAATACTCATTAATAGAGAGCTAGGGGAGAGTCTTCATCCAATACTCATTAATAGAGAGCTAGGGGAGAGTCTTCATCCAATACTCATTAATAGAGAGCTGCAGGAGAGTCTTTATCCAATACTCATTAATAGAGAGTTAGGGGAGCATCTTTATCCAATACTCATTAATAGAGAGTTAGGGGAGCATCTTTATCCAATAGTCATGTGTTTAATTTAGGAAGAGCAAAAATATTTGATATCTCAAGGGAGTACACTAATATTGTCTGCATGTTTTTTGTGGAACACCAGAATTCAAGTGACTGTGTACTACTGAATTTCTTTTGAGGTGTGCTACAACAGTTGGGATCCCAACTCTGCTTTTTCTTAACAATAGATCCTAACATTTGAGGAGTCAGCATTTTGTCTGAATTCTTGACATTAAGTGTCAAGGTGATATCAGATTGCCTGAGATGTATCTTGTCTCTCCACCTGCTTACAATTTCTTGGCTAGGATACCAAGATGCAGCCAAGGTCATAAAGTCATTTAATCCAGGGAAGTGAGCTTTACATTGTTGTTGTTTCCAGATGATGTTGCCTTGATAATCTCAAATGATTGTGATATTCAGTCTATAATGGAGGTATTCACTGGCAGGTGGGATGCAGCTGAGATGAAAATCAGAGGTCATGATTTCACAAAAGAAGAGTACATTGCTGTCTCCAGGTAGGGAGGAGATACTTACCTGAGCTGAAGAAGTTTAAGGTATTTCTCATGACTGAGGGGTATACAGCCTGTGAGACTAACCAGTAAACAGTTGTAGTGTCAGCAATACTGCAAAAGTGCTGTCATGCTGTACCAGATTGTAGTGGTACAGTGACTCTCAGTTTATTAGTTATTAGTGTACGTCTCCACACTAAACTATGCTGAAGAGTTTCAGGTTGGGAATGAAAGGATAAGATGACAGATAAAAGCAGCAAAAATAAGGTTTCTTAGTGGGGTAGCTGGGATCCCTATATGTTAAACAGTGAAGTGTTACCAGTCTAGTTTGACCTTAGAAAAGAGATGCTGTCCCTACATGTTGGGAGAAATCAGTTGAGTTGATTCGGCACCTTGCAAAGACATACCAGTGGTCCTTCCCAAAGGAGATATGCAAGGCTCAAACCATTAAACTGAGGCCACAGGAAAGGTTGTACAAATTATATATCCAAGCTGGGCTGGTAACACCTGCAGATCCCACTGCATGAGCTGTATATATTTGCTGTTGATAGTGAAGAATGGTTTAATGTACTATAGTTGCTGTTACCACGACTCTCACCAGTAGAAGCAGTTTAGAAAATGATGATGAGAATTTAAGAATCCATCATTCTCTCAGTGCATACAAGTAGCACTGCTAGCAGAAATTGTACCAAGTCAAATCAGCTTAGGAGAACAACTGCAGAACTAGCAGCTTCTCCAAAAAATATCAAGCTTCAAAAGCTTTCATTTTCATAGGTTCATAGGTAGGTACTAGGCTATCATCGCAAGGGCCTATGTAAGCCTAGCCAACAAAGTTCCCTGGCTTACACCACCCAAGAAAGTTAATTTCCTGTGCCCCTGTCGAGCAGAGCCACAGAAGTGCTCCCCAGGGTGTATTTCCTATTTTCCATCCACTCATCAAGATTGTTCTTGAAGAGTGCTAATGAGGAACTTTGTTTGACATAGATGGGTAGCTTGTTCCAGAATATAGGAAGTCTCTGGAACAGGAATCTATCCCTCCAGCATGTCCTTTTTATTGTGGTGACAAGGTTTAGGTCCCTAGACCGTGTATCTCGGATGGATTGGGATTTCTTTAGGTGTAGTATGTCCAACAGCTCTGGGTTTAACATAGCTTTATATGTTAGGCAGAGATCTCCTTGGAGTAGGCGATATGCTACAGAGTAAAGCTGGAATTTTCTGAGTCTGTCAGTGTAGGGCATCTGTTTGAGGCCAGTAATCCTCTTTGTGAGGAACTTCTGTGGCCTTTCCAGCTGCTGCAGATGTCTTGTGAGGTACATTCCAAAAGGGGATGCTGTACTCTATAATGGGTCTAATGAGTGCCGAGGAGAGGGGAACAATGACCTCATTTTTCCTGGATGATAACCCTTTTGTGATGAGGTTTGCCACATAGAAGTATTTCCTGACTACTGTGGTGATGAGATTATCAAAGGAGAGACTACTGTCCGCTTGGGTCCCAAGGTCTCTTATCACACATTTGGCATTAAGTAGACTGCCGTTTATGTGTCAGTTCATGGATACAGAGTTTTTACCGAAAGGGATGACAGTGCACTTTTTGGTATTGAGTTTGAGGCCATGCATCTGACACCAGGCATCTGTCTCAGTGAGGCCCTTCTGTAGGATGTCCACATCATTTGGGGATTCGACTATGGCTCCTGGTTTACAGTCATCTGCAAACTTCATTAGTCAGAGGCCTTCTGTGTTAGCCTGTACTTCAGAGAAGTAGATACCAAACAGGAGAGGTCCCAGGACTGAACACTGTGATACTCCACTTGTCACTGGTTTGAAGTCAGATTTGGAGTCTGCAACTTTTACAGTGTGGGTTCTGTCAGTGAGTCAGTTGGTAACCCATCTTGTGACATAGGGATTTATACCTAGTTTAGTGAGTTTAGCTATAATTCCAGAATGGGAGAGGGTGTTGAAAGCCTTGGTGAGGTCAAGATAGGCTGTGTGAACCACCTTACCCTCGTCTATGGCTTTGGTGCCTGCCTCAGAGAAGTCAATCAGGTTCAGAAGGCATGATCTGCCTTTCGCAAACCCAAACTGGGTGGGGTCCAGAGTTTGGAGGTTGCCAATGTCTTTGTTTATGAGTTCCATGATGATATATTCCATGGCCTTGCAGATCAGGCTCATCAGGCTAATAGGGTGACAGTTCCCAGGATCAGTGGTGGCTCCCCCTTTGTGGAGTGGGATAACTGTTACTGTGCGCCATTCAGTGGGCACAAAGCCTGACATGAGACTATGATTGAACATGGTGCTTAGGTGGGGAGCCAGTTCGTTCTGAAGTTCATGTAAAACGCAGCCTGGGTTGTTGTCCGGTCCCATGGATGCTGTGTTTTTGGTTTTAGAGAGTGCAGCTTTTACCTACATAGATGTGATTACAGGTACTCTGCATTCTTCCTGTATAGATATGGGCCCTTTAGGGGGTAGAGGGGGGTAAAGTTAACACTGACCCTATCTGCCAGGATGTTGGCAATATCAGTTGTTTCTGTAATTTTCGTGCCGTTGTGCTGTAACTCAGAGCAAATCTGGGTGTTGCCATTGAGATTCTTGACATAGCTATAGAATGCTTTGTGGTTGCCCTTAGAATCAGTGGCAATTTTGTTTTCATAGCTAGATTTGGAGTATCTGATAAGGGATCTCAGCTTCTTACTGAGGCTGACCAGGGAACTCCTCCACTCATGGGATTTTACTCTCTTTTGCAACAGTTTCTTCCTTCTGTTGAGTATGTTTCTGGCAGGGGACCACCAGATTGGCTTCCTTTTTTTGGAGGATAGCATCTTGGTTCTGTTTGGGATACTACAATCCATGCACTCGTGTAAGTGCTTATAGAGTGCATTTGTGTAGGATTCAGCAGTCGTAACTGTATTGTCCATCTGCATGGGTGTCATTAAGTTCGCCACTTCTGTCTTAAGAAGCATGAATTTGGCTTTGGAAAATGTTTTTACCATGGTTTCCTTAATGGTTGGTGGGAGCAGTATGAGGATATCTAGGGTGATTAGCTTATGCTCAGGTCTGACTAATGAGGAGTTGACTTCAGGTGTGGAACACCGGTCACTCATGTTGGTAATGACTAGGTCTAGGATATTGTTGCCTCTGGTGGGGGTGTGGATAAGTTGATCCATGGCATTGGAATTTTTGAATTTCAGAAAGCGTTGAGCAAAGGAGTTGGTACATGAGTAGTTTTCCCATTTAATGGTGGGGTAGTTGAAATTACCCATTATTAGGGTGTTTGGTTAAACCCTAATATTTTCCAATATATCAAGAAAAGGGGAGTGGGAATCTTGGGGCATGGTGGAGGATCTGTAGCAAGCTACAATTTGGACTGCAGTTTTGCCCAGAGTTAGCTGCACTTGGATAACCTCAGATGCATTATGCTGCGCAACTAGCCTGGAGGTGTGGATATCCTTAATGAATATGGACACACCTCCACCTTTGGTGTTCTGGTCCGGGTTAGATGGCCAAAAAGTGTGGTATGAGTTATAGTCCAGTAATGCAGGGGTGCTCTCTAGAGCCTTGAACCAGCTCTCAGTCACTGCACAGATATCGATGCTCTCCATTTTAAGGAGTGCCTCGAGTGAGTGCATTTTGAGATTTGGACTTCTAGCATTGAGTAGCATTACCCTCAGTTTGTGCTTGTCTGTTCCTGTTATTGTGGTGGATTTATCATTTCAACCTTGCCTAAAAAGAGCACTATAGGGGTGGCAAGACCCTTAGCCAGTATCTTGAATCCCAGGGGTGACAGGTGATGGCCATCACTGGCAAAGCATCATGGTCTGTCGACCGTGTCATGCCAGGCAGACAGATACTGGATCCCCTTAGAATAACATCAGAAGCTTAGCCAATTGTTGAAGTCAATCATTTTGTCCTTGTACTGCGGTATCATTCTGGGGGATGTCAGGATGCTACTTAGGGCTAGGGTCATACCTGCTTGGGCTACAAGATCAGAGAGCTCTTCCATGTCTCTTTTCATATAGTCCAGGGAGGTACATCTCAGGTCATTCACACCAACATGGACAATGCCAAAGTCATATTTGTACTTGTCGTGGAGTGACCCGAGTGCGTGGGTTATGTGGCAGATCCTAGCACATGAAAAGCAGCTGAAGGTAACCTTCTCCTTGTTTAGCCTGGTGAGTGGGACATCAGTGTACCTGACTATAGAATCACCTATCACTAGTGTGTTGGGTATATTGTTTTGCCTTATGGGCTGTGGTTTATTGGCACACTGAGTCTGTGGGCTATGTGTAATTTGGGTTGTGTTGGGGGTGGAGGTTGCTTGCATTTCTGTTTTGGAGGTCTCTGTTGCTTGAGCAGATTATTATTGAAAGCCTCTGCAAATGTTTTTGTGTTTCTATGTGTGGATTTTGGTGGTGTAGGTTTAGTGGGACCATGTGATGAGTGTGGTGTGGTGCAAGTGTTTACCTTCTCCTCTTGACTGTCAAGTTCAGTCTTGGTTGGAGAGAGCTTTACCTCCAGTTTGGCTAAATAAATGCATCTCTCACAGGTTGTGGTGTTGGGTGGTAGGAGGAGAGGGTTGTCTGTGTACATGAGGCAATTGCTACATTGTCCCAAGATGCCCAGATTCATCAGATAGACTGGATAGAACTCCGGGAGCTGACCCTTGGACATGCCTGAATAAAAAATGACTTTCCTCTAGACAAGTGAGGAAAGTGAGTATAAGAGTTTTTTTTCCTCTAAGCAAGTGAGGAAAGTAAGTACTAAAACTGTTTTTCTCTAGGTAAAGAGGAAGACTGAGTGCTGTAGCATTTTGTAGCTTATTTAGTGCTAACAACAAGTTCTGAACAAGTGCTGAGCATGAATAAGCAAATTCAAGTGCTAAAACTAAGAATCTGTACCAGGATCTTATGGTAGATAGGCTACCTAGTGCTTACCACTCCACTGATAATCTAGAATCCTTCCCTCCAACACAGAAAGGCTTGTGGGGCTCAGAAGCTTACAAACAGTCCTGGATACAGCAAATTTGTATCTGGACTAGACTAGTTACAGGAAAGGTGGGAAACAAGCGCAAATGCAGGCTTTTAGACCAGAAAGTTGAAAGAGATGGAACAACTGCCCAAATAGCCAATAAACTACAATTTCTGGGCCAGAAACCACTCTTGTGGTAGATAGGCTACCTAGTGCTTACCACACCCACTGATAAGCTAGAGGGCTTCCCTCCAACACAGAATGGCTTGGGGGGCTCAGAAGCTTACAAACAGTCCTGGATACAGCAAATCTGTATCTGGACTAGGCTAGTTACAGGAAAGATGGGAAACGAGCACAACCGCAGGCTTTTAAACCAGAAAGTTGAAAGAGATGGAAAAACTGCCCAAACGGCCAATAAACTACAATTTCTGGGCCAGAAACCACTCTTGCAGTAGATAGGCTACCTAGTGCTTACCACTCCCACTGATAAGCTAGAAGGCTTCCCTCCAACACAGAAAGGCTTTGGGGGTTCAAAAGCTTACAAACAGTCCTGGATACAGCAAATCTGCATCTGGACTAGACTAGTTACAGGAAAGGTGGAAAACAAGCACAGATGCAGGTTTTTAAACCAGAAAGTTGAAAGAGATGGAAAAACTGCCCAAATGTCCAATAAATTACAATTTCTGGGCCAGAACCCACTCTTGTGGTAGATAGGCTACCTAGTTGCTTACCACTCTCACTGATAAGCTAGAATGCTTCCCGCCAACACAGAAAGGCTATGGGGGCTCAGAAGCTCACAAACAGTCCTGGTTACAACAAATCTGTATCAGGACTATTCTAGTTACAGGAAAGGCAGGAAACAAGCTTAGAATTTTTTTTTTTTGGGAAGGGAGAAAGGAGAAACAGAAGATAATTCAAAATTAAGGACGTAAGTGGCTTGCCCTTCACAAATGTTCTCTCTGTATTAGGTAGAGTGAGCTAGTGACACTAGACTGTAATAGAACTGAGATAGAGCTGAACAAATGGCACTGGTATGAGTGTCTGAAGTCAAAGTATGATCTCACTGTACTCAGTTGAGTGAGCAAATGAGATAGACCCAGGAGGAGTGTTCAAACACAAATTTACAGGAGAGGCAGGCAATTCCAAAGCCAACAAGATTAATACCAGAACAAGAACAGGGAGGACGGGCGGGAAACTAACTGCAGAGACAGAGAGAGACCACAGTATTCTATGAAACAATTACATTGAAAAATAAATAACTAGAGAGAGACACAGACCACAATATTCAATAAAACAATTAAATGGACAAAAAAATAAAATGCAGTACAATCTTTAACACTGCAAGTTTGTACTTAACTCAGCTAGTAATGCAGTTGATTGTAGGTATGTAGCAGAAGCCAAACAACTCATACATTGAGCAATAATAAATTCAAAGATATGTGACTAACACTTATAAATACAGAGAAACCCCTCTAGGCTAAGAGTTTAACACTGAATATCAATGAAGTGAAACAACATAGCCCCCGCTAACTGCAGGGACAGAGAGAGACCACAGTATTCTATGGAACAATTAAATAGAAAAATAAATAACTACAGAGAGACACAGACCACAATATTCAACGAAACAATTAAATAGACAAAAAAATAAAATGCAGTGCAATCTTTAACACTGCAAGTTTGTAGTTAACTCAGCTGGTAATGCAGTTGATTGTAGATATGTAGCAGAAGCCAAACAACTCAGATATTGAGCACTTCAAAAAAGCTTTACAATTCCAAACATAATGCTAATATGTACAGTAAAGAAGAAAACGCCAATGGAGTGGAAGAAATGCATTGCATAAGAGTCATGCAATTTGCAGTTGTTTTTCCAATAGCAGTAGTCTATTAACTGGTGGCCGCTGTGGTGCAGTGGTTAGCATTGCTGCCTCACAGCAAGAGATTCTCTGGTTCGATTCTCAGCTGGGGTGCCTTCTGTGTGGAGTCTGCATGTCCTCCCTGTGGTCGCGTGGCTTTCCTCTGGGTGCTCCGGTTTCTTCCCACATCCCAAAGACATGCTGTAGGTAAATTGAACACTCTAAATTGGCCCTAGGTGTGAGTGTGTGCATGTGTGTGCCTTCTGTGGAAGGTTGGGTGCCGGGCTGGCAACTCAACACCGTAAAACTCCACTGCCAATCATGAGCGGACAGGTGATTCACTGTGGCGACCCCTAACTGGGAAAAAGCTGAAAGAAGAAGAAGAAGAAGTAGTCTATTAACTATCATAATATGACCAAAAGCAGAATCAAAATTTGAACTGCTAAGTTTACTGAATGCAAAGTCTGTGTGAATAATTAACTGGCACAAGGTAAGAGTAGGGAGTAGGAGGGAGACTTATAACAGTTAATATTAGTAATGTTAATTAAAAATGGTATTAACACCACAAACAGGCTGATGAGATTTATAGTACTCAAGTGAGGGAGACCAGCTGACATAATGGTTAAGGTCTTTACCACTCATGCACAAGGTATATGGTTCATGTCTTACCTCAAGCCAGTGCTTGTACAGACATTGCATGTTATCAGTGTGTTTCTGTAAGGTTCCACCTAAAACGCACTCAAGAATGGAGTTGTGTGCATTAGCACAAATTCTATATGGTGTCTATAGGGGGAGAGAGTTGTACAGACCAACTGCTTTGTGTTTCAACTGCAGTACTTAGTCTAATATCACCTTGACTGTATTTCAGTTTCTGTCATGAATACAAACAAAAGGCTCATTCCTCATATTTCAGGATGCAATGATTATAAACCTCAGGCTTGGGACCTCAACTGTTGCAGCACTTCCAAAAAGAAATTCAATAGTACATAGTCCTCAAGACAGAAGAATACGAATATGATACACTGCACTTTGTGTCAGGGGTCACTACTCAGTAGTGTAAAAATTAGATTTAGCTGATTTCAGTCATGTTAACTAATGTCTTCAAAAATGGGCATGGATATTTGCCAGTGATAATTGTCTTGAGGTCCGGGCCTACTCCAACCTATGTCAGAGACCCATGTTAATGATGAGAGGGCACATGTGGCATAAAACTCAATAGACATGGGTTAGTAAGCTACTGGCGGGCCACAGTCCAGTTGTTTTGTTTGGGTAACCTGAGACAGCTATGTTGAGTGAAAGCTAGATGTAAAACCGATCAACCTGACAAACATGAATTAAGGGTTGCTACTCTCGGTCTGGGTTCACTGACGGGATGAAGCTTGGAAGTGGATGACATGATGGTGAGGAGAAGGCTGGACATCCCATGTATCCAGGAGACAAGATTGAAGGGCAGCTCAGCAAAGCCACTTGGCTTTAAATCCAGAGTCTACTACTGATGAGGACAGACTTGAAATAACGTGTGAACTGTGGTGGGGGAGGCTTCAGGAGACAATGACAATGTCATCAGAATTAGAGAAAGACTAATGTCAGTCAGACTCCAGTGTAAGAATAGTAGACTATTTATAATCTCAGCCTATACCCCACAGCAGTGTTGTGATAGTGAGGAAAAAAAGTGCATTCAGACAGTAGTTACAGGACCTACTAGATAAAGCAGGATGAGTGACTTAGTAGATGACACGAAGAGGCTAACAAGCTGCAAGGCAAAATCATAAAGATAAATATATTCAGACACCCTTGATAAGGGATACCAGCAATAACCTGCTCACCAGTCCCTATGACATCAAAGGCAGATGGAAGGAGTAACAACCTGCTCACCAGTCCACAGGACATCAAAGGCAGATGGAAGGAGCAACAACCTACTCACCAGTCCACAGGACATCGAAGGCAGATGGAAGGAGCAACAACCTGCTCACCAGTCCACAGGACATTAAAGGCAGATGGAAGGAGTAACAACCTGCTCACCAGTCCACAGGACATCAAAGGAAGATGGAAGGAGTAATGACCTGCTCACCAGTCCACAGGACATCAAAGGCAGATGGAAGGAACAACAACTTGCTCACTAGTCCACAGGATATCAAAAGCAGATGGAAAGAGCAACAACCTGCTCACCAGTCCAAAGGACATCAAAGGCAGATGGAAGGAGCAACAACCTACTCACCAGTCCACAGGACATCTAAGGCAGATGAAAGGAGTAACAACCTGCTCACCAGTCCACAGGACATCAAAGGCAGATGGAAGGAGTAACAACCTGCTCACCAGTCTACAGGAAATCAAAGACAGATAGAAGGAGTAACAACCTGCTCACCAGTCCATAGGGCATCAAAGGCAGATGGAAGGAGCAACAACCTGTTCATCATTCCACAGGACATCAAAGGTAGATGGAAGGAGCAACAACCTGCTCACTAGTCCACAGGACATCAAAGGAGATGGAAGGAGTACTCCCAACAGCCTCTGAAAGAAGAAAACCCCAAAGAAGCTGTACTTTCCTAAACATACTTTATGATGAAAAAGGAGGATCCTACCCTGTAAGAACAGCACTAAGAGAAATGAAATCAGGGTAAGCAGCCAGCATAGATGAGATCAACGCAGACATGAACAACAAAGATGTTTTATGTTGATGATGTGGCATTATAGGGACACTCTTAGCAAGAGCTTCAGCAAAGGATAGGGAATAGAATGCAAAACTGAAGGCACATGAGATGAAGCCTAGTACACATAAGACAGTTGTCAGGTCAGCAAATAGGGGAAATCAGAACAGACTGGGAACTTAGACAGAAGGGAAAATAATGGAACAGGTTAACACCTTCAAATCTGAATGAGAAGGTCAAATTTAGAATTAGAGGGGCTGCAGCCAGCTGCCACAGAGTGTCAGGGGTAGTGTAAGACAGAAGGAAGGGAAAATGAGGGCATCTGGCAAACAGATGCATGGACTGTGTGAGAAAAGACCTGCAACACTCAGGCATAACTGTTGAAGAAGGTGGGAGTGTGGCAATGAATTGAGATGTTGAGGGTTGACATGACTCCCCAACCCCATATAAAGAGTGGAAAAAGGAGGGTTGATAATGATGATGAGAGGGACATACTCTGTGGATGCCCAAGTTGTGATAGTAGCTCCTGTCCTCACAAACAAAGGAGCGCTCATGCATGTGCATGGGAATACATGGCCGTAGCTCATGTGGTAATGTTGGTGGGGGCACATCACCGCTAGGTGGGAATTAGGTTATATAAACACAAATACTTACACAACAACATATGCACATATGGATGATGGCAATTCCACCCCACCAGACTTCAATGAGTGGATCTGGAGTCTAGATGTCTATTGTCAAGATGCCACTGGGGAGACCTGAAAGCATCAGTCTAGGAAGCAAAAGAAAGAGATTGAAAAAACTAAACTGGTAAATGCTTTAATATACTGGAACCCCCATTGAATTGGAATGGTTCTACATGATCCAGGTGACAGTTTGTTAACATCTTTGTGTTTCCATAAAAAAGGTGAAACAGTTATACTGCAGTCTCTGACAGGGCTCTAGTCATATACAGGTACATTATAATGTCTGTATCAGATTATACAATCTTTCCTCTGTATAACACAGTAATGCGCAGAGTCAAGTACCTATGCAAAAGCTTCATAACTAAATGTGCTTGTGTTCCCACATCCTCGTGCAAACTTGTGCACATGCACACATGCATGCCCACTCAACCAGAAAAAAAGCTAAAAAACAGGATATAATTACTGTTTCAGTGTTTTGAGCTAAAATCTCAGAGATTTGAGTAACCATGCTTCTATGCTGAAATATATAGCTAGCAGCACTAAAACAGCATGAAAAAACTGGCAGCTTCAAAAATGAATAGCTTTTACAACATTTGTGATAGAACTAGCAATGCTCCTTTCTTTAGCAAAAGAACACTGCCATTACAATGAGTTCCAGTGTATTTGCAAAATTAGAATTACATAATTTATATTGAATCCCTAATGTCTGTTTCAATCTTTGCTGCAGCTTTGAACTCTGAAGAGCTTTGGTCTGGCCAATATCACGAATGCATACCTATTACAAAGAAAAATATTAGTATCTGCAAGAGCCATTTCAGAGTAAATGAGAAATTTCTGTTTTGAATAAGAATGCAATGAACATTATCTGCCTTGCCTGTCAGAACTTAGCAATTTGAAAAGAATGCTATGAAGCAATGCTGTATAATCAATGTTAAGGTTTTGACTATGAGAAATTATTACTTTACAACCCAGAACAGAGAATATAATGTTTCATATGGCCTCTTTTAACTTATAGCTTGGGGATATATTTTGCAACAGACATGACAACCATTTAGAGCTGATGTTGTTATAATGCTCTCTTTATGATATTGGCATACAATATATTTGTTAATCTATTTTTATGTATACTTATTTATATACTTATATTAAATTCCTTGGGGCATTGCAAATAAAATTACATTAATCTGCCTTCAAAAATTACTAACATTCTTTGAGGGCAAGTATTAGTGTTGATAGTTCTTTGTTACAACCAAATTCATGCCTTGTTCACGGACACTTCAGCCAGGGAATGGAAACAGTTTGACATGAAAGGCAGGTCAAAGAAGAAATATAACTCAGCATCTTCTGTGTGTGTGTTAATGGAGCCTGTGACAGTTTCAGTTGAGAAAAGATTTAAGTGACCTTATTCTGAACTGGTATAGGTGCTATCACAAAGGGAATCCTTCATCACATCAGCTGTTCAAAATAATACTTTCCATGGTTAAGTGACCCTGCACATTTTTATCAACTGCACTGTATAAAAAAGACCTGAATGAAAACAGAACATTTAATTATGATAATGTAGTCAGATCACTCAGAAATGGGACATCTGTAGAGGTCTGGGGTTAATAAAGGCATATATGGGGTAAGCAATGATATGTGAAACCATTTAATTACTTAGCAGAGAGGATTATGGCTATACGATAGTAACAAGCTGCATCTTAAAGTCCAGAGATCAATTCTCTCAGCATCCTTTTCCCCACTCTAGGGCACTAAGCAAGTCATTTTTCCAAACGGCACTCTAAGAGAATTTGGAATCCTAGCATGCCCCTTAATGCTCTCCTGACTGTATGACTAACAATAAGCTGTGAACCTATGTTGTCTGATTACATGGAATTATTCCAAAAATCAGAGTTTTCATCCACAATCTGAGCAATGTGGCTGGAACAGTGTATTCATAATAAATGCAATAAAATTAATGGAACAAATTAGTGTATTAGGTGTGATTTTTAGCTAAATGTCATTGAATAATAATGGCATTAACATAGCAAACTGGACAGCTATAACAATGAGATAAATAGAACAGTTATTTACTATACGGGATATAAAAATCTCTCACTGTGGAGCAAATATCCAGAATGCATCTAATGGTAGTATTTTTTTTAATGACAGTAAATGTTAAGTATAATTCACTGGAGTGGATAATATATTTGATTGTTTACTAGATAGGAGGGTTGGTCTGAGGACCATTGTTAGCTACAACAAAGGCCCAAAAGCAGTATAGTTCTTACAGTGTTTAACAGTTTTAAATCAGACATCCTTTTTTTCTATGTACTTGACATACTTATAGACACTTATAGACACATTTATATGTACATATATGCATACGCCTATGGAAAGGATCATTACGGAACTAATAACTAGGGATATGGGTGAATTACAGACTCTCAACCTAACCCATTTGGATTTGGGAAGGGCAGGTTTTGCCTACTTAACCTGGGTGACTTATTCAAAAAAATATCTTATGGTATGGATATAGGCAAGGAAATGCATGCTGCCTCTTCAGACCTTGTAAAAGTGTTTTGCCACCATTCCATATGTGATCATAGATAACATCTCCTGGGTAAAAGTTAATCCCTATGTTACTCACTGGATAGGAAAATTGGCTGACAGATGGAACATAAGTAGTAAAGGTGGGTGGCCCTGCCTCCTCCAAAAGACCTGTCACTAATGTAGTGCCCCAGGGTTTAGTCTTTGGACCACTTCTCTTTAACATTTACTTTTTAGAGGTCTTAGCTAATGTAAAAGAATAGTTGATCTCCAAGTTTGCAAATGACTACAAACATGGTACCACTGTAAACTCCCCTGAGGATACTAGGGTCCTACAAGGCTGCGTCTGCCAAATATCATTGATTTGATAACCATGGATTGAAACTAAATGTCAAGAGATGTGTCATTGAATCTTTTGGCAAACATGATTCTCTTTTTAATTATCATACTGACAACCCCCTGAAAACTGATTCTGTAGTTATCTGGGTACCTATGTTTACACTGAACTGTCCTTGTATCACCACTTATCCACTGTTGAAAGGAAGTACTTTTTCATCCCACAGCTTATATCTAAGGGTAAAGTGTTCTGATACAGGAACATAATAGTTCCTCGGTACTCTGTAATCATTAGCCAGTCATCGAGTATAATGACCGTACCAGTCCTAAAGCTTGTTAGAACTAGAACAACTGCAGGGTTTCCTCATGAAATAAAAAAGGTCCTAAATTATAAAATTTATGCAGAACAACTCAAAGTCTTGGCTTTCTTCATGGTATCATACAGGCCACTGAGAAATTACCTTTGCCTCACATATGGAGTCTCAACAGACCCTGGTCTGTCAGACCTATTACATATTCGGAAGTCAAATGATGTGAGGAACACCCGCTCAAGGGATGTCGAGCTCTTTTGTAGGATTAACAGGACATATTGGAAGGATAGGCATGTATCATTGAGAATACTACTTCTATGGAACCATCCTCAACTTCATATAAAGCAGAGTACTCCTCTTACTCTATTCAAACATGTCTTAGACAAATGGATGGACAACCACAAATTCACCCCTGGTTTAGCACCAATGGCCAGCATGCATAGGAGAAACATGTAATTATCCCAACAAATACTTGCTCATCCCATTTTGGAGATCCATACTGTAAAACATAAGACCTAATAATTACAATGGAAATGCAAGGCTAGGCATTTTAAGATCCTAACAGATTAATAGCCCAGTAACTCTCTATGAACTTATATATAGGTCCTTTTCAGATTATCAACATAGTCCAACTTTAAATGGGTAAATATCAAGTCATTAATATTGAAACCCACAAGATCAAAGAGCAAAGCAAAGAAAAAAAAAAATTTTTTGCTGGAAGGCGAGTTCCTCCCACACTCCAAGCTCCTGCTAATCAAACATATGGACTCAGTGGGGAAAATGGCAAATTTCCCAATCCCTGCTGTTCCACAATTTCAGAGAGTGGGTTTCAATATTTAACCCTTCAATGTTATGTTATGTCAATCTGAATTACACCCATGTTAATGTGTGTTTGTCTGTGTGTCCATATGTATAAAAGCACAGACATATATATGGACACACACACACACACATACACACACACACACACACACACACACACACACACACACTCTGACATAAAAATAAGTGTACAAAAATATATTTTCCATAGAATCATGACTAAAAGAAGCTAACTAGTAGAGTTTGAAACATTTAGTACAATGTGCTTTGAGGGTATATGTATGTGTTTATATCGCTACATTTATTTATGTTGACTGCATACAAGGGCCCATTTTCCGCAATGATTTTGTAGTATAACAAAACCAATAGTAAAAATACAACATTGCAACACAGTTTAAACTGTTACAGTAAAAGAACAATTGTGTTCATTACATAGTATAATATAAGTATATTCATTATATAGTATAATATAACTCATTTGCTCTAACATCAGTGAGTTGCTTTTATTTGTTCTGACATCTCTATAGACAATGTCATTTAATGTGAATACTCACACTAGACATGTACTGATAAGTGGGCATGGACCTGATGTTCAATGGAATGGAATTCCCTAAGGAACGTCCAAAGTAAGTAAAGGCTTGTTTGGAACTTAATGTAGAAGAGTGAAGGCTGAAAGAATTAGCAGCAGGTGAATGTCAAGTAACTGGTGCAAAGGTTTTTTTCAAGGAAGGAGAGAGAGTAACAATGGTGAAGGTAAAGTACCTTAGGTAGGAAAAAGATGAATATAGTCTGTCTCAGTCAAAAAGGAAACGTTTTATTTTTTAAAGGACAGTACAGTAGTGTTGTAACAAAGGTGAGTTAGTGACAAATTTCCAAATCATATTAATGGCACTTTGCAGAGGACCCTGTTCAAACAGATAAAGACTACCGCTTTGCTACAGTGTTCCTTACCTTATGTTAAAGAGCAATTAATTTTCACTGGTGACTAGAATGTTCCTTAATTTACTTCTAAAATAACTGAGGTTTTAGGACAAAGCTGATGACTAAGATGGGACTATATAAACGTAAAATGCTAAGTGCAGTATATATATATATATATATATATATATATATATATATATATATATATATTATAAAACCTTCTAAGATGAAGGAAACATTATTGCGTACTGCAGATTAGAGGACAAAGTTATTCTATTAAGTAGGAATGATAAACAACTGAGGTATGGATGGCAAAATAATGGTCATGTATATAAGTTAGACCCTAGTGTGGGAAAGCCTGTGTTAGAGGTTGCAGGAACTTCATTTTGGAATCAAATGTTATAATACCTTATTAGGAAGATGTTAGGTAAAATATTAAAAAGAAACAGAATAGGACAGAGTAACTACGTACACCCAAGCAAACGCATTATAGTTAAGAAGGGAGTATTGTATAACTTAAGTGAAATGTTCTTTTTTTCCCAAACATCTTTATTGAATTACTACTTGTGACATAGGGAAATGTGCATTCATATAAAAGTAATCACAGTATAATTAACATAACATTTTACTTCATCTACATTGCTATATATATTATATGACCTAAGCAACATTGCATAAATTATTCAATTCTTGCCTTTTTTTTAAGGAAGAAACATATTTATTAAACCATCACTTACTACATAGGCAATCATACATTTATATAAATGAAAACAAACCACACCGACACAATCCTAGTTACAAGCATTTACATCACAAACCATACTGACAGTCCCAGTTGTAAACATTATACATCACTTATAATCTACCCAATCTTTCTCACTCAAACTTTACATCGCTCATTTAAGTCCTGCCACCTTTTAAACCTCATTCCTCCCTTGTATGTATTGTTCCCACGATTTCCGTTTTTTCCTATGCAGTTTACTCCTACCCCATTTCTAAAGATCTCAAGTCCAGTTGTTTTATCTCTGTTACTATATTCACTACTTCTTGTATAGTTAGTTTAGATCTTGATTTCCATTATCTAGTAATTGCTTTTTTAGCAGCCACCATTATTAAACATAACAAGGCCTTACCATATCTAGGCAATTCCAATTCTGTATCACAGCTCAGAAAAATCATCTCCCTTGTCAGACAAATCTGCCCACCCAGCATCTCTGACACTGCATCCCACAGAGAATCCTTAAAGTCTGCCAATTCACCGTACTCCCAGAAAATATGTTCCCAGTTACCTCTTTCTTTCCTGTCACACCTCCAACATTTGCTGTCTGTCTGAGGAAAAATTCTCTGGAGTCTATTTGGGGTATAGAAATACCTATGGAAACATTTCCAGGCAAAAATCCTAAATCTTCTAGATTTTGTTGCATATTTTTGAGACATACATGTATCCTCCCATTGTTTATTTGTGAATTGCTTATCCAATCTCTCTTCACAGTCTTTTCTAACCTCCTCTGATGGATTCTTATAGTTGCCATGCAATATTTTATATGCTCTACTAATTATTCCTTTTTAATGGCAGCTTCTATTCTAGATTCTACTAAAAACTTTACCAGTGCTGGTCTTTCATTTAGTAGCCCCCTATTTCTTTCTATTTGTCTATACTCTGATTTCACTCCCTGATTAGGAAGGCAATCTCTAACTTGCAGTCCAAATAATATTTTGGTGTCTTCCCATTCTATCATCTTTCTCTCTCTAGTTATTTGCTCTTAATACATTCCAGCCCCTTCTTGCCTATTGTCTATATCCCTGAATCTCCTTTCTCCAATCCCATGTTGGCATAGTTCTTAGAATACTTTCTGCTATTTTATGGATATAATATTCTGTATGATTATTGTTATTCTCCTTAAAGGCCTGCATCCAAGATACCAGTCTCTTCTTGTTTCTTGAGCTCCCCCCATGTTTAATCATCATCTTTTTCCACTTTGAAATATAGTTTTCGACTTGTGCTATGTATATGAGTCTTAATTGTGTATTTCTGCAATACCCCTTCAAATTGGGTAAACCCAATCTACCCTGTTCTATTGGGAGAATCAGCTTATCCCACTTGACTCTTGTTGTTTTCCCCTCCCTGATAAAGTCCTTCAGCTCTTTATTAACTGCTATCCACAACTTCTCCTCTGGTTGATAAAAATAAAGGAACTAAAATATTTTAACTGTTTGTATCTTATCCACACTAATATAACAAAGCTTCTATTTTTCTCAGTTTTTGTATTGTATTTTGTTTAGTCTCATTCCACATATCCTTAACTGCCATACTAGAATTATTTTTAATCCATATTCCTAAATATTTTATCATGTCCCCATAAATATGGATATTCCTGAATCAATGCATGTGTGGCTATATAATTTACTGCTATTGCTTTTGTTTTAGCTTCATTAGTTTTGTATCCCGAAAACATCTGAAACTGTTTCAAACTGTTCCACAACACTGTAAAGTTTCTTTCTGGTTTTGTCAAGTATAAAATATCATCATCTGCAAATAAAGGCAGCTTTTCTTGACTACCATACCAATTATCTCCTTGAATTTCTGAGTCCCTTATTAACTTAAGTGAAAGGTTCTAGTGGAAGCAGAGATTTGAGAAAGAGTATGGTGATTACTACAGAAGAATTATAGTTTGGGGTCAAGTATTTATTTTACTATCTGTTAACCAAGTTAAGTGGACAAGTCCTCGGACCTTTTTCAATCAAAGGGTGGGAAACAAAGGTATAGGTAATGTATATGGACACATTTTAGGATAGTAAACCAGAGTACCTAAAGAAACACACACGCTCACACACAGAGTACCATGAGATCACATATAGACACATGCATGCATACATGGGGAGAACACAAAATCCACAAACACAATTACCTGATGCAAGGATTGTACCCCTAGTGGATGTAGACATGATGCAGAGATCCTACTGCTAAATCATTACAGTCTATACCTTACCAGCAAATTACCTTGTTATTGAATGGAGTGGTATGTGAAAGTAAAGAATGCTGAGCATGCTCAAGGGGGGCTGGGTGTATTCAGTAGTAGTCCAGGGGGAGGCTTGTCACAATTCATGTCCATTAACAGACAATGCTCTTTACCTTGTAGTCACTGTTGATTGAGTCCTGGCTACTGAGAGAAACAGTCTCCTATATTATACACATTCAAATACCTATAGCGTACATATGAAAACACAAACTTTCACAAGGAATAAAACAGATAACCAAAAATGATACAGAATCCTTTATGCAGCAGGTAACTTGCTGGTCCCTTTAGGGTCATACAGTCAAACTATTTTGCTAATAAAAGAAGCACAAGTTAAAAGACATTATTCTGTAGCACCTAAAAATTGCTACAGCTGAAGACTGATGACAGAGTTAGGGGCAATCTGTTTTTGGGCATGTTCGATAATGCTGACCTTAGTGTGCATGTTTGCTTTTT
Source organism: Protopterus annectens (assembly GCF_019279795.1). NCBI lineage: Eukaryota > Metazoa > Chordata > Ceratodontiformes > Protopteridae > Protopterus > Protopterus annectens. Next base: position 273,459,654 of record NC_056743.1, read on the forward strand.
TTTTGGGGGGGGGGTTACCTTGATGGTTCTGGTAATCTGGAAATGAGACAGTTATTTGAAGAAAAGTCTTTGCTCCTTGATTAGTCACAGCTGTTGGTCTCTTCCACAGACTAGAAGTACAAGCTGAATGGGAAACGTGACAGCCTTTATTTTATTTTCACTTTCACAGTTTTGAACTACATCATGACATTTGCTAAGCAGTTCATGTCTTATTAATATACAAATCATTAAGTTGGCAGCATATGTGTGCAATCAAAAAGTTCAGAAAAATATGTGGCTTTATTGGAATCTTTGCAAATTTTTACGTGCAATATGCAACACAGTGAAACTAAGACTGATATTCTAGTAAACTATTTAGAGCTCTATGAAAGTCTGGGCTGCATAAACCTAAAATATTGTACAAGATTATCATCAAATGCTGTGCAAGAGATTCATCACCAGTGCAGAGTATGTACATCTTTGAAAGAATATTAAATGTGAGCTTAAACAAAAGGAGCATCCAAGTATTATTGTAAAACAAATTGGGCCTATGAGATGGGTTAACTGTAATGAAACATGACAATGTCAGGATCTACAAGGGCCCACAAGAACTTACCAGTTTTATCTAAATGGACATTATCTGTGACAAACAGGCATCCAAATGAAGAAAGAGCATCAGCAAGAAAAGGCGACTAATATTGCAGGAACCAAGTTCATCCTCAAGTCTTGCCGAGTGCCTTCACATGGCAGAGCCTGTTTGTACAAATCAACACTGATTATATATATCACTCATTAAGGTTATCCAAAAAAATAAAGAAAAACAGTGCAAATTCCCAGGATAAAGTGCCATCTTCTGGTATAAGCATTGGTGCAAGGACTGGAAAAGGCAGTGTAGAATCCTCAGAACATGAAAACGTTCCTACCACAGGCCTAGGCAGAGCTTAGGGTGAGGAGGCTCCCCACCCACAAAAGTAGAAGGAAGTCTATAAAAGAGAAAAGCTGGCAGAACAAATAAGAGGCACAGAGATAATGAAGTGGAAAACTGAGGATAAGGGAGAGGTTTATGTACTCTTACTATTGTACAAAATAAAAAAATGCAGATAGGGAATTGCAGCAATAGTAAGAGAAAAATTAAAAGTAATAGCTTAAAATTCTTAATGCAACAAATCAGAGAAAACATTAACTAGAGGAAAAAATTGTGTTCTCTAGAAAAAGAAAGTGAATGAGGAAGTGAGACAAGATAAACAGCAAAAAAAAAAAAAAAAAAACAGATTATTAAAACATATAAAAAAGAAACATGGCATGGAAAAAAAAGAAATCCGATATGGTGCAATATTAAAGCAGTAAAAAATAATAAATAGCAGGACCACTACGGCAATAGGCATAAAACAGCAGTTTAATGATAACAAGTGCTTTCAAATTAGATTTAACGCTTCTTCAGGTCTAATACAATACATACTGTAAATAATATAAAAACAGTTAAATAGCACATTTGAAAATAAAATAAACCAATCATAAAAAAAATTCAAATCACATGGTATTAAACAATTGACATATCTGAAGCAAGGTCTACTATCATAAGGTTGATGTGGGTTTGAGCGAACCCACTTCAGTCGAAGTCTAGAGGCCGAATGGCAACAATGTTGAACCCAACATTGTCAAAGCATGAATCTCGCCCTATCTTGACCCATGTTAAAGCCCATTCTGAGGTTGAAGTTGAGTCGCAGTTCAACAATTTCGAGATTCAACATTGTCACTTTCGCGGACGTGGGTCGATGATCCCATCAATCGATGGGGTCCGGTTCGACCTTACGATAGTAAACCCTGAAGCAATTAGCATATCTTCTGCTCCTCTAAAGCTGGCTTTAAAGGAATACACCCATTCAATCCTGGATACCTGTCAGCTTGCAACTTAAGTATCCAATGTAGCTCAGCTCTTTCAGTAAAAGTTATCAGATTTCCCCCTTTTACACTAGGGTATATCTGTTGAAGTCCTTTAAATGAAAAGGTATGCTCTTGATGTTCCAAAATGTGTTTTGCTAATGTATTCTTTATATGTCTGCTTTCCTAATAGCATACAAATGCTTCAATATTCTGTCTCTCAGTCTTTTGTTAGTTTACCCTACATAAAAACACAAACATGAATTGCAAGTGTCCAGATAAACTAGGTGCTGGGTTGAACAATCCATGTAATAACGAGGTGTAAATTTAAAATTCATTCTGGGATGTTGGAATGTATGTTACTTTGAAACACTGCTACATGCACTACAATTGCGACAAGCAAAAGTCCCAAGTCTCACAGAAAAATTTTATGTGTAGAATGATTTTTAACACCACATAAATATATCTTTAAATTCAATGAATTTCTAAAACTAAAAGAGGGGTTGTTGTCTCCTACAAGAGAAGTGGTTTTCGCATCTATAGTTAAAAATTTCCAATTTTTACGTACAATCTCACAAATGGAACCTATATCATTTGTAAATCTAGTTATATATCTTAATCTAGACGATTTAGTTTTATTCATAACCTTAGTGTCAACATTAACATTAGATGTCCCTGGGATCTCCTCTGTGTCCCTGCTTGACAGAGGTACAGTAAGCTAACCTTAAAAGGGCTACCTTCTGTGACCTACTATACAGAGGCACAGTCAACTAATCTAAAAGGGCGGTGAAAGCCAAACACACTCTGGCTAGGCTTATAAATGCCCTAGGGCAGATAGCCTAGTATCAATCTATGAACCTATGTGTGAGAAAAAAAAAAGGCTTAAAAGCTGTTGCCCTGCTATCACATATCAATTTCTTATTTAACTTATTCACTCTAATGGAGCTCAGGAAGTTTGCACTGTAACTGCCAATAGGCGGAGCCGAAGCCTTTTGACAGAATCAAATTATGTCCTTACGTTTCAAACAAATGTTCAAATCTCTGGAACCATAGGGGTTATGAAAGAATTATAAATGGCAAACTCTTCAGGACTAACAATTTTTATAGTGGTAGTATTCTTTAGATTCTAGGTCTTAAACTGAATTTGATAAGCCTCAGTAAATACAGTAACCATTACATTTGCAATGATTTGTAAACAACTCAAGATGCACACAAACTGTCAGCAGCATTGTATTCATCTAGCTGAGAGCTTTCATATGAGGCTGAGTTCTGTCTGTGTTACTTGACTGTTGAGATATTTAGAAGAATGTGAAAATTATATCTGTGTAAAGTGTCATAAAAACAACAGTTATATCTATTCACCTGCACTAGATAGAGATCAAATATTAATACAGTTGAGTTTGCCAATGTGTGAGCTTTAAGATTAAATCTTTTAATACCTTGTACATAGCACGGTTTCGGAATTGATGCAAATATGAACAAGCAATATTTGATGCCTAGAAGTGTCAGTAGGAGTTAACTGCAGATGCACCTGGAGGCGTCCAGGTTTCCCATCCACTCATCAAGATTTCTCTTAAAGAGGGCCAGTGAGGTGCTCTGCTTGACATGTATGGGAAGTCTATTTCATAGCATGGGCAGTCTCTGGGTTATGAACCTGTCCCTTTAGCATGTTCTGTTGATTGTGGTAATGAGGCTGAGTTCTCTGGAGCATGTGGTGTGGAGGGATTAGGATTTCTTTAGATGTAGCATTTCAAACAGAGCTGGGTCAGACATGGTTTTGTAAGTCAAGCATAGATTGCCTCTAAGTAAGTGATATGAGACAGAGAATAGTTGGAGCTTTTTGAGTCTGTCCATATAGGACAAATGTTTAAGGCCTAGGATCCTCTTTGTGAGGTAATTTTGCGACCACTACAGTTGTTGCAGGTGTTTAGTGAGGTACATGCCAAATGGGGCATTGTACTCAATGACTGGCCTAATGAGGGAAGAGTAGAGGGAGACAATGATCTCTTTCTTCCTGGATGCAAACCCTTTATTAATGAGATGTGCCATATAGAATGGCTTTCTGACCACAGTGGCAATGTGGTGGTCAAAAGAGAGGTTGCTGTCAACCTGTGTTCCCAGATCTCTTATAACGCCTTCTGTGTTCAGTGGACTACCATTGATGTGGTAATTCATGAGAACCGGGTTTTTCCCAAATGGGATGATGACACATTTTTGGCATTGAGCTTAATCCATGGTTCTGACACCAGTCGTTGGTCTCATTGAGGCCTTTCTGTAAGATGTCAACATCACTTGGGGAGTTAATAATAGCTCCCAACTTGCAATTGTCTGTGAACTTTGTCAGCCAGAGTCCCTTCGTGCTGGCCTGGACTTCAGAGAAGTAGATGCCAAATAGGAGAGGATCCAGGACTGAACCCTGTAGAGCTCCACTCATGACTGGTCGGCAGTCTGACGTGGAGTCAGATACTTTCACACTGTGGGTTCTACCTGTGAGCCAGTTTGCAACCCATTTATTGATATAGGGATTTATGCCCAGCATAGTGAGTTTTTCTATGAATGGGGAATGGTATCAAAGGCCTTGGCCACATCAAGGAAAGTGTTATGAACAACCTTGCCTTCATCCACAGCTCTGGTGATTGACTCAAAGAAGTTGATCAAGTTGAGCAGGCATGATCTACCCTTCACAAAACCAAACTGTGTGGGATCCAGTGTTTGGAGATTCCCTATATCCTTGTTTATTAGGTCCATGATGATGCGTTCCACAGCTTTGCATATCAGACTCATCAGACTAATGGGGCAATAGTTCCCAGGGTCTGTAGTCACTCCTCCTTTGTGGAGAGGGATGACTGTAGCAGTGCGCCATTCAGTAGGGACAAAGCCTGAGGTGAGGATGTGATTGAACAGGACACACAGGTAAAGTGCCAGTTCAGTCTAAAGTTCATGTAAAACACAGCCAGGGATATTGTCAGGTCCCATAGAAGCTGTATTTATGGCCTTGGACAGTGCCGTTTTAACCTGTGCAGCAGTAATACAGGGTTCCTGGCAATCTACTGGTACTGTGACTGGTCCTTGTGAGGGGAGGGGTAAAGTTGGCACTGAATCTGTTGGCTAGTATATTGGCAATATCTATTGGCTTGGTATAGGAAGTACCATTGTGCAGCAGCTCAGAACAAATCTGGGTATTGCCATGGAGATTCTTTACATAACTGTAGAAGGCCTTGTGGCTGTCTTTACTATCTGCTGCAATTCTGTTTTCATAGCTAGCTTTAGAGGATTTGATGAGTGATCTCAACTTTTTATTGAGGCTAATAAGGGTTTTTTTTCCAGTCTTGGGACGTCACCTTATTCTGCATCAGTTTCCTCCTTCTGTTGTAGAGTTTTTTTTATGGCGGGAGACCACCAGATTGGCTTCCTTTTTTGGAGGAGAGCATCTTGGTTCTATTGGGTATGGCGAGATCCATGCATTTGTGTATGTGTTCGTACAGTGCACTGGTGTATGATTTGGCAGTCATGCAACTATTCTCCATTTGCATGGGTGCCATGAAGTCAGCCACCTGTTTCTAGGAGCCCAAAGTTAGCTTTGGAGAAGTCTTTCATGGTGGCTACCTTGGCGGGGGGGGGGGGGTTCAATGTGGATTTCCAAGGTGACTAGTTTGTGGTCGGATCTAACCAGGAAGGTGTTGACTATTGGTGTAGAGCAACGGTCGCCCATGTTAGTAATGACCAGGTCAAGGATGTTGCTACCTCTTGTGGGGTTAAGAATGAGCTGGTCCAGGGCATTGGAATTAATGAAGTCCAGGAAACATTGGGCAAGTGTATTGGGACATGAGTAGTTTTCCCAGATAATGGAGGAGTAGTTGAAGTTGCCCAGTATGAAAGTGTTAGGTTGGACCCTAATATTCTCCAGGGTGCTTAGGAATGTGGAGTGGGAGTCTTGGGACATGGTTGGGGACTTATAGCAGGCTACAACCTGAATCACTGTCTTACCCAATGTTAGCTGCACCTGAAGTATCTCAGATGCATTATGCTGGGCTACCAGTCTGGAGGTGTTCATATTCTTCATGAATATGGAAACACCACCATTTTTGGAGCTTCATTACAAGTTCTGGGGCTGAAAGGTGTGGAATGAGTTATAGCCTGGTAGTGCAGGGGTGCTTTCTGCTGCCTTGAACCAGGTCTCTGTTACGGCACAAATGTCAGTGTTCTCCATTTTAAGGAGTGCTTTGAGTGAGTGCATTTTGAGATTTAGACTTCTAAGTATTGAGTAGCATGACCCTCAGATTGCATTTGTTTGTAGCTGTTACAGTGGTAATTTGGTCTTTGGAGTACCGCCTAAAAAAGGCATTATAGGGGTGGCAAGAGCCTTGGCCAGTAACCAGAAGCCTAGGGGTGACAGATGCAGGCCATTACTGGCAAAGCATCAAGGTCTGTCAATCATGTCATCCCAGGCAGACAGATACTGGATCCTTAGAATGACATCAGAAACTTAGCCAGTTGTTGAAATCAATAATTTTCTGCTTGTACTGTGGTAACATTCTGGGTGATGGTAGGATGCTGCTCAGGGCTAGGGTCATACCCACCTGGGCTACATAATCTAAGAGCTCCTCCAGGTCTCTTTTCATGTAGTCCAGGGAGGTACATCTCAGGTCATTCACACCCACATGTAGAATGACAGAGTCATATTTGTACCTGTTGTTGATGGACCTGAGTGTGTGCATTATGAGGTGGATCCTGGTACCTGACAGGCAGCTGACTGGTACGTTCTCCTTATTCAACCTAGTGAGTGGGACATCAGTGTGCCTCATTATCGAGTTGTCTATGACTAGTGTGTTGGGCATGCTGTTTTGTCTTAGGGGCTTTGGTTGAGTGGCACACTGTTTAGGAGAGTTATGGGTCTCATGATTAGTGTTGTGTTGTGTTGTGATGGTCAAGTGCAGGTCTCTGCTGTTTGGATAGATCTTTATTGAGAGCTTCCACAAAGGTGGGTGTGTGGTTTGTGTTTTATGTGAAGGCAGTGCTGGTGTGAGTTCTGGAGGGCTATGTGTTCCATGTGGTGTGGTGCAAGTGTTGACTTTCTCCTCTTGACCAGCTATTCTGTTCTTGGCTGGAGGATCTATGGCTTCAAATTTGGATATATAAGGTCATCTCTTGCAAGTCTGAGTGCTGGGAGGTAAGAGGAGAAGGTTGTCAGTGTACACGAGGCAGTTGCTACATTGCCTCAGGATGCCCAAGTTCACCAGGTTAATAGGTGAAAGCACAGGGAACTGACTTTTAGACATGCCTGGAAGGGCCATGCATCATTGGTTTTGGTTGTTGTGTTGTACTACTGTGTAATGTTTGCGACTCGCGCAGCAGAATTTTGTTGGACGAATCATTTCTTTTTTAAATTATATAAATAAGAGATCATAGATGCTACAACCAGTATTATTTATAAGTGTAGCTGTGCATCATTGGTTTTGGTTGTTGTGTTGTACTACTGTGTAATGTTTGCGACTGCGAGCAGCAGGATTTTGTTGGAGCTGAATCATTTCTTTTTTTCTAATTACATAAATACGAGATCAATCATGGATGCTACAGCCAGTACTAGTATTATACTGGGCTTTGCTTGTACTACTGTAATATTTGCGACTGCGAGCAGCAGGATTTTGTTGGAGCCGAAATTGTCATTTCTTTTTTTCTAATTGCATAAATACGAGATCAATCATGGATGCTACAGCCAGTAGTATTATACTGTTTTTTAAGTTTAGCCATGCACCATTAGTTTTGGTTGTACTGTGTAATGTCTGCAAGCAGCAGGATTTTGTTGTTTTTCCTAATTATGTAAACACGAGATCATGGATGCTACCACCAGTATTATGCTGATGTGTAGCCTTGCACCATTGGTTTTGGTTGTACTGTGTAGCACTTAATAATTATAGATCCTTTGCAGGTAACATTATGAAAATCCCCACAGGCAAAATTCTGAAGTAGATTATAAAATAAGTAGTTTCCTTTTGTCCTGCATCAAGCAGCTGTCCCTCAGAAGCATGTGCTGTTTAGCATATCAAAAATGTTTGGAAATGAAACTTGATAATAAAAGATTCAGAATAATATCTTTGGATGAGGTGGTGCTGTGAAAAGTTTATTTTTTTGCATGTGTAGTTAGAAGACTTTGGTTTACAAGGACAGATTTTTGCTTGGATAGAGAGGGAATACAAGTACATTGTAAAATAGTAAAGATATATCAAAATGTCATTTTAGTAGCATTTGTGAAGCCCAGTATTATGAAGCTGAAACTGCAAGCTACATATTTATTATTTGACTAGTATAAGCTGAGGGCTAGAATTTATTTTCATCTTCAGAAGTCCAAGACTATTGCAAGAGCAACTTTGCAACTAATCAATCTGGCAAGTTCCTCATATCTGTCGATACAGTTATGTGGTGAAATAACTATTGTGTAGGCTTTCTTATAATTACTGCTGCTCATTTGGCAAGCTGTGCAAACAGGAAGAGTGGAATCTACCTTGCAGTTCGCCACCACTGGTCCTGCAGCAAATACCAGAGGAGAGAAGAAGGCTGATAGTCATCCATCATAGCTGTCACTCCCCCCCCAGCCCAGGAAGGCTTGACAGAGCCCCAAAACAAATGGATGTGCACATGTGAGAAGCACTGAGCTCACTGAACTGACTTTCTGATGTGAAGTGGAACTGACTCAAAGTGGATAATGTCATTTATTTCTCATTTTAAAAACACTGTTGGTTTAAATTGAACCTGGTTGAAGGATCAGTTGATAAAAGAGCTCTTAATTGTTGTGCACGTGTGTGTATATGCCCTAAACTCAATACACCTGGTGGCTACAGGTACTTGGGCTTAAACCCTGCACCTTGTGTACAGGTAAAAAGAGCCTAAAGTCCTTAGCTACCACCACTTTTGAATTTATGCCAAATATTTTTGTTATATTCCTCATTAAATCTGTGCTTTTCAGGATTTTTGTGGCAATGGCAAATCACTGAAGGATTGAATTCACTAAATAATGACAGGCATTTGAATTTCAGACTTCATATTCTTCAGAAAATAAATGGTAACACAAAACCTTTTTATCCTAGCAATTTTCTAAGTTTATAAGATCAGTATTTGAAATTTGTCCCTATTTTGGGGCTGTATACCCTCATTATTGGCTTTGTCCAGGATTTTGGGCTAAGATGTTGAGAGCTATGGTGAGAAGTGAGAACTTAATTCTGTATTCCCCCCTGTCCCCCATTATTGGCTTTGTCCAGTGTTTTGTGCTAAGAAGCTGGCAGCTATGGTGAGAACTGAGATCTGAATTCACTAAATGATAGCAATTTAAGTTTCAAGTCTTGCTGTCTTTCTAGAAACTGCTGATATGGCATAGTGGTATGTTGCTCTGATTGTAGTGCACACAGGGTCCTTGGTTAAAAACTTGGCAGTGAAATGCATGGTGGTGACGCATTTTATTCTACCAACTTTCCAAAAATACAAGCAATGTTTAAAATGTGTCCTGGTTTTTGACCTTTACTTGAAAAAAAACTGAAATTGAAAATAAATGCGCAAAGCTGTGCAAGATGCCCATGGCTTACACTACTGGCAGTTTTGTCATTATTGGTTCATGCATTTGTTTCACTGCCTACTGGAAAAATGTTCAAACAATACATTTTAAAATATGCTGTAACTTAAATCTAACAAGTGTGCTGCATTATACAAGGAATATAATTTAATAAAGTCAGGAAGGTGTATCAAAGAACGCATGTATGCTTCTTGTTTTGTGTGCAAGCCAGGGGCCTATGATTTGAAAATAACCCAAATGTAATCTTTATCCACCACTGGACAGATGCATTTTCTTTGGATGTGATGTGGGTTTTAATGCTGTTTCAATGAATGTGAGTTTAAAGAGCAGAGAAGTTTTAATGCCAAGTCTATTTTCATTGTGAGACACTGTTGCTTTGTTTAGCAGATATCTATTGGTATTTGTGCATTGTGCTATAAAATGTAAAAAAAATCCAGATAAGCATTGTAGAAGTAAAAAAGTATGCACACATTAGTGTTTATTGTAAATGGGGTGAAATAGCCAGGTAATGGGACATTAGAATGGCTGCAGGAGGACTCTGGTGCCATATTTTGGTTGTCTGTTCTTCAGTTTGCGTTTGAAAGTTGGTATCCAACAATTCCATAGGAGTGGGCGGAGTTACTTAATTATGTATGCAAATTTTATGTTAATCAGCGTACAGATTTGTACCTATTTTTCATGTGCCTTGTCCAGATTTTTGATGTTTCCAGGTTGAGAGGTATGCATGTATGGGAAGTCTATTTCATAGCATGGGCAGTCTCTGGGTTATGAACCTGTCCCTTTAGCATGTTCTGTTGATTGTGGTAATGAGGCTGAGTTCTCTGGAGCATGTGGTGTGGAGGGATTAGGATTTCTTTAGATGTAGCATTTCAAACAGAGCTGGGTCAGACATGGTTTTGTAAGTCAAGCATAGATTGCCTCTAAGTAAGTGATATGAGACAGAGAATAGTTGGAGCTTTTTGAGTCTGTCCATATAGGACAAATGTTTAAGGCCTAGGATCCTCTTTGTGAGGTAATTTTGCGACCACTACAGTTGTTGCAGGTGTTTAGTGAGGTACATGCCAAATGGGGCATTGTACTCAATGACTGGCCTAATGAGGGAAGAGTAGAGGGAGACAATGATCTCTTTCTTCCTGGATGCAAACCCTTTATTAATGAGATGTGCCATATAGAATGGCTTTCTGACCACAGTGGCAATGTGGTGGTCAAAAGAGAGGTTGCTGTCAACCTGTGTTCCCAGATCTCTTATAACGCCTTCTGTGTTCAGTGGACTACCATTGATGTGGTAATTCATGAGAACCGGGTTTTTCCCAAATGGGATGATGACACATTTTTGGCATTGAGCTTAATCCATGGTTCTGACACCAGTCGTTGGTCTCATTGAGGCCTTTCTGTAAGATGTCAACATCACTTGGGGAGTTAATAATAGCTCCCAACTTGCAATTGTCTGTGAACTTTGTCAGCCAGAGTCCCTTCGTGTTGGCCTGGACTTCAGAGAAGTAGATGCCAAATAGGAGAGGATCCAGGACTGAACCCTGTAGAGCTCCACTCATGACTGGTCGGCAGTCTGACATGGAGTCAGATACTTTCACACTGTGGGTTCTACCTGTGAGCCAGTTTGCAACCCATTTATTGATATAGGGATTTATGCCCAGCATAGTGAGTTTTTCTATGAATGGGGAATGGTATCAAAGGCCTTGGCCACATCAAGGAAAGTGTTATGAACAACCTTGCCTTCATCCACAGCTCTGGTGATTGACTCAAAGAAGTTGATCAAGTTGAGCAGGCATGATCTACCCTTCACAAAACCAAACTGTGTGGGATCCAGTGTTTGGAGATTCCCTATATCCTTGTTTATTAGGTCCATGATGATGCGTTCCACAGCTTTGCATATCAGACTCATCAGACTAATGGGGCAATAGTTCCCAGGGTCTGTAGTCACTCCTCCTTTGTGGAGAGGGATGACTGTAGCAGTGCGCCATTCAGTAGGGACAAAGCCTGAGGTGAGGATGTGATTGAACAGGACACACAGGTAAAGTGCCAGTTCAGTCTAAAGTTCATGTAAAACACAGCCAGGGATATTGTCAGGTCCCATAGAAGCTGTATTTATGGCCTTGGACAGTGCCGTTTTAACCTGTGCAGCAGTAATACAGGGTTCCTGGCAATCTACTGGTACTGTGACTGGTCCTTGTGAGGGGAGGGGTAAAGTTGGCACTGAATCTGTTGGCCAGTATATTGGCAATATCTATTGGCTTGGTATAGGAGGTACCATTGTGCAGCAGCTCAGAACAAATCTGGGTATTGCCATGGAGATTCTTTACATAACTGTAGAAGGCCTTGTGGCTGTCTTTACTATCTGCTGCAATTCTGTTTTCATAGCTAGCTTTAGAGGATTTGATGAGTGATCTCAACTTTTTATTGAGGCTAATAAGGGTTTTTTTTTCCAGTCTTGGGACGTCACCTTATTCTGCATCAGTTTCCTCCTTCTGTTGTAGAGTTTTTTTTATGGCGGGAGACCACCAGATTGGCTTCCTTTTTTGGAGGAGAGCATCTTGGTTCTATTGGGTATGGCGAGATCCATGCATTTGTGTATGTGTTCGTACAGTGCACTGGTGTATGATTTGGCGGTCATGCAACTATTCTCCATTTGCATGGGGTGCCATGAAGTCAGCCACCTGTTTCTAGGAGCCCAAAGTTAGCTTTGGAGAAGTCTTTCATGGTGGCTACCTTTGCGGGGGGGGGGGGGTTCAATGTGGATTTCCAAGGTGACTAGTTTGTGGTCGGATCTAACCAGGAAGGTGTTGACTATTGGTGTAGAGCAACGGTCGCCCATGTTAGTAATGACCAGGTCAAGGATGTTGCTACCTCTTGTGGGGTTAAGAATGAGCTGGTCCAGGGCATTGGAATTAATGAAGTCCAGGAAACATTGGGCAAGTGTATTGGGACATGAGTAGTTTTCCCAGATAATGGAGGAGTAGTTGAAGTTGCCCAGTATGAAAGTGTTAGGTTGGACCCTAATATTCTCCAGGGTGCTTAGGAATGTGGAGTGGGAGTCTTGGGACATGGTTGGGGACTTATAGCAGGCTACAACCTGAATCACTGTCTTACCCAATGTTAGCTGCACCTGAAGTATCTCAGATGCATTATGCTGGGCTACCAGTCTGGAGGTGTTCATATTCTTCATGAATATGGAAACACCACCATTTTTGGAGCTTCATTACAAGTTCTGGGGCTGAAAGGTGTGGAATGAGTTATAGCCTGGTAGTGCAGGGGTGCTTTCTGCTGCCTTGAACCAGGTCTCTGTTATGGCACAAATGTCAGTGTTCTCCATTTTAAGGAGTGCTTTGAGTGAGTGCATTTTGAGATTTAGACTTCTAAGTATTGAGTAGCATGACCCTCAGATTGCATTTGTTTGTAGCTGTTACAGTGGTAATTTGGTCTTTGGAGTACCGCCTAAAAAAGGCATTATAGGGGTGGCAAGAGCCTTGGCCAGTAACCAGAAGCCTAGGGGTGACAGATGCAGGCCATTACTGGCAAAGCATCAAGGTCTGTCAATCATGTCATCCCAGGCAGACAGATACTGGATCCCCTTAGAATGACATCAGAAACTTAGCCAGTTGTTGAAATCAATAATTTTCTGCTTGTAATGTGGTAACATTCTGGGTGATGGTAGGATGCTGCTCAGGGCTAGGGTCATACCCACCTGGGCTACATAATCTAAGAGCTCCTCCAGGTCTCTTTTCATGTAGTCCAGGGAGGTACATCTCAGGTCATTCACACCCACATGTAGAATGACAGAGTCATATTTGTACCTGTTGTTGATGGACCTGAGTGTGTGCATTATGAGGTGGATCCTGGTACCTGACAGGCAGCTGACTGGTACTTTCTCCTTATTCAACCTAGTGAGTGGGACATCAGTGTGCCTCATTATCGAGTTGTCTATGACTAGTGTGTTGGGCATGCTGTTTTGTCTTAGGGGCTTTGGTTGAGTGGCACACTGTTTAGGAGAGTTATGGGTCTCGTGATTAGTGTTGTGTTGTGTTGTGATGGTCAAGTGCAGGTCTCTGCTGTTTGGATAGATCTTTATTGAGAGCTTCCACAAAGGTGGGTGTGTGGTTTGTGTTTTTATGTGAAGGCAGTGCTGGTGTGAGTTCTGGAGAGCTATGTGTTCCATGTGGTGTGGTGCAAGTGTTGACTTTCTCCTCTTGACCAGCTATTCTGTTCTTGGCTGGAGGATCTATGGCTTCAAATTTGGATATATAAGGTCATCTCTTGCAAGTCTGAGTGCTGGGAGGTAAGAGGAGAAGGTTGTCAGTGTACACGAGGCAGTTGCTACATTGCCTCAGGATGCCCAAGTTCACCAGGTTAATAGGTGAAAGCACAGGGAACTGACTTTTAGACATGCCTGGAAGGGCATTAATAATAAGTACTGGTGCTGTTTCCTTGTAGAACATTTAGCGCTGGCAGCACTTTTGTGTGCTAGAATAATTGCTACAAGAAGTCTGGTAAAGTGCTAGACTAATAAGCTAGTAAAAGTGCAGGAGAGAACTAGCAGACCAAAGGGAAAAATTGAAGAGCAGACTTTGGCACCACTGAGAAGCTTACAAACAGTCCTGGATACAGCAAATCTGTATCTGTACTAGACTAGTAACAGGAAAGGTGGGAAAAGTGCAAACGAGGACTTTTAAACCAGAAAGTTAATAAGAGATGGAAAAAATGCCCAAACCGACAATAAACTACAATTTCTGGGTCAGAAACCACTTATCCGCATAAAAAACATTATTTTTCAAAAAAAAAGGTCTAACAAAAGACAAATATTATTTATAACAACATTTCTAAGACCACCTTTATGAGTTAGAACATGTCTAATTGCTTCGATGCTGTAGTCATGAGGAATAGACGTGAATAAATTCCTAATATCTAAAGTGACCAATAATAAATCAGAAAATTCATGCAAGTTGCTTAGAAAGTCATATACGCCATTCAAAAAGTGTTTAGTATCTTTCAATATATTAGGAAATATGGCACATCTTTTAATTTGTTTTCTGCAAAAACTGAGCAAGCTTGAGTTACCCAACCTTCTCCAGCAACTATAGCCTATAATGAAGGGTTGGTAACATTTTTATGAATTTTGGGTAAACCCTTAATAGTTGGTATCCTAGGATGTATTATATAAAGAAAATCATAATGATTTATCAATGGACATATTCACACGCATTTCAGAAAGTATATCATGAACATATTTAATGATATTATTCACTTTTAGTTTGTTAATTGGTAAATATTCTCATCATTCAGCATTGATGTCATTTTTAAATGATAGTCGCTTGAATTCATAACGAATATTGAGCCCCCTTTATCAGCTGGCATAATGGAAATATGCTTGTTCTCTAGGGAAGCAAGTGCTTTTTGTTCCCCTTTACTAAGATTAAAAAATGACCTCCTATAGTCTTGCTATTTATTATTTTCTACTGTATATACATTGTTGTTTGCAGCTTGGACCTTAAAGGACTGTTGGTTAGGCTTTTTACTTGGATTCTTACTCAATATTAAAGCAGAAAGCCAAACTAATAAGTACAAAACATGTAGATCCAAAGATCTCTGGACAGAAATACAGACGAAGACATGGAGATATGGAAAATTTCATAATGAAAAAAATACTATCACAGAGGTAAAATGTTATTGAAAAAACTTTAGACATAGAAAGACAGAAATTAAACAGAAATTGAAGTGATAAACCATCTTTGAAGTAATGCAGATAGTGTGGAAACTTCAAGACTGGTGATATTGCAACATGCTGAGGTAATGAGTCCGCCGATCGAGGAGCAGCACATGAAGCAGGCTGTATCTGAAGGTGATACACCAAAAGAGAATGTAGTAGAACTCTCTATGGCAGACTCACACAAAAATCCAGTTAGATTTGCGTAACTTGGGAAAGAGCAGAAAACAAAAAGCAAAGAGGTTACTGTCAGTCTAGAAGAAAAAGATCTAATGGAATACATGCTTGATTTAACAAAGATGAAAGGAACAGATTGCAGAAATAATAAGACCCAAAATGTCAACAACAACAAAAAAATCGTAAAACTGCTGCACACAGTGGTTGGAACTACTAAGAGAAATTCATGTGATAAAAATAAACAGAATATACTACTGTGTAACTGAACTAATAATAGATAAAAGTGCTACCACAAAAATGTGGAGTAACAAAGGAATGGTAGACTCTCACCAGAGAAGCAATTCATAGAGAAAACTGTAAAGCAACTAAGTTGAGGAATATCACTGTTAAAGAGAGAGGAAAACAGACCAATCAAAAATTCTTAGAAAGGTGGGTGTTGTAAAAACAGCACTGTGTTAAAACAGAGCAAGATTTGACACATATGATTTACAGTAATAAATTAAAATCATCATCCCAAGCAGAAAATTGTACAAGTGGTGCAAATAGCTATTAAGGAAAAGAACAAAACAAGCAATTAATTGATGACCACAAAAAGGTTTTATAGAGAATCTGAAAGCAAAGCAAAAGCAATAGATCCACCACTAAAAAAGAACAAATAAGTATATTTTGGAGAAGAATTTATGAAGGCCCTCTTCAACAAAGATGCCAAATGGATAGAAGAGTTAAAAGAAAAAATACGATGATCTAATATAGAGGATTTAAAATGGGAAGAAGTAACAGTACCTAATTTCTGAGTAAAGGAATTGATATCTTAAAACAAAGATTTAGTAAAAATTACTTATATGCACATCCCAAAAAGACACCGACCCAATTAACAGAAAACAAACCATACTCCAATGTAATAGTGAACCTGGAAACCATCCTAAGAACTATAGACCAGCAACTTGCCTTCTGACAGTGTATTCATTTTACTGGAACTGATGTAGAATTTATAGTCACTAGAAAACTTTCAATTGTAGCACTAGAAAAAAGGTAATAAAAAGAAATTCATGTGGAACAAATCATCCTATATTGTTATAACTAAAGCCATAATAAAGAGCTACAGGAATCCAAAACATAGTAACACACTGAATCCCAAAAGTTTGTAGTCTCCAGTCCCAAGAGCAAGCACTAACATGGGTCATGGGGGGGGGGGGGGGGTAAGTCCTGGAGTTTAGGATGCTATGTTTCCAGTGTTGTGAGTTTCAACTTTGTAATGTCAGTATTTAGCATTGCCACCTATTCATTTTTTCAGACTATTTGTAAATAAAACCTATTGTCTGGTTTAAAAAAGAAACAGACTATCAGAGCTTGGTAAATTTGCAGATTTAATATGCTTTTTTTTTTTTTTTTTTACAGAAAAGCATAGTAAATCTGTAGGAAAAAAAGCATCCCATATGGGAAAAAAAGTCTTTCTTCCTCATCTGACACGATGATGATGTCTCAAAGTGGGCAGAAAGTGGATGTGGAGAGGGGTTATGGGAGGTGCTAGGTGTGTGGCCTTGGTCTGGTATTTGCTACAACAAAAGATGGCAACCCTATCAGCGTTACTAGGTTTGTTTATCAGATGCTTGACACGATCTGTACCAACCATATTCAAGCGCGCGCGCGCACACACACACACACACACACACACACACACACACACACACACACACACACACACACACACACACACACCTGTTGTTTGGTTGGATATCAGTTTCACTGAATGGTAATTCAGGTTGTTGAAATGACTGAAAGCTTATTTAGCTGAATAATTATTTGAATGAAACTCCATTCCTCTGAATGTGACATACAGTGCAATGAAAAAGTATTTGCCCCTTCCTGATTTCTTATTTCTTTGCATGTTTGTCACACTTAAATGTTTCAGATTATCAAATAAATTTAAATATTAGACAAAGATAACCCAAGTAAACACAAAATACAGTTTTTAAGTGATGATTTTACTTAAGGAAAAAAAAAACTATTCAGACCTACATGGTCCTATGTGAAAAAGTAATTGCCCCTTTGTTAAATCGTGAAGCAACTGTGGTTAATCACATTTTTGGGAAACTTGAGTTCAATTTCACTAGCCTCACCCTGGCCTGATTACTGCCAGACCTGTTGAATCAAGAGATCACTTAAATAGAATTGGTCAGACAAAGTGAAGTAGGCCAAAAGATCGCAAAAAGGAAGACATCATGCTGCGATCTAATGAAATTCTGGAACAGATGAGAAACAAAGTGACATCTATCAGTCTGGAAAAGGTTACAAAGCCATTTCTAAAGCTTTGGGACTCCAGCGAACCACAATTGTTGTTTGTCTTTTGGCTTTTTCCCGGTAAGGGGTCGCCACAGCAGAACTCCAGTCCAGTAATGATTGGCAGTAGATTTTTACGAAACGCCGAGATGCCAGCTCGATGACCAACCTTCAACGAAGGGACGCCCATTTACGCACGCATGTCTTTCGAACGTTATCCAACTGCAGGGAGGACATGCAGACTCCACACAGAAGGCACTCCCAAGCCAAGCCAAGCCAAGAATCGAACGGGAGAACCTCTTGCTGTGAGGTAACAACAGTGAGAGCCATTATCCACAAATAGAGAAAACATGGAACAGTGGGTGAACCTTCCCAGGAGTGGCCGTCTTACAAAAAATTACCTCAAGAGCACAGTGATGACTCATCCAAGAGGTCACAAAAGAACTCAGAACAACATCTAGAGAACTGCAGGCCTCACTTGCCTCAGTTAAGGTCAGTGTTCATGACTCAACCATAAGAAAGAGACTGGGCAAAAATGGCATGCATGGCAGAGTTCCAAGGTAAAAACCACTGCTGACCAAAAAGAGCATAGAGGCTCATCTCACTTTTGCCAAAAAACATCTTGATGATCCCCAAGACTTTTGGAAAAATATTCTGTGGACTTACGAAAGTTGAACTTTTTGGGAGGTGTGGTTCCTGTTACATCTGGCATAAAATAACACAGTATTTCAGAAAAAGAACATCATGCCAGCAGTCAAACATGGTGGTGGTATTGTGGTGGTCTGGGGCTGCTTTGCTGCTTCTGGACCTGGACGACTTGCTGTGATTGATGGAACCATGAATCCTGCTCTCTACCAAAAAATCCTGAAGGAGAATGTCTGGCCATCAGTTTATGACCTCAAGCTGAAGCGCACTTGGGTTCTGCAGCAGGACAATGATCCAATACACACCAGCAAGTCCACCTCTGAATGGCTTAAAAAAAACAAAATTAAGTTTTTGGAGTGGCCTAGTCAAAGTCCTGACTTGAATCCAATTGAGATGCTGTGGCATGACTTTAAAAAGGTGGTTCATGCTTGGAAACCCTCCAATATGGCTGAATTAAAACAATTCTGCAAAGAAGAGGGGGCCAAAATTCCTCAACAGCGATGTGAAAGCCTCATTGTCAGTTATTGCAAATGCTTGATTGCAGTTGTTGCTGCTAAGGGTGGCACAACCAGTTATTAGGTTTAGGGGGCAATTACTTTTTCACATAAGGCCATGTAGGTTTGGATAGTGTTTTTTTTTCCCCTTAATAAATAAAATCACCACTTAAAACTGCATTTTGTGTTTACTTGGGTTATCTTTGTCTAAAATTTATATTTGTTTGATGATCTGAAACATTTAAATGTGACAAACATGCAAAAAAATAAGAAATCAGGAAGGGGCAAATACTTTTCCATTGCACTGTAGCTACACTTAGTTCTGTAATACAAAACCAGAAAATATAGAAATATATGAAGCAGATTTATCTGGTGATTGGTGTTATGCATACATAACCAATGTTGGAATCTAATTGTGCACTAATGGGTTGCAGGTTTGCATAATGTTTGAAGTGTTTGCCTCACAGACTAAAGGTACAAAGTTTGATTCCTGACCAGTGTATGGGGAATAGGAAATTTACACCTGGCTTCACACTCATGTCCTTTATGGACATAGGTGGTTTATAAATACCTGGCTCTCAATGTCCTGTTCAGAAACAGGACACCATTATTCTTTTGGGAAACCTTGGCTATGCTAAGAAAGGCTACCCCTCCCCCTTTTAGTTAAACAGGAATCACTTTGTACATGTAAAGGGATTAAAATATCAAAATGCACAATAAAATGTCACTCCTGGACTAAAGGTATTTCCACGAGAAAAAGAACAGCACAATGAAATGTTTGCCATTCTAACCCCAACAATAACTATGCAGCTTTATCAATGGGTCTCTCCAATCCTAAAATTATAGTCAAACAGAAATACAAGGCCATTTATCTCTCTAGAGACCTCTGTCTACATGTCTGCCACTCTGAATATGCATGTACTATACACAGTGTATTAACTTAATGTCTTGCACTTCTGACCAGACAAATACACAGAATTACAACACATAGAAATACTTTGTAACAAATAATGACGGTGTGTGTGTGTGTGTGTGTGTGTGTGTGTGTGTGTGTGTGTGTGTGTGTGTGTGTGTATGTGTGTGTTATGCATGAAATATAAATGGACTGTCTGCACTTCAGTATTGTTTCATGTAAGTCAGTTTTTCTGTTGGATATAAACATTTACACTGTACAAAAAATGCATCACCAAGCAATTACTTAGAATAAGAGTGAGCAGTAAAGGACATATAAATCACTGAACTGTGTGTCTGCTGTTCCCTTCACTGTATGTTGTAATACCATGAAGCAAAGTCTTTAGACTAGCAAGTCAGAGACAAACACACTTAATGCAAAGCACTGCTATATCTTGCCCCGAGTAAGGTCAAAGGTATTGTCTGAACTCCTAACCTTAGTGGATTTATTAGTTTACCTTGTACCAGTGCAGAATGCAATGCACATAAATCTTAGACTGTACATGCTGAAAGGTGAGTTTGTAGGATAATGCATCTTCCCCAAGCAGAACAGAGAAAGCCACACACAATCCACTTCCATTGTTATCACACACACACTGATCCCATTGCCACTGTAAGCACATACCCTTTTCCACTACTGCAGGTTACTAGAACTCCTTCACCAATCATAACTTGCCTAGTAGCATCAGTGAACCAGGAAGCTGATGTAATTTCCTGTGGTTCTTTTACCACAGCTTTCACACCTTCAACGCAATGCTCCAAACTAATAACATCTGTTCACCCTTTAAACCTTCCATTTACCAAACCTGAAATGAACGCAGTATGCAAATGCCTGTTTGTTAAGCTACAAATTGCAGTGTAGTCTGAAACCAGACTATTTTTGTGTAATACCGGACTTCATTTATTTATTTACACCACAGCTTCTTCTGGGCCTTGTTGCTACTTCCTGTCCACATTTCTTTATAGTAATGCATACATTGTATAGCTTCCTAATGTCCTTACTTGGTACAATGCAGAACAATATTTAAGTGTGCAGGATTCTGTTACATCTGGCTACAGCAGGATGGTAACTCCTCCTACTGAAATCATCTTTTTTCTCATAAAGGTATGGGTAGCAAAGCAATATTCATTTGATTGCATGAGATCAGTTGCTGCTGCAAATTATATTTTGATTAAAGATCTTTGTCCTTTTCTACCTTACTTCCTATAGTCTATAATGCCTCACAGCAGACAAAATGTCCTGACATTCTGTTTCCCTATGCATGCATCAGTGAATTCTCCACTGCTGCAGCATACTGCAGCCACAAGTATTTTGGGCACTGCTACCTTCTCGAAGGTCCAGTGACACTGACAATGCTCCCAGAATACGACTTTATTCTCTGGTGAGCCTTACTTATACCTAAGTGGGTCACAGTGAATGACATTTAAGTGCTGTGCACTAGATTTAGCTTTGTTTCTGTAATCTATATGTTATTTTGCTGCCTGTTTACTCCACAACATTTTCCAAGCTACTTCTCTATCACCATATCACCACTACTACCTTTTAATAAGCCTCCTGGTTAAATATAACTTGCACACTGCTCTTAGGTGCAGATAAGTACCTAAATTAGATGTGTAAGACCCTTAAGCAGTAGGTCTTGAATACAGTTACTCAGCCACTTTGCCTTTTTCTCTGAGATGGATCAAAACAAGAGTGCAGAGATTACACTTCAGGATTATCACACCCCATTTTCACAAGACTATTCTAATTCTGTTACATTTGCAGGGGAAATATGTGTGAACCATGAAAAATGTACTATTATTTCAGTACTTCAAATATAGCACCTCAATGTTATAAACAACAGAACAAACATTCAGTAGTACTGAATGCTAGTTTAATTGTCATTGGCTACAGCTGTCTTGCATAACTCAGTAACAAAATTTCCCACTTGCTCATTTAGAAATGTTATCATCCCCTACAAGAGATGAATTTGGACTGCACAGGTGGCCTTTGCATGCACATTACTACTGAAGAACCCATCCCCTGATTCTAACGAAGAATATAAACCATCCTGCACCTGTGAGCCTCCCAAATCTCTTCTCATATCTTAGATATCAGTGAACAGGTAAACGTGTAACCTCTCCACCTGAGTTTTCCTGGAAAGGACACCTCAAATATGGCAACTATAGTTCTGTTGTTTTCTCATCTGTCATTTTAGTTTTCATATTCTGTCTCTAAATTTCTTCTCACCTATAGACTATGTCAGAACTATAAACATCATGATTTAAAGTGCATTCAAATTCGAAAAAGTTTGAAGTGAATTTCAAATGATGTGTTCCCATGGAGTGCAAAGCGCACACACACACACACACACACATACACGCACATGCAAACTTACTTAGAGTTTACATTGCTGCACTAGGCAACATTCCCACTAGCATATGTTACACTCACAGTACTCAGTTACATCACACAATACTCCAACTGCCAAACAACTGTCTTAGTATATATTACTGACAATCAAAAGCACAAGACAGTTTTGAGTAACTAAGACATGTTTGGGTACTTTGTCAGTGTAGCAGCAGTATTTATGTTAGGCTAGTACCACCTTTCTTGACTGATGACTTTGCAACTATAATGCAACTTATAACATGAATGCCAGTTAGAAGAGAGATTGCAAAAAAACAGCAATATTCAAAATGGATCCAAAAATAAGTTAAACAAAAAAGAAAAAAAAAATTTAGAAGGGGGGAGGGACTATTTATTCCCTCATACCACTGACCTGGTGCAACCCACTTATTAGTTACTTTTATATACTAAGGCTGAAATCAGCGTATCACAGAAAAAGGAGAAATTCATGAAATACCTGGTGTTCTGTCGTTAAATGCAAAGACTGGAATTACACATTAGTAGTTACATACTAGAATAACAGTTATTAGGGTGTCACACGTAATCCTGCCACCCTTTGATGACAGATGAGATATCTTGTTTTATAAATATAACAAATTTTCACTAACTGCTCCATGCAAAACAGCCAAGGCTTAATACAAATTAACGAGTTTCCCGTAATGGTGGAAAATATATTGTTCATGCATTGTAAAGACCACACCTCTGCTATTGCCCATAAATAACCTTTCATTGGATTAAGGTGTAACTTTTGTTTATATGAAATTTTTACTACATTTTTGTCCTTGGCCTGATATTAATATACAAAGCAAAGGCCATTCAACACTTTGGATTACTAACAGTTTCTTCTGGCATCTTGCCACTTTTTGACTAATATACTTTAGTTCAGGAAATGCATTACTGACAGAGAAAATTAAGTAAAATTTGAATACAATTTCCAAATGAACGTCTACAAGAGCTCACTTAGTGTGCTAATTAATACAAAATATATGTAAAGAAATAAATCTTCAGACAGCACAAAGGAAGCATTTGCCTTTCTTAAGGCAGCAGCCGTGAAATGAAAATAATTTACATAATCCACTTTCCAGTTACAGCAATTAGAACACCTACCTGCGGATTTTTTTTGCTCTTCTGCTTAGTTTTCAAGACTGCAATAGAGAAAAAAGAGAAAGTATTATGTTTCTAAAATGAGTTTTACATACCCATATGAAAACTTTAAACAAAATGCAGAACACTGCCCTAATTCTATCCTCATTTTATCATTAGGAAGAGCGTCTCTCTCCTCTTTAGGTAGTCCACTTCCCTTTTATAATGGAATACACATTTTGTCAACTTCAGTTCCTTATACATTCAAATACTCTTTTTAGTTTTGTTTCTCAATGCAGTACTGCTGAAGACTAGATTATTGTACCAAAAACATAGGTTTACACCAGTTGTAGTGCATTCCTGTGCAAGAAATTAAATGGGTGCAAGCAGAATAATGTCAGCTACTTCTGTTTCTTGCTGCAGTACCTGGAAGAAATGAAAACCATTTTGTACCTTGACACTGTATGCCTCTGACAAAACAGAGCATGCTCATAAACCTCCTCTTGTCTTAATAGCTAAACATTAGCTTTTTTATGAATGCTGTTACTGTGGGTCCAGTGTTATTCTATTATTAAAAATAATGACTTAGAATCAGAGAAATAGTGTATCATGATTGTCTACATATTTTGCAGCCTGGCAGAAAAAGTTTAAATCCTGTGTAAATAAAACATTTCTCATCACTCAAGAATCTCCTCATGTTGTCCTATATTCTTGAATATGCTCACTGCCATTGATGGTAGTACAGATGGTAGACAGATAATCCACTCAACTAGTACTTTTTTTAAAAAGGGGGGAATATATATTTTATTTTATGTGAGCAGTCAGACTGTCTTATATAATTACACTTTCTTTTATTCTCATATGACAATTTAAAACTTTGTACCCTTCTGCGTTCTGAAAGTTCCCCTGAGGTAATTAAATGACTGTGCCATTTATCACTCAGGTGTAAAATGAGCAAAGGTTGTGAAAGTGAAATATACGGAAAATGGGTATGCTTCGGCAAATGAGTAGGAAATGCATGGTATTGTACTTTTCCCTGAATAATGTAGCTAAATGGCATGTCATTTTTTCCCCTAGATATCAAACCATCTGAGTAAATAATTCAAAATTAATTAATGTAGGGCATTCATTTTGCCCCCTTCCCTATTTACACTACGCAGTGAGGGTTGAACGTTATGGTAAGGACAAGGCATATTTATTTCTGTATCAATTCTTTTGTGCAAAGTGTCATTTGCTAGCATGGATCAGGTGTTTGTTTTTTCACCCCATATGAGTACAAGGTAAGTTTTATGAAAATTTAAAGTAATTCATTGTGAAATCTCTGCTAATGAAAAAAAAATCAAGCTTAACTTCAGTATATGGTGCTACCTGCCTATGAAATGAAATAATTAGCTCTTTTACTGGCATTATAGTGGCAACCATTGCAACTAGTCCTGTTAAGCCAGTGAAAAAATTAATATAAAGAATAGGAGAGTACATTGCAAATGAGGCATATTATCCATATAATGTATAGTAAAGTTCACGTTTGGTGTTTGGGTTCACCATCCCCTCCCAATTCCTATGTGCAGCACAGCTCATTGCCTAGGTTCTCCATGGGTCCCATAATATTTAAGGTAACACTGATTAGCTGGGGATTGTCTCCTTCCCATAGCATTTAATACATTTCCGCAGAGCCTGTGGGGATTGCACTCCCACCAGTCATTACAATGGTAATACTTATTGTGCAGAGTCCACCAGTGCCCCCTTACTCCCTAGCAGAGTACCAGTGGTCCCATGCAGAATCATTCTGGCCCATAATAAGACATAAGACATACCACAGCAATTCATAAATAGTCTACTTAATATTAACCTGATAGCATGCCTCCTTCTCAGTATGCTCTGGTATAAATGCATAATTGTGCATCATGCAAAGCAAGTGAGAATACTACACAGCATGGATAGAAGTTCCAGTTGTAAAATAAACACCTGGGTGTTTGGCATTGTCTCTTTCAGGATCATTGGAACACTGAAGGTGTCATTCTGCTACAACTAGTGCAACAGCATATTTCCAGTAAAATATTGTGTCATGCTACTGAATTCAGCAATATTCAATATTGTGGTATACCACTGAATTTAGCAACACTCAGTAGTGCCATATGCTACTGAATTCAGCAATACTCAATATTGTAGCATACCACTGAATTTAGCAACACTCAGTAGTGTCATATGCTACTGAATTCAGCAATACTCAATATTGTAGCATACCACTGAATTTAGCAACACTCAGTAGTGTCATATGCTACTGAATTCAACAATACTCAATATTGTGGCATACCACAAAATATTCAGCAATACTCAACATTTTAGCATTCAACTGAATTCAGCAATACATAAAATTGTGGCATGCCACTGAATTTGGCAATACTAAAACACTGTGACATGCCATTAAATTCATTAATATTCAAATACTATTAATTTCTACTGAATTCAGCAACAAAAAAATATTATGGCATACTACCATCTTCAGCAGTGATATTACGGAATGCAGCAGCACTCAGATGCCATGGACTTCAGCAATACTCAAATATTATACCAGTCCACTGACTTCAGCAATAAGTGTCCTGCCCAGCCATGAATCAGGAGCAGAGTTTAGTGCTAACTCACAGTTCTACTATACTATATTTGGTATAATTGTAAATATCTTCAACAGTTCACAGTACAAAACAGGATTGTCAGTGGGAAGTTTATGAATCACATTTGTACTATTTTACTGAGGAAATTGCCATAAGAAACTTAAACCAATGCCTACCACACAATAATTATTTGTAAATCTTCATATGATCTTTTTGTAGAGAGTCAAATGAAGTAACACTACTTACAGAGAATCATATCAACAGGAGAAGTTTTTTGTAGTTAATTCTAATGCCTCCCTTCATCAGTAAATATTACTTTCATTTATCCAAAGATTCCTTGAAAGACTTTGTGATTTTGTAGCTCAAGTCCAAATTCAGTGCATAATGTGTCAGACTCATCCAAATGACTAGTCGTTTGGATGATATCAACAAATCAGTTTTCTCAAAGACGGGTTTAAGATTGCCGTTCCCCATCCCATGGTTAATAATAATTTATTAACCCTAATGAGAATAACTGGGATCATACCATAGATAATTTGAGGGGACCCATACATGGGATAAAGCATTTCAGAGCTGCTTCTGTCCATTAGTAAGTATTTTGTTTCCCATCTGTAGATCCAAGTTTATCTTGGATATGGACAGGGATGAGCTTTGTTTTATGTGGATGGGGTGTCTGTTCCAGAGAAGAGGTATCCTTTGTGAGATACATCACAAAGTGTTTTTATATATACTGCTTGCTTTTTATACTTAACCTTTATGAGAATGATGTCATGTGATTATTTCATTTGCCTTTTTAACGTTAATTCAGGGCAGGGGGGTTTGTTTATTGAAGTGGGTATTTATACTGTGATTTTAGATTTAGTAGTTATTCTGATGAAGTCCTTTGTATTTCAGATGAAAGTGCTTAATTTGTTAAATATTTGTGTGAAGCCTGGCTGCCTGCTTCATTTTTGTTTTCATTTTTTGGAGTTTTAGTTCTACGTACAAAGGTTGTTAGAAAAAAAGAGTCATCTAAGATGTACCCGCAGACCAAATTGCATCTGGAACTTGCTTGAGGTTCTTTTTTAGTTCCAAAAAAGACAGGGGACTAGAGGCCCAATCTGGATCTCAGTAGACTAAACAAGTCTGTCAAGAAGTCAAAGTTCCGGATGGTAACACTGCAATCGATGCTCCCCTTTCTGGGAAAAGACAATTGGATGTGCTCAATAGATCTCCAGCATGCATACTACCACATAAAGATGGGCAGGCACTCCAGGAGTCATTTATGCTTTCAGCTGGGAGCCAGGCACTACCAGTTTTGAGCTCTGCCCTTTGGTCTCACTACAGCCCCCAGTGTGTTCACCAATTGCCTGACAACAGTTATGGCTCACTTGAGGCATCTTAGATTCCGGGTGTTTCCATACTTAGACAACTGGCTCCTAACCGCCACCACCGAGCATCTGCTAACAAGGGCGAGAGACACCACCATTCATCTTTGCTCTCAGCTAGGCATCACAATAAACTTCAAAAAATATGCCTTGTTGCCATCACAACATATTGTCATTATAGGAGCAGACTTAAATACAAGACAAATGTTAGCCAAACTTCCTCCCAAGAGGTTTCAGACCTTATGTCAGCAAGTCAAAAACATTTTAATGAAGAAAAAAGTGCAAGGGAAGGTTGTTTTGAAAGTTTTAGGTACCATGGCAGCAGCAATAACCTTGGTACTCTTAGATCGTCTGTACATGAGGATTCTCCAGTGGCTACTTTTACCCAATGGTCCATGAAGGAGCTGCCTATGTCTCACAAGATTATCATAACTGACTCCTGCAAGAGAGATCTCTGATGGTGTCTTCACTCTACTCAAGTGGATTTAAGCAGACCATTCATTTTTCCACAACCAACAACTGCAGTAACCATGGATGCTTCCCAGATGGGGTGGGGGTGGGGGGGGGCATTATCTGGGAAAGACTGTCTAAAGCGTTTGGCAGGAATACGAGAACCACTTGCATATTAATGTCCTAGAGATGACAATGGTGCTTTTGGCATTGCAGGCATTCCAGAACTCCCTTCCACTAGGAACAATTGCAATCCAGACAGACAACGTCAGTGGTGTGGTATATAAACAAAGAGGAACCAAGTCTTATTCCCTATGTCAAGAGGCCCAAAGAGTATGGCAGTGGGCATTTTCTTCCCAACATTTTCTGATAGCATTGCACATCCCAGGGCAATCCAATGTGATAGCAGACAAACTCAGCAGTGCTATTCTAATGCCTCACAAGTAATCCCTAAAACAGGAAGTTGTGGAGCAGATTTTCCGCAAGTGGTGCCAGCCTTGCTGTGACCTCTTTGCCATGTCCATGGATGCCAAATGCAGCAGTTACTTTGTCCTGATCCCCCCTGTGCAGGAGTCACTGAGGGATCCACTTGTACACGATTGGCCACCCAGGTCTTCTCTATGCCTTTCCTCCCTTCCCCTTGCTTCCCAAAGTCCTTCAGAAAGCCAGCATGTTGAGGAGCAGTTTGATACTCATTGCCCCATACTGGCTTAGTCAGATTTGTTTTCCTTTTCTATGCCCCCATCTCCAAGAGGAGCCATGGATTCTGGACCCAGTTCCAGACTTCCTGACTCATCCATCAGGGATGCTCCATTCAAACCCTCAAACTGACAGCTTGGCTGCTCTACTTCCACTCATAGCCAGGCTTCCAGATATTTTCCCCTGCAGTGAAACATATTTTGATTTCATCCCATAAGGCTTCAACCAGGAAATTACATGCTAGCAAATGGAAAAAGTTTTCCCGTTGGGCGCTAAACAATCACATTGATCCTTCCACAGCCCCTGTAACAACCGTATTAGACTTTTCGATGAAGGTGCAGCTGCGGCTTCCATTTGAGTTTAATTAGCTGCTATATCAAACTATCATATTGGAGAAATGGGATTAAAAATCATGTCCCACAGGCTTTGTAAAGCCTTTTTGAAAGGTACTTTCTTACTAAGACCTCCAGTGAAAGAACCACCAGCTCCTTGGGACCTTAACTTTGTGTTGTCCACCTTGATCCTTCCTCCCTTTGAACCTGCATCATCTTGTCAACTAAAGTTTCTAACGTTGAAAACAACTTTCTTGATAGCCATCATGTCTGCTAGATGGGCATCAGAACTCCAAGCTTTGTCAATACATCCCCCTTACTTGATTTTCCACAAAGACAGCGTATCCCTGAGAACTAACCCTTCATTCCTCCCCAAGGTATGTTCAGAAGCGAATTTGAATCAGTCCATTGACTTGCCTGTTTTTTTTTTTCCCAAAATATGGCAACAAGGCAGAGTACAAATTACACCAATTGGATGTACACAGACAATTACATTTCTACCTACACAGAACAAAGGAATTCAGGAAATCAGACCAACTGTTTGCATCTTTTTCAGATAAAAAGAAGGGCGCCCCAATTTCTAAGGTCACGCTTTTCAAGTGGCTTACTGATTATATAACCTTCACATATACATCTCAGAAGAGAGAACTTCCAGGAAAGATAAAAGGCCATTCCACAAAAGCTATAGCAACTTCGCTGGCCTTTCAGGCAAGGCTACCCATGGATTCAATCTGTGATGCAGCAACATGGGTAAAACCTCATACCTTTATTACTAATTACAAAGTTGATTTGGCCCTCCAGGAACAGGGCCTCTTTTGGGTCCACTGTTCTAAAGAGTATTTTCCCTTGAGCAACCCAAGAGAGAAGGTGCTAGGAATGCTGTCCCAAACAGCAGTGAATGAAGGTGAGATAGGACAACATAACATTAAGAAGTCATGTACTCACCATAACGTTCCATGTTTGCATCCCACCCTCCTTCCCCCAGCCTTTGCTCCTGGAGTATCGAGAGGTTTATTGCTAATTGGACTTTGATTTTTTCTGAATCTCTTCCTTAGTTCCTTTTTTTTTTTTTTTTTTTTCTTAGGGACATGGTTATATGTCAGTACTACTAGTTATAGCATTTGCAAACAAGATCTGGGTAATCTTCCATGAGCATGATGGGATAGCGTAAAGCCTCAAGCTGGTGGAAGCTCTCGAGCTTTTTTATATGCCCAGTCAGAACCGATTCTTGGTTCCTAACCCAACCAGCAATGAATGAAGATGAGATGGACAGCATGACTTCTTAGAAAGAATGTTAGCTAAACAATTGTTTATTTATGTTTATTAACTGTGTAGATAAGATAGTCAGAAATTAAATTACAGACTTTGAAAAGTAATGAAAAAAGTGAGGGTAACTGCCTCCAAGTAGAAGTACAGAGTTTAGTATAATGTTTAGCACTTTTACCTCCAAATAGCACGACTTCAGCAGAACAGATCACAATATCCACACATTTTCATACACATTTCCACAAGTCATATGACTATGATGCAACATCAACCTCTTTCCAATAATATATAATTTTTAAAATAAATGCATCAAAATATATTGCTATAGTCCATTTTAATACATTAAAAATAAACTTCAAAACAAAATTTAAATAGTTTTTTATGAAATGCTGTATATCATGAAATTCTAAGTATTCAAAGTCTTACTGCTCACAGCTTAACACTACATATTGCAATCTGCCCATTAAGATCTGAGGATGATTTGCTTGAAGCCTTAATTACCCCTAATAGTTCTTTATACTCAATATCTTCCCAGTGTTTTCCCCTCTTACTTTTAAGTACTTACAAGTTAGCACATCTTTTGCAAGAACATTATTGTCATTGTTCATCTCAATATCATAAACATGCTCATATGTCCATTTTCATAGCTATGCTTAGATTTCCCTAAACGATAAACTTGTGCATGAATTTCAATGGGCTAGGTACACTATACCAACAGTCCCACAGTTTGTATCATCAATGAACTTGACTTTGTAATTGCCAATATCTAACTCCATAGTAGTAGTGATATATTTGCATTGATTAGATGTATAACATATCTGTGTCCTTTTATATGTATTAATGGAATTTGTTTAACTTGTTCTAAGTACCCTTTAATATTATTGCTCCATTTATACATACATTTAGGGTGATCACCAAACATATTTATTGCAGCTTCATACTGCTTAAAAAAATTGATTCTCTTCAATTATAGTCCTAATTACTGAGGAACCAGTGTTGTATCTGGTAATAATAGTATCTATACATTCATTTTTAAGCTTGCTCCCAGTAAAGGATAATATGTCCCATTGACTTACTTACACATGACTTCATCCTTAATTGTGTTTAACAAAATGGCTGGATAACCCCTATAGCTAAACATATCTTTCATAACATCAACTTTCTGTAAGTATATATCAATCTGATATCTTGTATGGTAGGCATACCAGTTATCCTTTAATAATACCCCTACTTTTGATAGATTTTTTTTTTCTGTTTGTGACCGGTACTAAGTAACAACAGCTATAGATTACCTTATGATAATATATATTCATAAGCTTTATATCAGTTTTATCACATATAATAATAATAATAGTACCTAAAGTAATATTCCCAGTAGACTGATTCATAATAAAGCTCGGAAGTGCTGTAGTTGAATTTATGAAATCAAACAGTTCTTTCAATTACAGATCATTACTCCATATACAAAACAAACCATTCAAACTCTGTCCATAATATTTATGCTACTAAAGTACTTGGATTTAAATGTGTTCTTTTTCAAGTACAGAATGACCATATTAGTGAATATGGGAGCTCATGCTGTTCCTATTGCCACACTGGTAATTTGAGAGTAAAATTCAAATCAGGTAAAATAAAATTATTAGCAAGAATAAGTTTCATGCAAATATTTATAATGTTGACATTTATAGTACTTTAAATAATTCACATTCCATCAGAATGGTATTTAATCTTTCCAGGGTAGGGTTATGAAGAATAGTAGAAAACAAATTTATGACATCAACTATCAACAAAATAGTATCTTTTCCCACAGGGGAAAAAAAAAAAAAAAAAAACAGCTTGTGATCCAATATAGCTAATATCTGCCAAGACTCTTTTAAAATATGATTGTATTTGGCATTAAATGGTTTTCAATTTTGATCAATACATACAGCCATCAGTTGTATAACAGAACCACTGATAGGCCTTAATCGGTGGGTCAAAAATGATTTATGTCACTATAGTACACTAAATATTGTATGTTTAACTGGTTTGCATACATGTAAAAAGTTATATACTTCTTTATTAATCTGTTTAATAACATGTCTTCAGTCATAAAATAGATTTTTCTATTTGCTATATTGACTTGAATGCATCCTGTAAAATTTCATAGATTTTTGATGAACAATCAATTGTATCCATAATTACCAAACCCCACTTTTATCAGTCTTTATGATCTACAGAGAATTATTAAACACTAGCTTTAACAATACATATTCATCATAGTTAAGATTATCATTCTTATAATGGGTGTTCATTAAGGGTATATTATATGTTTCTTTTCATACAGCTGAACCATCAGATGCATGAGGGTTAAAATGCTCTTTCTTTTCATTCTATTAATATTTTTCTTATCCAATCTTTTATCCTTACAGAACATTTTTAAATTTGGTGACATGTAAAAAAATCTAAGTGACTTACCAAGATCTGCTTTATGTGTAGGGCAAACTTGAATACGTGTTTAAACAACATAAAGTAAGTACCATCAATAGTTAATCCACTAGAGTTAAAAACATTAAAATCATTGTCTATAACCACTGCTTGATTGTTCATTTCCACCTGCAACAGATTTGGTTTTGTTGCCATGTTTGATGTACTTCTGTGGGCCCAGATAGTTCTACCTATACTGGGCAGTTTTATGCTGTCATTCTAGATTTGCCAGTCTCTGCAATCGATGTAAAGAGGAAATTCTACTGGGTCTTCTAGCTGAAAAGTATTTTTGTGAATACTATTCTCTTTCTGCACTTCAGCAATTTTCCCTGGATGCTATTCCTAGAACCACTAGATGTCTGGTGATTGTACTGGGATATTGGCTAAGGATGTGCCTTCTCCTTTTCGTAAGATCATAGGATCGTAGGAGGTTACTAATCTAATGGCCCTAGGGCCCTGTCTAGTCAAGTTTTACCCTTATTTCCATGATCAGCACATATTGCCCCTGTCCAAGAGGGCCACAGGTGGAACCCCCCTCCCAGGGTGAATTTACTGTTACCCATCCAATCGTCCAGATTGCATTTAAAGACAGCCAATGAGGTGCTCTGCTTGCCATGAAGTGGGAGTCTGTTGCAAAGGTGTAGTAGCCTCTGGGAGAGAAACCTGTCCCTCCAACAGGTTTTATTACTGTCACGTAACAGTCTTGTCTCAGATAAATTTCTTATTTTTTTCTGTCAATGACAATAGTAGTATTGTTCTTGACCTCTTGGAATACAGCTTCCAACTGATGTTTATTATGCTCCTATAATACATCCTGTTTCAAATTATGATCAAGTGCAGTAAGTTCTGTAAGTAATTCATACATAGCATTCTTATTATATTTTATACTCATTATATTCACATCCATTCCTATCAATCGCCACCAGAAGGTCTTTATGTAGTGCCGAACCTTGCAGTAAATAGGATATTTTCAGGAATGTAATCCTTCTGGAATGTATATATTTTAAATGCATTACACAAAGAAGTAATTATGTATCTGCAATGTTCTGTACTTTTTTTCTCAAGTTCATTCATTTGTGTAGAAAACATATCTTTTCCATCGATGGTGTAAGATTTCAAATTAACCAGAACTCATAAAATCTTTAAATTAAGATATTTTCCAAAACGGAACCCATAGAGTAAGAATTTGGTGTATTAGCCTAATTAGGCCACCCCCACAAAACAAGTACAGATGTCAGAGGTATAACCCCATGTCCTGTCTGGATAAGTTCACAGGACTTATTATAAGTCCATTTTGTAAGGATGATGTTTGTATTTGTTGTGCCACCATTTGCATGAGCTGCATAACGGAGTCAGCTCACTAACTGATGCTGTGACACCTACAACAGCTGTCACTGTCTCACTCTCCCCCTCTTCCCATGGAAGATGGAGATACCATTGCAGGTAAGCAAGCAGGGACCAAAAAAAAAAAAAACTGAAAAACTACAAAGATCCTGTCAGCAACAAAGTCCAACTAATCAAAAAAGTGAAGCCATTTGCCAACAAGTAGAAGCACAGTGTAATATAATGCGATATACAGCACTATATGTCCATGTATCACAATACTTAATCAGACCATATCATGATACCCATTCAACATTTTTATACACATTTCCAAACGTCATATGAACTGCTGAGGTTGCCAATGACAGCCAGGGGAGATCACACACACACACACACACACACACACACACACACACACACACACACACACACACACACACACACACACACCTCCATTGCTGAAACTTTTGGTATATCCAAAACTTTTGGCATTATAATCCAGAGCACATACTTACCTACTGCAGTCAAACTTTTACTTTTTGCCATTGATAGTACTCTATAATATGAGTACTTGATCAAAAGTGCAATTGACAAAACATCCATACACCTCACGTTTTTGACCAAATGAGTAGTCAAAATGCATGTAATCTCTGCACTTATACTTTATTTCATTGGCACTTACTAGTCATAGGCCAGGAGACCACTGATGACCCTATACCAATGTCTCAGATATCCCAGTGCACTGTCTAGTTAAGAGATGCACAGTAAGCAAATGCAGGCTGAGGGACTCATACTCTGGAATACAGTAAGAAGCTGGTTAATAGATCATAGCCTTATTCCTCTATGTTAACTGCCAAAATGTGTGTGTGTTTTTCTGTGTGTGTGTGTGTGTGTGTGTGTTTTTGTGTGTGTGTGTGTGTGTGTGTGTGTGTGTGTGTATATAAGTAATAAATAGTGTGGTAATTAACATTGGACATGATTTTTTTTTTGTTTTTTTAATTTTATTTTTATTGTGATTGGTTAACATGATTTTATTTTAAGTATTTAAGCTCAGGGGTGTGGGTAAAATGTGGACTGAGTAACAGCAGAACTCCCTTGCTCTGCTACTTTTTATATTTCTGACAGAAAATTCATCTTATAAATAAATCTAAACTTTTATAAAAAGCTACTTTTTTATTAATTTAAAGTACTGTTTAGGATTACACCATTTTTTTATTATCAAATATTTTCCTGTCAAACTTTTATCTGAAAAATCCTTCATATATCCATTCTGAAAATAAGTCACTCAAAGACAAATGTACAGGACTCATCCTTCAAAAAGGAACTGCAATCAGTACTCACAAATATACAGGAGTTATCCCTGAAAAATAACAAAATTGGTACTAAATTAGATAACTTCAAAGAAAATACACAAAAACAAATGGAATGACCAAATAAAAGAAGCTTTTCAAGAACAGAAGTCTCAATTATCTGGCATTGAGGACTTTATAAATGACATGAAAAGCAATCTAAATGAAGATGAGAACAACACTGAATTTGTATTAAAACAAAATACTGTTCTACTGAACAAAATAGATGATCTAGAGAACAGGTTATGCAGAAATAATATTCATATTTTTGGTTTACCAGAAAAAATAAAAGGGTAAGCTTTCTGACATCCTGGCTTCTGAAGATACTGGTCCTACCAGAGGAAATGTAATTTGGTCTTGAAAGAACACATCTGTCTTTGACCACATCTCCTTCAAAAATAGCTTATACCTGAGATCTACAATAGTGAGATTTTTTTCTTCTTAAGACAATGAACTAATTAAAAAACAACATAGGCAAAATCTAAAATAAAAATAGATGGCAAAGCAATATGTTTTGATAATGACTACTCCTGTCATATCTGAGAGAAAATGTTTTCTGCTTTTAATTAAGGAACTTAAGAAAGAACAAATTGAAGTTCATCTGTTGTTCCTTGTAAGACTGAATGTGTTTCTTCCTGATGGTGATAAGCCTTTTTAAAGACACTGATGCTGCCCTTACATATCTTCAAAAAAAATTAAGACAAGTGGAATATATGGACTGGAACAGTATTTCTGGAAGAGACAGGCTGAAAAAAAAAACAAGCTGGAAGACTAATGAGAAACAAGAAGAAATTAAGAGACAAATAAATTAACACTCCTTAATTTTCATAAGAAATAACATGAATAGTTT
Source organism: Protopterus annectens (assembly GCF_019279795.1). NCBI lineage: Eukaryota > Metazoa > Chordata > Ceratodontiformes > Protopteridae > Protopterus > Protopterus annectens. Next base: position 273,495,530 of record NC_056743.1, read on the forward strand.
AATATTTCATTCTAATTTAAGTTATTAATAATATAACAATGAGTTACATTTAACTGCATTACTTGAGGTAAGAAGAACCTGAAGACCTCCAATAAAAAAGTAATCAAACCTTAATTTTCTTAATATTTCTACTACATAGGTAAAGTACTAGACCATCTACATTAAACTTTAATAACAATCTGACATATTTGGAAAAAAATAGATTTAAAACCTTAGTACTGTTTTGTGATACAATGACATTTTTTTCCTTTGGAAAAAAATGGGTCTTCTGTGCCTCAGTGTTGTAAACTTGAAGGTGCTGGTCTTTGATTTCAATAAACAGTTGCATTTAAACAGTGGATATCTAGACATACACTATTTAATAGTATCACATTTTATATACAGGATTTTTTTTTTGTTATTGAGTGATCAACTATTAATGCTGACAAACTGTCTAAATTAATGTGCAAAACAGAGAAGTCAATGCATAGTGTGATTGAGTATTTTCTTCAATTACCCATTTTTAAATATTTATCCTCTGTGAACTTTCCAGAGATTAGTTGTTTTTTCTTTTGCAGATGCTGACAGTGGGTGGGGCATGTATAGTGAATAGGAGGAGGAAGTTTTGGTGATTGATGTTGTGGTGTGGTGTCTTGTTTATGTACATTAAATCACTGGTTATAAATGGCTGTATTGATGTTTGCTTGTGAGATGTGCATGACTATTGAGTGTAATTGCTAGTTTGGGGGATTGATTTCGTCTTTGGTGTTGTGGCTGATATGATGCATTTTGTTGTGTTCTTACAGAAGATGTAATTATTAGATTTGTTTTATTTGTGGCAGAGTAGGGATTCAGACTTGCTTGGCCTCTTTCTTTCTTTGTTAGGTTGTGATGATTGAAGTGGGAGGGGATTGGTGGGTTTTGCAGTGGGATAAAGAAGGGTGGTTGTGATTTGATGGTTTTGTCTATGGAGGAAGTTAATGAATATAAACGTGATTGAAATTTGTGTGGCACTGGTGTTGCTAGAAGTTAAGATTTGTTTTCCTTTCCCGAAAGTTCTTAATACAAGCTGTTCTAGCAGTTTAAGTTTCCAAACGTGGTCTCGAGCAAATAAGGCTGTCAAGTACTGTATAAATTTAAAAGCTTAACTGCTAAGCAAAACAAATGGGGTGGTTTTCATGAGTTGTTCATGGAAATCTAGGAATATATCCAATGATTTTAACTGACAGAGAAAGAAGTAGCGAGACTCTTATTACATAAAAAATTGACAAATTACAGTTGATTTAAGAAATGTCATAGTATATACATAATACTTTATATAGATAGCAGATTCTTTTGGTGGTTCAATTTCTTTGGGGATAAAATTATGTAAAGAATAATTTCATTAGATGAATATCGAGACATGCTTTGGACAAGAAGTGTTTGGAGTGCATTGTTACAAATGGGATTTAGACCTGAGATATGGAGCTTGTTGGGAGGTAGTGGCATGGATGTTGATAGATGAGATTATTTGATTTGGGGCTTTCATTTTATCTTGTGCTGTTTCTGAGCAAATCATTCTGGATGAGATATCTTAGAAGTGATGTAGATACTGTATTTGGGAATGATATAGTGAGGAACTGATTTGGATCTGCAGAATTCCTCTATTTTTCCTTCTTCCTGAATGGTGAAGTGATAGTAAGTTTGAGTCTTTTGCAGTGGGATAGAGAGGGGGGTGCTTTTTCATATATTAAAATAATGTCCATGTCTTTTTGTAGAAATTTTATAAAATGGGGACAAGTCTATGGCTTGGATTCACATATAAACTGCACTTTTCTGCAAGGTTTGCACAGCTAAGTGACACTGTGTGGGAGCACAAAGATGAGCCAGGCAGCAAGCATGCATGTAGACTTAGCCGATCACTGTAAATATAAAGAAAGCTCCACAGTAACATGCAGGTCCAGTTGTGTGCAGTTGGCCAAGCACTACATAGCATATAATAAAGAACTTGGGTTTATATATCTTATTCTGAAGCAGTGCTTATAACAGGCTCTGTTAGTATGCTACCATGTTTCTCAGCACAACAGCATGAAATACCATATCAGCTAAGTAACTATATATTTGCAAACAAACAACCATTATATCCACTTGTATAGATAAGTAGGATTTATACAAAGAAAGCAAAATAGGAAAGGGGAAAAGCAAGGAGATTGTCACATATAAGGACAAATATAGGAGTGTGCAGCATATGGTTAAAGAAGGAAACTTTTTTTTTGTCAGGGCAGGGCCTGTTTATTGTCTTTGTCTTTTGGGGTGCTTTGGTCTGCTGGACTTGTTTTTAGGAGAGATGGTGGATGTTGGGGAGACTATGGTTTGTTTGCTTGAAGAGCTTTTAAAGTAGTGACTTTTTTGTTGGGGATTTCTCACTGCCAGTTATCTTGTTGGTGTTTACTTCCTGCCATTGTTTTGAGAGGAAAGGACTAGCTGTAAAGTCTTAAATAGATTAGGAGCTTAACTGTCATTCAAAGCAGTAAAGGCAGATCGTATGCTTTATATATAAGAGCCTAGAAACATCTATGACATTTTCAGTTAATTAAAAAATAAGAAATAAAGCATTTATTGATACATAATAGAGCTATTAAAGAACATCCAAATTAAGAAATTGAATCAATATATACAATTTCTATTATGTGTTCACAGTTTTCTTTATTATTTCAATATATATAATGGACAAACTTAAAGAATAATTTTACAAATTAAAGAAGTTGTATCGATAATGGATGTCTTTAAAATATACTGTGTAGTATAAAACTGTAACAAAAGTTAAATGTATATGTGTGTGTGTTTAAAGGTTTGCAAGCTATACAGAGCTCATCAAAAACTAACTGTAGATTTGATATTATAAGACTGGAATATTTTATTCCTTCTTTTTATTTAACATTATATTAGTAGCAGAGTAGGAGTGCATTCATTCAGTTGGATGAATGGAAATTAATGGGTAATCTATATACCCAAACTAGGAGTTTTAGACTCCAAGAGGGATCTAACAATTTTTAAATTTCTATGTTCAGTAACATGGGAAATGCTTTATATTTTTGGGTATCTACTATCAAAATTAACATGTATGCAGTTAGTAACTTAAAATGTAATAACTGTATGAGTTCCAATATACAGTTCCTTGTTTCTAGAATGATACAATATTACTATTAATATTTTGAAATCATAAAAACATGTCTGATATCTAAGTTAAACCTTTCACGTTCCAACTATTAAATGTATTTCTTTTAACATTAAAGGTCTTAATGGTAGTAAGAGAGAGAATTTGAATAGATATTTAAAATTGTTTAAATTGCCGCTTGTGAAGACTAATGGAGATGGATGAAGGCTGCCAGCCTAGCCAGACAGAATTGTGCAAATAATGCTATAATTTGTAAATACTGTGAAATGTTGAACTTAAAACAACGTGGCAACATTGCCCACTGCTATAAAGAAAGCTAAGTCAAGCATTTCTTGTTGGTCCTTTAAAATTAAAATTACTTTATGTCTGCTCCTTTGAAGTTAGAATTTGGAGTCGATGAGTCTGGAGTAAGCATCCTGCCTATTGTTTTAACTTAAGGAATAATTACTAGAATTTACATGTGGAAGTGTAAAAGAATGTAAATGCAGTTTCTGTCAGCCTGGGAACTCCAGGAAAGTGTAATGTTTATCAGAACTGCAATAGCAATTTAAACAGAGAGAATCAGAAGGCAGTAAGCATTTTTGACTTGACTATCCAACTCACAGCACTCTGCTTTGCTCTATAAGTAAATTATTTAGAAGTGTGTTTTCTTTTGGGAATAGCTAGAAATTAGAAAGATTAGACTAAGTGTTTTTCTGTGATGTCAGAACTGTACTACTGATTTATTTTAAGTATTTCTGTGTGACCTCTTAACTTTTGACTAGCACTGTATAGTAGAAAGTATTGTCTTGTGGTTTTAATTATTTATTATTAAATATTTTAAAACCTTTTAACTGTGTCTGGTTTTGTGTAGAGATAATTTAAGCTCTTAAGAGTACTTGCATGCCTTTGCTAATACTGTACAAGGCCACTCTAATAGCATTAGCCCTAGGCTATACTACCAATTGGATATTAATATTGTACAGTAATAATTGGGCACCCTTTTAAGGGCCTTTGAGCAGCTGATAAGTATTAGCTGGGTGGTGGCAGTAATTACTACCATATAGTATGGGTATAGGGTCACAGCTGGAGAATCTGTGTCAGCCTTTCCCAGGAGTGTCTGTGAAGTTGTATAAATACTTATCTCAAAGTGTGTGTGTGTGTCAGCTACTTGGGCAGGGACACGAAGCACTGGTTGGACAGAGAGGGTACTGGAGATTTTAGCTTGCCAGCTAGGCTGAGATCTGGACCCTACAGTTGTGCCAGTGGGGAGTCTTACTGGGGATGTAGAGAGCAAGGGAGCAATCAGCCCCAGACTGACTGTGATCTCTGTATGCTCTTAAGGGAAATTGCACTTTACTGTGCGTATCTGTTATCCTTTCTCCTATATGAGATGCCCTCTCTGGTGTTGGTGGTGAGGATTGAGGCTCCTTGATTGCTGGGCCTGGACACGGGCGTCACATATTAATTGGTGGCAGTGGTTGGGATATCCACCTCACATATTAATTGGTGGCAGTGGTTGGGATATCCTCACATTTGTGTTTGGCAGTGGTGGGATATCCACATCACATATTAATTAGTTGGCAAATACTAATTGGCTTGTAGTGGTGTGGGTAGTGTGAATCCAGTAGCTTATGTACAGTGATCTCTGAAGGTGTTTTGTACTCTAAAACAGCCATGCAGTGAATACTCAGAGTTCAGATCACAATTGTTTTATTGCTTTTGTTAGCTTAGTCAGTCAGGGTGAGCAGGCAGCATGTCAGCAGAGGAGTATGGAAAGCTGACAAGGAGCCAGCTGGTGGAGATGTGCCAGGCTAAGGGACTGGTGCATGGAAACCTGACCAAGGCAGACCTGATTGCAGCCTTGGTTACAGCTGCATCAGAAAACAGCATCTAGGAGGACAATCAGACTGGCAGTGGTGATACAATATCCCCGGAGAATGGACACCTCAACCTTTCTGCAGTGGACTTAAAAATCCAGCTGGAGCTAAAGAGACTTGAGTTGGAGGCCAGGTGTTTGCAGATAGAAGCCAAAGAAAATGAGCATCAGAAGAGACATGAGAGGGAATTGCTGACTCTTCACCAGAGTCATGGAGGTAATGGGGGAAGGGAGTAACTGGACCCCAGAAGCACAACAGGTCAGTAAATTTCTTCTGCAATTTAAAAAGGGGGATAATTTTGATAGTTTCATTCATATGTTTGAGAGGGTATGTAAACAGCATGAAGTTGACCAAGGGTCCTGGGTACAGTTGCTGACCCCCTTACTCCATGGGAAAGCTGTAACTGTTCTGTCCAAAATGTCTGATGTTGCATGTTTTGATTATACTGCTGTAAAAATTGTCTTTTAGAATTGTTTAAGCTAACACCTGAAACGTATAGGAAAAAGTTTTGTGAGAATAGACGCAAGGCAGATGAAAGTGTGCATGAATATGTTGCTAAATTGAGCACTTATTTCCATAGGTGGGTGAGTGGATGTCAGGTCACCACTTTTGAATGGCTGGCATACCTTTTGGTGAGGGAACAAGCCCTTAGCACTTTGTCTGAGGACATGAGGATCTAGTTAGCTAATAGACAATGTGCTATTTCAGATGAGTTGAGGAAGAAGAAAGAGCTATACCTGGCAAGCAGGGCAGCTCTGCACGGGAAGGGGACCCCAAGTATTGCTCATGGTTCTAAAGGAACCCATGGTATGCAGCACAGACTGCCCCAACATAATCTGCCAGTAGCAGGGAAAGCCACTAGTCCAGGTACATATCCAGGAGCTAGGGTTAAATGTTTGACTGCAACCAGTGGGGCCATGTGGCATACAGGTGTCCATGGAGGCAAGGTGGGGAACCAAAGGTAAGAGAACCAGTAAGTGGAAAAGACAAAATGACAATAGTAGGTTGTCTTGAGACAACAGGGGTACTAACCTACCATCCTGCAGATGTCTTGAGAGGGAAGGATTTGGATGAGGCAGTACCATGTGCTTATGCATTACACTCAGTCAGTCTAGGAGACAAGCATGTGGGACTGGGAGCCTGTGGGAAACCCAGACAGACTGCATACTTGCCAGGACTGCTGAGGTGGTTACTTCAGGGAGGGAGCTACTCTGTAGTAGTGAGACTGAAGGTGAGCCACAGCTGCTTGTGGGCACTGATGTTCCCTTGGACAGAGTGACTGCAAAGGTAGAGGTGAGTAATAGTACCCAGGCTGACAGCGAGGCACCATTGTCAGAGGATCCCAGACTTCCTGTGGAAGGGGAGCTGGGAAGGGTTACAAGGAAAGAGTTGAGACAGGCTCAGCTCTCAGACCCTACATTGCAAGGCCTGAGGCAGGTAGCTAGGGAGGCACCTGATTCTCAAGGGAAGGGGGAATCTGTATATTGGGACAAAGGGTTACTATGCAGAGAGTGGACCCCTGAGGGAGGGCTAGAAAGTGAGAGAGTACAGCAGTTGGTAATGCATTGAGCCTACGGTCTGGTGCTTCTAGCCATAGCCCATGATATTTCCTTTGCAGGTCATATGAGCATAAAACGTACAAAGAGGCATATTATGAATAACATCTATTGGCCTGGAATTTCCAGAGATGTAACAGGGTAATGCAGGACCTGTGAGCAGTGCCAAAAGGTAAACAAGGCAGGAGACAAGGGAGAACTCCTTTGATGCCGTTGCCTGTGATTGAGGAGCCATTTCTGATGGTAGCTATGGATATTGTGGGTCCTCTGAGTACCCAGAGTTCCACAGGGAAAAAGTATATCCTAGTGGTAGTGGATTATGCTATACGATACCCTGAGGCAATGGCTTTGTCCTCCATTGAGGCAGAGAAGGTGGCAAATGCTTTGTTAGAGATTTTCAGCAGGGTAGATTTCACAAAAGAAATACTGACTGACAAGTGCCAATTTCCTGTCAGACCTGCTGGCTTGTCTGTGGAATTCCTGTGGGGTGAAGCACATGAAGACCACCCCCTACCATCCCCAGACTAATGGTCTTGTTGAGAGGTTAAACTCTACAATCAAGTTAATGCTACAGGCATTTGCAGATCAGTTTAAGAGGAAGTGGGACAAATATTTGCCCCATCTGTTGTTTGCTTACAGAGAGGTTCCCCAGGAATCCATAGGTTTTTCACCCGTTGAGTTGCTGTATGGAAATAGGGTGAGAGGACCTCTAGATTTAATTTGAGATGAGTGGGAAGGTGAGTGCGAGTCTCACAAGGAGTCTGTTGTGGCACATGTCCTAATCCTCAGGACAAGGCTCAGAGAACTCATGGGCTTGGCCCAAGAGAACCTGGCAGAAGCCCAACAACAGAAAAAGGTGTGGTATGACAGGAATGCTCGAGCTAGAGAGTATGCTGTGGGGCAGCAGGTAAAGATTTTCATTCCTGTCAGACACAACAAGCTGCAAGCAGCTTGGGAGGAACCCTATAAGGTGGTAAGAAAGGTAAGTGATGTTAACTACATGGTGGAACTGCTAGGCAGATGGCAGGGGCACAAATTGTACCATGTTAACATGATGAAACCTTACCATGATAGGGAGGCCCTTGTGCTGAGCATTTGCAGTAGATTGCAGGATGAGTTTGAGGGAGATCTGGGGACTGATCTCCTCTGTGAGGCTCAGGCTGACACCTCATTGGAAGGGGTAGCAATGTCCCAGCAGCTATCTTCTACCCAGGTTCAAGAAATCCGAGCAGTGTTGCAGGAATTTGGGGACATTGTCACTGGGAAACTAGGGTGCACCCACCTAGTGCAGCACCAGGTGGAGAAGGACCCCAAAGGCCTATTAGGCAGGCCCTTTATAGGGTGCCTGAGAGAGTCAGACAAACTCTGAGGGAGGAGGTAAAGGAGATGTTGGAACTAGGGGTGATTCAAGAGTCCAACAGTCCCTGGGCCTCCCCAGTGGTGCTGGTGCCAACGAAGGATGGCAGCACCAGGTTCTTTGTGGACTACAGGAAATTAAATAGTCACACAGAGTTGGCTGCTTACTCTGTGCCTAGGACATATGAGGCCCTAGAGCAGCTGGGTGGGGCTAAGTATCTTACAACTATTGATCTTACCAAGGGTTACTAGAAGGTGCCCTTGACTTCCAGTGCTAGGGAGAAATCAGCCTTTGTGACTCCTTTTGGCTTGTATGAGTTCACAAAGATGCCCTTTGGGATGAAGAATGCCCCAGTGACTTTCGAGAGGCTGGTAGATCATATCCTAGTAGGAGCAGGAGGGTTTGCACTTGCTTACCTAAATGATATTGCCATCTACAGCCATTCCTGGCCAGAGCACCTTCGGTATGTCAGGGAGGTGCTGGACAGTCTACAGAGGGCAGGGTTGACCATTAAGCCGAGCAAATGTCAGGTGGGTATGGTGGAGGTCTCCTACCTAGAACATAGAGTGGGGAGTAGGAAGATAATGCCAGAACCTGCCAAAGTGGAAGCCATTCAGGCATGGCCTGCACCTGTTACTAAAAGGCAGGTGAGGGCTTTCTTAGGGACAGCAGAGTATTACAGAAAGTTTGTCCCCAGTTATAGTACCATAGCTGCTCTCCTCACAGACCTGACAAGGAATAACAGGCTAGATAAGTTAGTGTGGACCCCAGCATGTGAGCAGGCTTTCCAGAAGCTTAAATAAGCTTTGGGAGGACCCTATGTGTTAGCCAGTCCAGATTACAGCAAATAATTTGTTGTGCAGGTGGATGCTTCAAAACATGGGGTGGGGGCTGTACTTAGCCAGATTTCTTCAGTGGGGGAAGAGCACCCAGTGGTTTATCTCAGTCATAGGCTCCAACCCAGGGAGGAATGCTATGCAGCTGTAGAAAATGGATGTCTAACCATAGTGTGGGCACTGCAAAAACTTCAGCCTTATTTGTATGGAAGGGAATTCACTGTTATGACAGATCACAACTCCCTAACATGGTTAAACAGAGCCAGTCAGCAAAATGCCAAGCTGCTAAGATGGAGCCTGGGGTTGCAAGCATATATGTCAGTGCAGCACATCAGTGGGGTTAGCAATGCCAATACAGAAGGGCTCTCAAGACAGGGAATGGGGTGAGGTACACTCAGATAGACCTAACCCTCTCAAGCAGCATTTCTCAAGGGTCATTTGAAAAACTAGCTTGAGTTCTCTGGGAGGGGGGGGGGGTGAAGGCTGGTAGAGATGGGTGAAGGCTGCCAGCCTAGCCAGATAGAATTGTGCAGATAATGCTATCATTTGTAAATACTGTGAAATGTTGAACTTAAAACAATGTGGCAACATTGCCTTCTGCTGTAAATAAAGCTAAGCCAAGCATTTCTTGTTGGTCCTTTGAAATTAAAATTACTTTATGTCTGTTCCTTTGAAGTTAGAATTTGGAGTCAATGTGTCTGGAGTAAGCATCCTGCCTATTGTTTTAACTTAAGGAATAATTACTAGAATTTACACGTGGAATGTTCTTTATTGTTCCAAGTGTAAAATAATGTAAATGCAGTTTATGTCAGCTTGGGAACTCCAGGAAAGTGTATAAGAGATAATGTAATGTTTATCAGAACTGCAATAGCAATTTAAACAGAGAGAATCAGAAGGCATTAAACATCTTTTACTTGACTATCCAACTCACAGCACTCTGCCTTGCTCTATAAGTAAGTTATTTTAGAAGTGTGTTTTCTTTTAGGAATAACTCGAAATTAGAAATATTACACTAAGTGTTTTTCTGTGATGTCAGGACTGTACTACTGATTTATTTTAAGTATTTCTGTGTGATCTCTGAACTTTTGTCTAGCACTGCATACTAGAAAGTATTGTCTTGTGGTTTTAATTATTTATTATTAAATATTTTAAAACCTTTTAACTGTTGCTGGTTTTGTGTAGAGATAATTTAAGCGCTTAAGAGTACTTGCATGTCTTTGATAAAACTGTACAAGGCCACTCTAATAGCTTTAGCCCTGAGCTATACTACCAATTGGATATTAATATTGCACAGTAATAATTGGACACCCTTTTAAGGGCCTTTGAGTAGCTAATAACTATTAGCTGGGTGGTGGCAGTAATTACTACCGTATAGTCTGGGTAAAAAGGGCATATCTGGAGAACCTGTGCCAGCCTTCCCCAGAAGTGTCTGTGTGGTTGTATAACCTCTTATCTCAAAGTGTGTGTGTGTGTGTGTGTGTGTGTGTGTGTGTGTGTGTGTGTGTGTGTGTGTGTGTGTGTGTGTGTGTGTGTGTCAGCTACTTGGGCAGGGACACAAAGCACTGGTTGGACAGAGAAGGTGCTGGAGATTTTAGCTTGACCAGCTAGGCTGAGATCTGGACCCTATAGCTGTACCAGGGGGAAGTCTTATTGGGGACCTGGGGGGGCCAAGGGAGTGACCAGCCCTGGACAGACTGTGATCTCTGTGTGTTCATAAGGGAAATTGCACTTTACTGTGTGTATTTGTTATCCTGTCCTCATATATGAGACACCCTCTCTGGTGTTAATGGTGAGAATTGAGGTTCCTTGATTGCTAGGCCAGGGCATGGGCATCACACAGTTTATTATATTTTTGCAGAAGACACATTTATTACAGACTGATCTAGATAGGCTTAATACTAAGACTTAGTCAGTGTTAGTTAGTTATCATTATACTCAGAAAACGGGGGTAACTATTTTATGGAAAAATACTCAGCCTATGCCTAAAATTATTGGATCATATAATGGTTAGAAGAGAATGTTTTGCTCAGTAACTATAGAGATTAAAAGAAGAATATCTGCCATCTTTAATGCATACTGGATCCCAGGAATAGGCACTAATACAGTCAAGAATCATTTAAGCCTAGTAGTCCAAATCTCAAAAAGTAACACTCTACTGGCAGGGGATTTCAACTGTATATTAAAAGCTGAAGATACTAATTCTACACAGAAAAGAAACATTTTGGCCTTAGCAGAAGAGTGAATAAAATTTATAGACATAATTCACATTACAGATATAAGCACATTTCAGATACATGCTCATTTTTCTTCACTCACTATTTGAGCAGACATGGAACTCAAGCTAGAATTTACAGAGATTATATTTCTAATGAACTGCAAGATATATTAAGTTAGGTTAAAGTAGTTTCATGCCCACTTTCGGACCATAATGTTATAACCTTTGAGCTAACATTAAAAACTGGAAATAATATAATGAATAGATGTATTCCTGCTTATGTAACTGGTCTGAAAGAATTTAAAGAATTTTTTTATAAAAGGAATACAGACCTTTGTAGAAATGTATGTCTAGGACTCACTAAAGACCTATTTATATGGCAGAAATATGACTTGGTATGGTCAAAAAAGGTCATGGTACAAGAATTGGTTTGCAAGAAAAAATAGATAAGTTAAAACTAGAAAGTCAAAAAGACCAACAGTGACACAGCAAAGGAAATTAATACCTTGAATAATAAATATTTAAAGATTTTAAATCATAAGCTTGAAATTAATTTGGAAAGGTTTAAGAAAATAAATTTCGCAATTATTCCTAAATCTATGCATAATTTAACTAATAGAATAAAAATCTTAAAACTAAATCATATTAAAGAAATACATTCTAACAAGACCAAAAAGGTAAATGAAGTTGAAGACATTCTGAAAGAGTTTAGAAATCAATTTGAAACTATTAATAAAAATAGCACATTAGTAGATTCTCATGAGGAAATTAAAGCATTTATAAGAAAATATACCAAGAATAAATTAACCAAAGAACAGATGAAAATAATAGATAAACCTATTACTCTCACTAAACTTAAAACTCAAATCAATAGATTAAGACCTAAAAAAGCTCCTGGTAATGATAATTGAACTTTATAAATTAATGTCAAAAGAAGCCACTTCTATCTACCTGAATGTATTCACAATTGTAAAGGAATTAGTTAATATTCCTTCATCTTGGAAGTATACCCTTATTTTGTCAGTTCTTAAAAAAGGCAAATATCCTGTTAAATGCTTGTGTTATAGACCAATAGCTTTATTAAATACAGACTATAAATTATATATGGTTATATATGCCGATAGAGTAAAAATTCCTACCGCCTATGATTAGTAGTGACCAAACTGGATTCATATTAAATAAGAATTCCTATGACAGCATTAAAAGAATTTTGACAATAATTGATTATGCATCTCAACCAAAGGAAAAATAGCATTAATATGTTTAGATATAGATAGTGCTTTTGACTATGTTAATTGGAATTATCTCTCTCTAGTTCGGAAGGAGAGTCATTTCTCTAACAATTTCATTCATCTCACTAATCTTCTTTATGAAAATTCCCATGCATATGTTAAAATAGGTTTACGTACTTTAGAATCAATTAGACTTACTAAAGGAACCAAACAAGGATGTTCTTTCTCTCCTTTGCTTTTTACTTTAGTCATAGAACCATTTGCTAATTTTATACACTCAAGCACAAGCATTATGGATGTTCAGATGGACAAAAGTTCAGTATTTAAAATTTAAATGTTTGTGGATGGCATTCTATTGACACTAAATGAATGTAATAGTTCACTTCCAGCTGTCTTTAAAACAATGGAGTATTTCATAAGAAATCTGGCCTTAACTTTAATGATAATAAAACAAAAATATTACCCATAAATATTAATACTAAGGCTATAGATAAAGATTTTACTAAATATATAGTAGAAGAGAAAAAATATTTAATAAAAATTATTAATGAGAATATTAATGATTTAGTAACACTCAATTATAATAGTCTAACGTCAATAAAAAAGCTTGTAAGTAATTGGAGCAAATATATCTTTACTATGAAAGAGAGGCTTTCTATAATTAAAATTATTATCCTACCAAAAATACAATATATCATTCAATCATTATCATTACCACCATCAAAAATTGTATTAAACAACTGAATTCTTTAAGACAAAAATTTCCTTGGTATCCTCAAAAGTCTATATTAGCCTTAATTCATCATACTAGAGATGGGTGCTTGGTGGTATCGGTTAACCAAACTTAGAGACATATTCAATAGCCTCAATCATTAAGGAACTGACTTAGTGGTCAAATGAACATTATACTGCCAGATGGAAAGAACTACAAGAAAACTGTATTAGAAACTTGTTACTTTAAAGATCTAAATTATAATTTAATTCTAAATAATATTTTACTTTGTTTCCTCAAGCAATATTTTTCAAATAATTTCAATAGAAGACTCAATTCTACCTATCTATACACTATAATGAATACAGTGAGAAGTTTCATTTATAAAAACCTAAAGTATAAAGCATGGTTCTTTCTCATTTTCCAGTCTATTATACTCACAATATTTTCACTTTTAACCAGTGGCGGCTGGTGACTTCAAATCAAAGAGGGGCTGCAGGAGACAGCTGAATGGGTGGGGTCAATTGGAATGGGTGTGACCAACTAGAAAGGGGAGGAGCTATGCTCAAAACCACAAAAACTGTAACTTTAATTAAATATGCTGCCCTGGGTGCCAAACCATCATTATGAAAGTCCAATCAAGACAAAATGAAGTGTAGAAGAAAAAAAAAAATTTCAATCCATTGGCTGCATGACAGCTTAATTAATATCTAAATGGAAACAAAAAGGATGTGAGGCATGAAAAAATAAATTACTTTTTAAATACATTACTGGAATGCCAGTCAAAATCAAGTATAAGAAAAACCAGCAGCACTTAACTCAAATCACTTCTCCTTGCACTCCAGTTCTAATTATAATTTATAATCAGCTTTATTAAAGTACCAAGTAACATGCTGAAAGTAGCAATCTATGTGATACCCCCACTTGTAAAAATGTTTTTTATCCAAAAAAGGCCTGCTGCCTGACAACAACTATCTACTTTTTTCATCGAGAAAACATGATCAAAGTAAAAAATGAAAAGCAAACAAGAAACAAGCTCAACATATATTGCTTAAAGGATTACTGCACAGGATATGGACCACACATGATAGATTGGCATTCTGTTTAGTTTGAAGGTAAAGCCTGTAATGGGCTTAACATAATGTAAACCTGTCCTTTATTACAAATACTGTCTTATGCATTTCAATACCCAAGGCTTATACGTTATCTAGTTATGTAAGCATTCTCTGCATGGCAACAACAGAAAGGCTTTCAATGTTGGCAATACTGCTTATTAAAACTTACTTGCATCTTACAATATCAGACAAGCTTATCTGATGGTCATTAAAGCACTGCTACTTAAACACAGAGCAAAATGTATATATCAACAGTATAAAAATATGACAGAAACCAGAACATTCTGCAAAATCAATGACAGATGAAAAGCCACTGTAGTACTTGTGCTTACCTTGGATGGGGGGGAATAGTCTGCACATTTACACTGCATAACTGCTCCTTGCCTTGCTTGGACACATCCAGAGTCACTACATGGGGGAGTGGGGTAAAACAAGTTTGTCACAATTTAAAATGTCTCTGGCTGACTGCAATGGCCATGACACATTTGTCATACCTCTCAACCTCAGAGCAAGAAATCTGGACAAAGCCATACATATAAGTGGGACAAAGGCCCAAAAATAAGGACAATTTTTAAATATTGCTCTTATAAACTTTAAAAGATAATAGAATAGTAGGGCTTGCATTAGTATGAATTTTCTGAAAGGTATGAAATCTGAAACTCAAATGTCTTTCATTATTTTCTAACTTCAGTCTTTAATGATCTGCCACTAATTTGTCAAAAAAACACAATTTTATGAAAAATGGACCAAAAATGTGATGCAAAAATATAAAATAGCCACACAATACAGCTGGGAACATGTCAAAGAAGGGACACTTTTTAATATTAGTACTGCTAACTTGAGCAGCTGACAAAATAAAAGAATCTACATGCATTTCTGAAATAAAAGTAATCTATAACTGATTATTAAAGTTATTTATTAATTATAAACCCTCCATGTTTTCTTCCAGAATTGCCATTTTGCAGAGGGATTATTAGGGGAAGAGCAACATTTTGAGCCAAAATTGGGGACAGTTGAGAGGTTTGGATATGCCTAATTCTATAACGCAATTTATTTGCACGTACCTCTCACCCTGTTAATGCAGGAAATCTGGACAAGGCCAAATATAGTTTGCTCTTGTATAAACTTAAGACAGTTGATAGAATAACAGGTCTTGCTTTAGCATGCATTTTTCTGAAGGTTCATAGGTTCATAGGTTCATACTAGGCTATCTGCCCGAGGGCATTTACAAGCCTAGCCCATAGTTTTGTGGCTTATGCCACCCCTTTAGTATGGGGAACTATACCCATTATTTTGCTCTGCCTCTGTTGAGCAGTGACACTGAGGTAATCCCTGGGGTATATCTGCGATCTCCCATCCATTGGTCAAGATTTCTCTTGAACAAGGCCAGCGAGGTGCTCTGCCTCACATATACCGGGATTTTATTCCACAGCATAGGGAGTCTTTGGGTGATGACTCTATCCCTCCAGCACGTCCTATTAATAGCCGTGTCGAGGTTTAAGTCTCCCGCCCTTGTGGCTCTGATGGATCTAGATTTTTTGAGGTGAAGCATATTCATCAAATCTGGGTTTGACATGGCCTTGTATGTTAGGCAAAGGTCACCTCTGAGCAAGCGGTAAGCGACTGAATAGAGCTGGAGTTCTTTCAGTCGGGCAGCATAGGACAGATGTTTGAGACCCTTTATCCTTTTGGTGAGGAACTTTTGTGGCCTCTCCAGCTGCTGCAAGTGTCGGGTCAGATACATTCCGAATGGGGCATTGTACTCAATCATTGGTCTGATGAGTGATGAGTATAGGGAGACTATGACCTCCCTTGATCTAGATGAGAATCCCTTCATGATAAGGTGGGCAATGTAGAAGGTCTTCCTAACTACTTTAACTACATGGGTGTCGAATGACAGACTACTATCAACCTGGGTCCCCAGGTCCCTGATAACTTCTTCTGTACTCAGTGGATTGCCACCTATTTGGTAGCTAGGGGTAACCTTGTTTTTCCCGAAGGGTATCACTATGCATTTTTTGGCATTTAACTTTAGGCCATGGCTCTGGCACCAGTTATCCGTTTCTGTGAGACCCTTCTGAAGGATATCTGTGTCAGATGTGTTTTCTACTATGGCGCCCAGTTTGCAGTCATCTGCAAACTTTGTCAGCCATAACCCTCCTGTGTTTGCTTGTACTTCAGAAAAGTAGATGCCAAACAAGAGTGGGCCCAGGACTGAGCCCTGTGGTACACCACTTGTGACAGGCTTTGAGTCTGACATGGCGCCAGCAACTCTGACCCTGTGGGTTCTGTCACTCAGCCAGTTTGCAACCCATCTTGTGATGTATGGGTTAACATTTAAGCTGATGAGTTTTTCAATGATACCCGAGTGGGGTATTGTATCAAAGGCCTTCGCCAGATCGAGGTAGGCTGTATGGACTGCCTTTCCCTCATCAATGGCTTTGGTGACTGTTTCAAAAAGTCAACCAAGTTTAGAAGGCATGATCTGCCTTTGACAAAGCCAAACTGGGATGGATCCAAAGTCTGCAAATTCCCTATGTCTTTATTTATGAGGTCCATTATGATCCTCTCCATGGCTTTGCAGATAAGGCTTGTCAAGCTAATAGGCGGGTAATTTCCAGGGTCGGTGGAGGCACCGCCTTTGTGAAGTGGGACCACAGTTGCAGTCGCCACTCCTGGAGTGCGTATCCAGAGGTAAGACTATGATTAAACAGCTGTCCTAGCTGTGGGTTTAATTCCTCGTTGAGTTCGTGGAGCACACAGCCGGGGACACCACCAGGGCCCATGGATGCTGTTTTTTGCTTTGGAGAGAGCAGTTCTCACTTGGGCGTTGGAGATGTTTGGGGGCTGCAATCGCTTGGTATAGATATCTCTCCTTTTGGGGAGGGGAGAAGTTTGCACTGAACCTGTCAGCCAGTATGTTGGCAATGTCTGTAGGATCAGTAATCTTCACATCATTTTGAACTAGTTCTGAGCATATCTGGGAGTTTCCTCCCAGGTTTCTAACATAGCTAAAGAAGGCCTTATGATTGTCTTTTGAGTCTTTAGCTATTTTTCTCTCAAAATTTGCTTTGGATGATTTTATGAGAGCTCTTAGTTTTTTACTTATAGTGATCAAGGGTGTCTTACCTTTTAAGGATTTTGCTCTATCTTGTAGTAGCTTCCTCCTTAGGTTATGACGTAAAACTCAATGTCTGTCATTTATTGACTTCATTCCTAAATGATTTGCCAGAAAACCACACATTTTATGAGGAACAAACCAAAAATAAGAAGCAAATATCTATTCATGCTGCAAAAATATGGACAGCTGAGAAGTATAGTTCAACCGGGGCTGTCTGAGTTTGCTGCCCTTCCCCTTTCAAAATCATGGTCGAGTGGAGCCTCCCCCCTGCAACCATTCCAATGTCCCATTCCTTGGTTATTTTGCCCCATTTACCATAAATACTGTAATATGCATACTGCTTTACTTCTGCAATGATTTGGATTTCATTTGAAAGTTTTATTTTGCATTTTTACAGCACAAACCCCAATAGATATCTGCCTAACAAAGCAATGCAGTCTCACAATGAAAACAGACTTAGCATTAAAACTTCTCTGCCCTCGAAACTCACATGCATTGAAACAGCATTGAAACCCACATTCAAAGAAAATACATTTTGCCAGTGGCAGATAAAGATTAACTTTGGGCTGTTTTCAAATCATAGGCCCCTTGAACATGAAACATACACATGCTCTTTGATTCACCCTCCCATTTGTATTAAATTGTATTCCTTGTACAATACAGTACAGTTGTTAGAGGGCATTTTAAATTTATTGTTTTGAACATTTTTCCAGTAAACAATGAAACAAAATGCATGCATCAATGACAAAACTACCCAATTCAGAACATTTCCATCATAAAAGTCTACTCAACCTTCTATATTCCACCAGTATCAGTAAATATGCACAATCTCTGAAGTAGTAGACGTTATCTAAATAATTCCACATTAAAGAAATCTGTAACAATGAAGAGGTTGCTGCTAGCAAACAACTTTATATGTCATTGTTTATTCATCTACAAATAAAGTGCCTGTTGCCCTTGAGGAATAAATTGCCTATGTTGCATGCATTAAAAAAATGATAAGCTAGTAATACCGCAATAGGGACTGTATGGCAAACTGATAACAGGTTCATAGTTACTACTCTAGGTATCTTTTCCAAAAAGGACTGCAGCATCCACCCCCTTTACAACACAGTACAGTATCAGCAATGCATCTGTCTACTGTGGGAGTAGAACCCACAGCCTTCTGCATCAAAAGCAAGTACACTATCTGTTGTGCTATTAACAATGCAAGCAGACTCAGAATAAGCAGCACTAAAGTTTTGTTCCTCTGCAGCTCTCAGCACCTTGTAAATTCTACTCGACATGCAGTTGTATCTTTGAACTTTGCAGGACAAGAAATCTGGAAAAAAGCCGAAATTTATTGGGGGGGGGGGGCAAAAGCCCAGAAACCAGGGACACATTTTAAATATTGCTTGTATAATGTTGGAAAGTTACTAGAATAAAATACTGTGTTACCACCATACATTTCACTGCCACGTCTTTAATCCAGGGGGCCCTGTGCAAAACAGTCAGAGAAACATACCACTATGCCAAATCAGCTGTTTTATGAAAGAGAGGAAGACAAACTTAAATGGCTACCATTTAGTGAATTCAGTTCTCACCATAGCTGTCAACCTCTTAGCACAAAACACCTGAACAAAGCCAATAATGGGGGACTACAGCCCCCAAACATATTCAGTGAATTCAGTTCTCACCATAGCTCTCAACCTCTTAGCAAAAAACATGTGGACAAAACCAGTAATGGGGGGGAATACAGCCCCCAAACATTCAGTGAATTCAGTTCTCACCATAGATAGCTCTCAACCTTAGCACAAAATACCTGGACGAAGCCAATAATGGGGGAATACAGTCCCAAAAATAGGGACAAATTTCAAATATCCATGTTATAAACTTAGACAACTGCTAGAAAAAACGGTTTTGTGTTACCATGCACTTTCTGAAGAATATGAAGTCTGAAATTCAAATGCCTGTTATTTTTAAATATTTAACCAGGAAACTAGTCTGACTTGGAGCAAAAGAATTTTCAGCAGAGTAGGGAGAAACTCCAGACACATATTTGTAAGATTGGAGGACATGCAGACTCCACACAGAAGGCACCCCAGCCAAGAATCAAACCAGAGAACCTGTAGCTGTCAGGCAGCAATGCTACCAGTGCACCACTGCACTACAGATTTTGCAAGGAAAAATGTAGATACAGAAACCACAGATTTTATGAGGAACAGAACAAATATGAGGCAAAAATCTGGAATTTTTTTTAAAAATGGTGGTGGATAGGGAATTCAGGTCCTTGCAACCTACATCCAAGGTACAGGGTTCAAGCCTGAGTATCTCTACCAACCACCATTTGTACTTTCTAGCCACCAGTATATAGCAACTGGGGTATTACACGCACACACACACCTACCTGCTGTAAAAAATGTATCCAGCCAGCGACCGTTTCCACACCTACCTGAAGCCTTTGTCCAGCAGTATAATCCATATCATGAAGCCTTCACACACCTACCTGCTGTAAAAAATGTGTCCAGCAGTATAATCCACATGTATCCAGCCAGCGACCATTTCACGAACGAAGCCTGCACAGCAGTGAAATCCCCGTGAGAGCTCACCCCTCAGTCCTCATTGGTTCTGCCTGCAGCTGAAGCAGTCCAGAGCTCCTCTGTTCTGTGAAGTTGTCACTGCACAGATTCCTGGGTATCTCTTTGTCTGTATCCGGACTGCTGACAAAGGCAGTCTGAGTTCCCCAATGTGTCCGCATATGCACAGAGGAGTCAGGACTCGTGATTTTTTTTTTGTTTTTGTTTTCTTGTTTCACAGTTTTTTCTTTTGTTTTTTCTAGGTGGGAGGGCTGCAGTCCTATAGCACGAGCCGCCACTGCTTTTAACCTACAAGTAATGTCTGCTTTTAAAGAAAATAAATTAGCATACTGGTTTCATTTAATGGATAAAGTAAAATTACATACAGTAGACTATATAATCAATAAATCTGATATGGACTGTCATGAAAAGAAATACTGCCAGCTCAGCTATCTGGAATTTTGTAAATAATTATATGTCATTTGTGACTATCAACGTGATTCGTATGAGATGTTTGTGTTACAAATGTATTAGAACTGTATGTTATGTGTATATCAAACTGCTGGCAAGGAAGTGTGTGTTGAAAAGGTTTTTGCAAAGTGCTTGAAATGTATCTACAGTGTACCTTAGTGGAAAAGAACAAAAATGTACATATACTATTGTAACTGTTTAGATGTATGTTTTTTTAACAGTGGAAACTGGGATACAAGGAGTTAACCTCAGCCTAGTAAATTTTAGAAAAGTAGCTGAAATTAAATTACTTTATGGCAGCAAGGAGACACAATGTCTACACTGAGAAGTTTTCTTTATTGTCTTGGAAGTGTTTTATTGTTTTATGACTTCCAGGATCTGCCTTAGATCTGAGGAAAAGCCGTTGTCTGTGTATTGTTATAGGTAGATGTTAAATGCTACCTGCTGCCATCAATGGTTGTTTTGGGGTCTGGGAACTAGGAGTTAGATGACAAGAAATTATGTCATTCTGCAAGCTAGCACAACACTAATATTTGAGATTTAACAACACTTAGAATGCAGTTAAGATTTGGCATATCAATGATTAACAATGAAAACAATGGTGGACCTAATATAAACTATTGTGGAACACTTGTTATTTGGGTTCCAATATTAGACCTGTTCTTTCCAGACACAACTTCTAATGATATGCTAGGTAGTTAGTTTCAAACCAGGAAGTAACATCTTAATGTATTCTATTAATGCTTAAATGGATCCATTATAAATGTTTTAAGAGCTCTTTTCAAGTCTAATTGTCCTTTTTCCATGCAGAAAGAGTCAATACCTGCAAATGAGTTGAACTTGGAATAAAAACATCTCATTTATTGGAAATTAATTTGAATGTATTTATGTAATGTAGGATTTGTGTATATATCAATTCCTTTATTTTCTTATCAATAGGACATGCTATCTATAGGTCTATACTCATTTTGCTTGGCAGGGAATGAACATTGGGCAGTGGTTCAACTACAATATGGTTTAATCTGCATGGAATAATTCCTGCTGTAAGAGTAAGACTAAGGATAAATGCTAGTGGATATACTAAAGTAGTGCATCCAAGTATTAAAAAAAGAGGTTGGAATTAATTTATGAGCAGAGGAAAAATAGTGGAGGCCATTTTTTCAAGTAGTTTACCTAATTATCTTAAATAGCCCTCAGGTATAAAAAGGGGTTTATAAGAGGTTTTACAGGTGAGATCTGGGTGTAAGTAATGTACGGTTTAGGAATGATGGGGATTTAGAAACGTCCCTCAAATATCAAGTAACATGTTAACAGTAAGGCATGTATGCCTAAGGTATTCTTATTCTTACATTAAGAGTAAGATTGTGTATGGGTGTGTCTATCACATGATCCTTTATGAAATTTGCAAACTGATAAGTCATCAGAAACATGGGCATGGAGAAATCCAAGCAGTTGTGCTGCCTGCATCAAACTCTCATAACATCTCTTAATTTGCAATTGGTTTTAAAAATTTGGCACAGAGTGATGATTTTTGCAGGCTTGCTATGCAATATCTTTTTCATTTAGCTGAGATTTTATAATCAATATGAAAAAAGGGATCTTGATCTCCTGATTCTAAAAGTCTTAAAAGTCTATTTTGCACAGATCATAAAACATTATATAAGAAAAGGGAAAACTACCTTCTATTCATAGTTGGAGGAGTACAGTTTAGCAAACAAAATTCAGCTATTAGTGAGGATTCCACTGATTTTTTTAAAGAGTCTTGATTATTGTACAGCTTTAGGCAGTTTGTGTGTTTTAAATGCCCAAGTGGCTGTACTGGAAGAATGGTCACCAAGAACTTTTGTTAGGATATTAAGATTAGATTTTAAAGTTATCTGGTATACTAGTAATAACATTTTTTCAGTATTTGGATTTGATCTTATAGACTCAGGTCATCATCACCATTACCACCATTGACCCCCCCCCCATTTCCCACATTGGGTAGTGGTGTCATATCAACAGTCACCACTCCTCTTGATGCAGGGCCACTCATACCTTCTTTGACATTCCAACTGATGCAGGCCTTCTCTTATGCAGCACAGCTATCTCATGGCCAGACATTCTCATTTCCTCCTGCCTTCTTCCTGTCTCTCTCAACTCATCTCTTAACAAATCTTTTTCTGCTTTCATGCACATGTGGCAAAACCACTGTAACCAGTTGTGCTTAACATTTTCTGTAACTGGGACATACTTTGGCTTCTACTCTATTATCATTTCTTCAACTGTCCTATATGTGTAAAACATAGTTCCCATCTGAGGCATTTCATCTCCATTACAAAAAACTTTCTCAGCTGATACGCATTCCCTGGCCAGTGTTCTGGGTCATGCTTAAACATAATGGGCAATCTACTTCCCATCTCAGGCATTTCATCTTCAACACCAAAAGCTTCCTTAGCTGCTCTGCCTTCACTGCCTAGTCTTCTGGGCCATAGAGAAACACCGGTGACGCTACAGATTTGTATACTTTTCAGTTCTTTGGCATTATTTTGTCATGTGCAAGTTGGCTGCAGCACCTCCGATTCTAGGTTAGATCTTCTCATTAAGACTTCCCTTCCTCCTCAGCCATACAATAAATAAATTAATTAATTAAATAAATTAAATAAATGAATAAATATCTCCAATATAGTAGAAGCTATTAACTATTTTCCCCTTCTATCTTAATTTTCATCTTCTTCCAATTTCTTCTATTTGTTGCTGTGACCTCTATCTTGCCTGTTTTCTGTTTCATCCCATGTGCCTTCACTTTGCATTACAGCCCCATTATCATTTGAAGTTCCTTTTCAATATCTGCTTATAGTGCCACATTATCTGTATACCACAGCATTGTTGATGTATTCCCTCTGACTCACTTACTAATGTAGTTCAACCATAAGAACAGAAGTAGCTCAGAGCTAAACCTTGATGCACACATGCTGTGACTGAGAACCTCTCCATGAGTACAAATATTGTTCATGCTTTTGTCATTGGGTCCTAGTTCATGACTTGCACTAATCCTCTCAGTGTTATGGGACTTTGGACCATTGTAGAACTGCCCAGTTGAGCTTTCTTAGCATCTTGGTATTTGCTTTCTCAATGTTTAGGAAAGCCCATTTTCCACACCTCCAGCATTGTCTCCACTATCTGTCTCACTACATATATTGGATCAATTGTACTTCATCCTGATCTGAATTGCTCATTTTCCATCTTATGTTCTGCTACTCTGCATACTGGTGTGTTACCTTCACCAACACTTTTATGCAATGTGACAGGAGTTTGCTACATCTGTACTGCCCACAGGTATGACTGTCCACTATTTCTTGCATGGTGACACTGCAGTGTTTATTCTCTGGTCAACTGGAATACTCCATTCTCTCCATATTTTGGCAAGTACCCTCAGCAGCCATTTCATCATTAACTCCCTCAAGTTTCTGATCATGTCTGCCATGATTTTCATCTGAGCTTTCCTTGACTCATACCGCACAAATTTCAAAATCTTGACATAGGACCAAAAATAACAGTAGAGGGTCCAAAATCATTGCACTCAAAATATTCTTGGGTGTAAATTCATGTGCCTCTAGGGAATGGGGGTTTAATTCATACATTTCTACTTTTGGGGGTGGATGCTATAAAATTAGGACCATTGTGGTGCTTAAAAGGGTCTATATTAAATAAACGAACGCTTAAAATGTCGAGTACGACATACTCAAACACTTTTAAGTGAATGTTCATTTAATCGATAGCTTGAAATGTCATAATTCAGAATGTAGAAAAGTTTTGTTTGGCCAACTCCTCCTCCCATGTGCTGTCAGACGCTACACTAACTGAAAGCAATACAAACATGAATATCTACACGATGCACTCAACATATTCGGGCACTTTCCTTCAATTTACAACAAGCAATGTACTTTTGTAGCTCTTTTGAACCATGGTAAAAACCTGTTTGTTTAATACATAGTTCAGTATTTAATTCCTTTTGTGTTACTGCACGTCCTTCGGAAGAAGCAGTGCTAGTTATGTATATCTGTGTTGCAGTGATCGTTGTGTTATGTTTACTTGTCTTTCGTTTTGCAGTTAGTATGTAAGTTAGTGTATTGCGATAGTTTCATGGTTAGACTTTGGTGTTTAGTTTTATTTACAGAATTCTTGGTTGAAGTAGTTTACATGAAGTGATACGTGACATATGTTAGTGCTGGCCAAACAAAACATTTCGAAACTCCTATTTACGATATTTACAGCTGTCGATTATGTAAACGTTCACTTAAAAGTGTTTGAGTATGTTGTACTCGACATTTTAAGCGTTCGTTTATTTAATATAGACCCGTTAAAATGGCACACTTGCAAATCTGATTGTACCAGAAATGCATTTTTACTGCACCATTCATGCCCACTTCCATACAATATAGATAGCCAAGTGAACATCCTTTCAGTTAATGACCAACAGTACAAAACTAATCATTTTTACACAGTTCTGTGCCTTTTTCTAAGCTTTGCAACTGCACATCTAAAGAATAAATCTACCCCTTTATTTTTGTTTCAGGGTGTTTTACTATACGGCTTGTTGTAACCACTTACATTCAGGTTAGATTCCTTTTATTGCTACATTGATCCCTGTTTTGTTATATTTATTTGATCCTCCATTCTACTCTTTTCCTTTTTTTATTAAATCAGCTTAATTACACAACCAATATGTAACAGGAAATGATGTAACAGTATAGGAATTCAACAGTTACCAAAAGGAAATTCACATTAGAACAGAGCTTATCAACATTTGAGCAGTTTCAGTGGATCACCTACAGAACACCGACAGCCCAAAACACCATCACCCATATGGCTGACGCCATATGGTCGACACTCACAATATCGACAGAGCCAGAACTTCACAAAAAAGGTAAATAAAATTTCCTTTTTTGTGCTAGCAGGGGGGCTATGCCCCCCTGAACCCTCCATGAGGGGATCCACCCCCACACTCCCCGTACCTTTAATATACCAACTCCAAGATCGCACTACAGTGCAAGAATGGAAATTTTTCCATTCCGCACTATTTGGAGATAGCGTTTCCCCATTGTCGATATTCTGAACATTGACCATATGGCATCGGCCATATGGGTGTCGGCGTTGTGAGCTGTCGGCATTCTGTATGGGACCCGTTTCAGTGACTGTCATAAAATAGCAATGCATTTCCATTAAAAGGGAAAAAATAGTGAGAGCCTTCATTGGAGATCCATAAATGGACCAGGCTCCCCTTAAAAGTTAAAATCTATTTTAGACATGTCCAATGGGTATTGAATGTAGTTTGGTAGGGACTTAGGTGCATCTCTCTGCATTTCTCTTCCAGTTGGAATATATTAAAATTTATTTAGAAACACCTGTTTCTTTTTATACCATACAGGCACAGAAAAGGCACATGAACATTAATTTTAACAATGCCACAACACAATACGTAAACATTTTTATCAAAATAAACTCTGAAACATTGTCTTGAAAGAAACCGATCATCCTATCCAGCTGCTCATCTGAGTGTGAATTGTGGGTATGTGATTTAAAGGAACATCACACACAATAAAATAATTAAATAGAAATATTTCTGCATGTTCATACAATTCAAAAACAAAATAAAGCACAAAATGTATCAGTAATTCTCCTTTTTGTTTACCTTATACTCTGCCACGCTCCATTTAAGAGATGCTGGAAAATTATGGACAAATGCTCCACTGATGTTATTTATACTTTGCTATACTTTATAAAACAACATTATATTTAAAAGATGTAGCATTCCACTCCTAGCTTTAGTGTAAAGGTAACAAAACTTATATTGTTATCAAAATAATCCTGTGTGCCAGAGCAGACACTGGCAAGATGTAATTTAACTCTATAAATCAATCAGTGCAGCATTAATTCCTTATTAGAATCTATGCCAGTTCCTACCCAAAACCATCTTAAAAAATATGGACTTTTAGCAGCACTCCAGTATTGGTCCATTGACACTGTTTTTTCCTTAAACAAGCTTCTCTGTCATTGACTTTACAAGTAAGCCAATAAAACAGCAGAAATCAGAGACATCCAAGAACAAATCGGAGAAGTGGAGACGAACTGGAAAAACAAGCCTAAATTTGCAGTGGTTGAGATGTATGCATTGACTTCATTTTACTTAATGCTCTTCATTCATCTAGGGTGGGTTCTCTTTCCTCTATCATCATAGGTTGTGCTTGAGAAAGTACAGCTTCTGCAGGGTTTTCTTCATTCAAAAGCTACTTGAAGTACTCATTCAATTTGCTTTTGATGTCCTGTGGACTGGTGAGCAGGATATTGTTTGTATTCTTTACAAATGGCATTTTTATTTTCTGTCACTTTCTAACACCTGATAGAGCTTCTTTATACCATCTTCTTTGCTAGCCAACCAATATTCTTACTTAGTTTGGTCTGTCTTTTTATATACCACTTATTCATGCACTCCTCCTTTCTTTGATAACTTCCTGGACTTCTGCATTAAACCATCAGCATTCCTTGTATTCCTCATTTCTATACCTGGCTCAGCCACTTATTTTTTCTTTAGTCTTCAGACATTTTGTTTTAATATACTGTCATTCTTCTTTGGCTCCGACTATTTGCTTTTCTTCTTGAGGTGCTGAAGCCCTGAATATTTAATTGAACTCTTGCACCTTCCTGCCCAGTGAGCTCCCAGTTCTTCAGTTGTACAGCCTTCTCCGACCACTGCTTGCAACTGACTGTAGCCAGCAGTGGTTTACTGGTGACTGACCTTCATGTGTGCAATAGACACATGAGCAGTACCAGTGCCACACTCATATCATGATAATTTTCCCATTCCATATGCTGTCTGCAGTACTCCAAAACTCTTCATGGCATAAGCAGGGCAGTGTGCTGCACTGCCTACCTCGCCTGCAAAATAGCTGAGCTGGTACCAGGATGCTCACTCATACCTTTTCCTGCATCTTTTGTCCAGCACTCAAGCTTTTATTCCAATTCAGGGCATTTGGGTTGCAGTCTTGAATGTATTCCTCCATGCTAGAGAGCTAGATAACAGGACACACATTTTGTAGTAATGCATGGTTATTTGCACCCTGTCTTGCCTTTTTTTTCCAGTTTGGATTGGCTATTGAAGGTGGCAGAATGCTGGGATGATTTTAAGTATTGTTATAAGAAATTTGTCTTAAATTGTTGAGACCTGTAAGAAGAGAAGAAGTTGTATTCTATTATTATAGTTGTGTGGATATATCTAAAATGCTTTGTTAAACTTGCTGTACAACTTGGACTTTATGTCTAGGAGCTTGTTGAATCTAATTTATACCACCTCTGTAAATCTTTTCAAATAATAGAATGAGACTGTTTATTATTTATTTAACATTTGTTGACCAGGAAAGTCCAACTACTACAGAGTCTATTTTCAGTTGAGGCCCTGGGAGAAATGCTCCAGATGCATGTCTTTGGAAGAAACCCAAGCAAATGCAGGGAGGAATACAGACTCCACACAGAAGGCACCCCAACCGAGAATCAAACCAGAGAACTTCTTGCTGTGAGACAACAACATTAACAGCTGTACCACTGTGCCACTCATACTAATGTGATGATAGTGATTAGTAACAAATGAGAGTTATTGTGTTTAGTCATGTTTTATTCTTTGATGAATGTTAGACTAATGTCATTATTCTGTTATTTTTATCTATGTAGAGGATGTATGTAGCTCATTAGTTAAGAGATATGTTGACTTTGAAGTGAAATGGGGTCAGTTAGTATGTATTTAATAATATTTCTTTAAGAGATGTATGGACTTGGATGTGAGGGGTGCTTTGCTAACTATAAATATAATTGTGGACTGAGAGGTGAGGAATGGCAGTGGGGAAGGAGCAAAGCAGGCTAGCTATTGTCAAACGGCATGAGATTTAACATACAGAAGGACTCCTGACAGAAGAAATATCTGTGTCAGGCAATTTCTCAGCCCCATCCCCAACAAAAAGAGTAAGCAGTTCAAACTTTCAATCTTTTAAGGAATGAAAGAAGAATGCAACTAATAGGGACAGCTGAAGAAAAAATCATTAATTTCAGTATGGGCTGTGAGTTTTTTTAAGAAAGCATAATGATTAAGATGATAATTTTATAAGAAAACATTGGGGTTGATTTGTAAAGTACCTGTGCTTAGCCAATCAAACAAAAAGCATGGTGTGGTCCTCCAAATACAGTACAAGTCATATATCATAGGTACAGACCACAGTGCGGTCCTCCAAATACAGTACAAGTCATATATCATAGGTACAGACCACAGTGCAGTCCTCCAAATACAGTACGAGTCAAATGATATCATAGGTAGAGACTACAGTGCAGTCCTCCAAATATAGTACAAGTCAAATGACATCATAAGTACAGACCACAGTGCAGTCCTCCAAATACAGTACAACTCAAATTATATCATAGATACAGACCATAGTACAGTCCTCCAAATACAGTACAACTCAAATTATATCATAGATACAGACCATAGTACAGTCCTCCAAATACAGTACAACTCAAATGCCATCATAGGTACAGACCACAGTGCAGTCCTCCAAATACAGTACAACTCAAATTATATCATAGATACAGACCATAGTACAGTCCTCCAAATACAGTACAACTCAAATGCCATCATAGGTACAGACCACAGTGCAGTCCTCCAAATACAGTACAACTCAAATTATATCATAGATACAGACCATAGTACAGTCCTCCAAATACAGTACAACTCAAATGCCATCATAGGTACAGACCACAGTGCAGTCTTCCAAATACAGTACAACTCAAATGACTTTGTAGGTACTGACCACTGAAGCCTCTCTGTCTCAACTTTTTACTGCAAGAAACTGGACAAAGCCTAAAATAATGGGAGAACAAAGACTCAAAATAGGGACAAAATTTAAATACTGCTCTTTTGAACTTAGAAAGTTGCTAGATTAATAGGATTTTAATATCATGCATTTTCTGAAGGATGCAAATATATGTCATTATTTAATGACTTAAGTTCTCAATAACTTGCCAGAAAACCACAGATTTTATGAGGAAGAGACAAAAATATGAGGCAACAATCTTGGGACAGCTGACAGGTATGCTAATGCCCTATATGGACTTGCTCCAGTATGCATAGCTTTAGCAACTGTAAAAATAGGGAAACATATAGGTTGAGATGTAAACACTACTACACAGTTCTTTAGGAAATAGACAAGAGAAGGCAGAGACTGTGCCAGCCCCTCCAATCACCACCATCAAGACCAGCAGAAAAGAGTCAATAATATCATGTGACCAGTACACTATAGCCAAGGAACAATGTTTTCTGGTGTATTTAGTGATGGGCATTACATTAAGGGACCTCAAAAGGGAAAAAATGTAAGATCTGAAAAAAAGCACAAATGTGAGATGTGCATATTTGGGTAAGCAAGGACTGGCAGTTCACATTAGAGAATGAAACATTATATGCCAACATGGTCCCTGAAATCCACCAAAGACATGATATAACTTTCACACATTTTAGCTCCTCAGACAGCATTACATCGGATTTTCTTTTGCAAATGGCACAGTTGCAGGTAAGTGGCATTGCTGCATTGTCAGTGTTTCAGGTTATCACTATGGCATGCATAATAAGCTAGAGGGACTCTGATGGATGTAATTTACCCATCCGGCTACCAGAAAAAAGAGAGAATAACTATAAAAATTCAGCACAGTTGCAAGAGTAGCACACTGCTGTTTCCCAAAGATGAACACAGGAGCCATTGTGGTAACATACCTAATGTATAATGAACAATCAGAATGAAAAGGTAGATAACGTAAGTGTCACCTGTCTGGTTATTTACTTATTAATCTACTTTTTATTGAGTCAGTGGGTTATCACTAAGCCAATGGCCAGCTTTCAAGGAAGACCACAAGTTGTATGCATAAAGTCTGCTTAAATTTGGATAGGATACTGAGGATATTCCCTTATTCTTTTTTGTGGATATACTTTTATGTCAGCTTCTGAAAAGGGAGTATGAAAGTTTCTGGAATTGTATATAATCAAATAAACAGTGGTAATTAGGGATAACGTGTAAGTGATGGGATAGCAAATGAAATTATGGAAATCTAATTATGTGAGGTCATGAATCAAAGAATATAGTATGAAAGTATCATCAGCATTGTGATGATGTAAGGTAGTGCCAGCTATGCCAGATAGAGTACAGCAGTGCATGTTTAACATATGCCAGCATAACTAGCTCAAGTTTTGTAAATAATTTTATGCCATTTAAATATCAAACTGATTTCCACAGATGCTTGTATTAAAAATGTATTTGTAAAGTTGCTTGTGTTAAAAAAGCATCAACAGTGGTTCTAGTCTCTGCAGAAGAATGGAAGTATTGGAACTGTTTTACAGTCTCCAGATGCCTTAGCCAAGTTGTAAGTGTGTATTGTGACACATCTGTGCCAGATCCTAGCTCAAGTTTCTAGTAAGAGGGTAGTGTGGGAACCACAGAGTCAGGTGACCAGATGTGATGTCATTTTGTAGCCAGCACTGTAATTACATTTAGATACTAATGAGAGATGTGATACTGACACTGAGCACTCTGTTATTGGAATTGACAACAAAGACACTCATCAATTTCATCTTGCCTTGCTGTAGCAAGTAAGTAGTAATTCTTCAGTAAGTTAGGAAAATATAGAGAGATTAGTTAAATATTGTTTCTGCATCTGTCTGAATATTTCCAGCTCTATTGCTTTTATATTTCATGTGAATTGAAACTCTGGTGTTTATTGTAAGTAGATAGTCAGTGTTTTCATGTTTTCTATTTTATTATTTATTATTAAATATATAGGTCCATAGGATGATACTAGGCTATTGGCCTGGAGGCCCTTAGAAGCCTAGCCAAGAATTTCACCATGTTCCCCCAAAGTCAGCACCTATTTTCCCTGTCCAGCAGGGACACAGGTGGGATCCCAGGGGTATATTTCCTGTTTCCCATCCAGTTATCCAGGTTATTCTTAAATAGAGCTAGTGAGTTACTCTGCTTGACATGCAAAGGAAGTCTATTCCACAGATGGGGGAGTCATTGGGAGAAAAATCTATCCCGCCAACAAGTTCTATTAATGACACAGACCAGATTGAGGCCTTGCATGTGGGTTGCACGAGTGGAGTTTGACTTATGGATATGCAGCAACTCCATTGAGGCTTACTCTGAAATGGCCTTGTATACCAGACACAGGTCACCTCTGAGCAGTCTGCATGAGACTAAGTAGAGGGACAGGGCTTTTACCCTATCTGTATAGGATAGGTGTTTGAGACCCTGGATTTTCTTGGTCAGGAACCTCTGTGGTCTCTCCAACTGCTGCATGTGCTTGACAAGGAGGCATTGTACTTGATAATAGGTCTGATAAGGGAGGAGCAAAAGGAATGTTATGACCTCCTTGCTCCTGGATGAAATACCCTTACTTATGAGGTGGGCTATGTAGAAAGCCTTCTGTACAATGGAGGCAATATGGTGGTCAAACGTCAGGTTGCTATCAGCCTGGGTGCCCAAGTCCCTCATGACTGATTGCATGCTTAGTGCATTGTTATGTGATAATTAGTGGGGACACCATTTTCCCCAAAGGGGATAATAATGCACTTCTTGACATTCAGTTTGAGCCTATGCTTCTGGCACCAGTCATTAGTTTAGTTAAGGCCCTCTTGGAGGATGTTCACATCACTAGGGGAATTTATGACAGTGCCCAGCTTGGGTTCTTATCGCACTGTTGAACTTTTAAAAGTTTGAACATCATATGGTCGACACCATATGATTGAACTTTAAAAGTTTGAATGTTTCAACAGAGATCCCCGTACAGTGCGGCAATGGAGGTTTTCCATTGTCTGCACTGTAGTGCGATCTCGGAGTTGGTATATTTCTAGAGTGGGTGGTGTAAGGCCTTGCCCCCTTGCTTAAGCTTTCTGGTAAGTTTTTTCTGTTTGAACACATGGTCTCGACCATATGGTGTTCAAACTTTTAAGTTTGATTATCTAATATAGACCCAGCCAGCTTGCACTCATCTGCAAACCTGGTCAGCCACAGACGACTGGTTTTGGCTTGCACCTCAGAAAAGTATACACCAAACAGTAGAGGCTCAAAGACCGATCTTTGGGGTATGCCACTTGTTATGGGTCTACTACTAGAGGTGGCTTCCCCTATTTTGACTGAGTGGGTTCTATCAGTGAGCCAGTTAGCTACCCATATGGTAACATATGGGTTGATGCCTAGCTGGGAGAGTTTATCAATTATGCCTGAGTGGGGAATAGTGTTGAAGGCTTTGGCTAGGTCAAAGTAGGTGATGTACACTGTCTTGCCCTCATCCATGGTTTGGTGACTGTTTCGAAGAAGGCAACCAAGTTTAATAGCATGATCTTCTTTTGACAAAACCAAACTGTGTGAGATCAAGCATTTGGAGGTTGCCAATGTCCTTGTTTATAAGGTCCATGATAATGCATTCCATGGACTTGCAGATCAGGCAAGTTAGACTGATTGGCCTCTAATTACCTGGATCAGTGGGCATTCCACTTGTGCAGAGGGATGACAGTGGCTGTCCTCCATTCTGCTGGGATGAAGCTGGTGCACAGGCTTTATTTGAATAGGGTGCCTAGTGGTGCTGAGAGCTCTTGCCTGAGTTCATGTAGGACACAACCAGGAATATTGTCGGGTCCCATGGAGGCTGTATTTCTTGCCTTTGAGTGGGCATTAATAACCTGCTCCCTGGTGATGAAGGGAGGGAGGCAGGTGCTGGGGATGTCCTGGTTTACTGATGGGGGGATGGAGGGTGAAGTTTTCACTGAAATTGTCTGCCAGCAGGCTGGCTATATCTATGGCATTTGTGTATGTAGTATTCTTGACCACCAATTCAGAGCAGACTTGGGTTTACCTTTGAGATTGCGGATGTATTCGAAGAATCCTTGTGATTGTCCTTAGTGGATGTGGCCAATTTGGACTTGAAGTTAGCTTTAGAGGATTTCACCAGTGACCTTAT
The DNA here is from genome assembly GCF_019279795.1 of Protopterus annectens. NCBI lineage: Eukaryota > Metazoa > Chordata > Ceratodontiformes > Protopteridae > Protopterus > Protopterus annectens. The sequence goes on from NC_056743.1 coordinate 273,528,721, forward strand.
TTGCTTGTTCAGACAAAGGAGAGATTGCTTCCAACTTGGCACCTGCTCCTTCTTGGTCCTGGACAGCAATTTTTTCCTTTTATTATAGAGTCTGTTTATTGCTGCTGTCCACCAGACAGGTTTACTCTTCCTTGAGGAAGATAATTTGGTCCTCTCAAGTATTGCTGAGTCCATGCAGCTATATAGGTGCTATATAATTTTTTGCTGTAGGCTTGGATATTAGTGCTTGATTCAACTGAAACCTAAACCTTTCATTGTGGCTTGTCTTTTAGAAAATATTTTAACCCTTGAGAGTAATTGCATTTAACTAGGGACACTGTGGCTTCATGCTCTTGGAAGTCTTGCCACTTGGTCAAACATTACCATTTGTATAGTATTAATTTTACTAAGAGGAACTGGGTACCCTGGTAAGAGCCTTAAACTAGCCGGCTGGTGGCAGTGAATCTACCTTATAGTCTGGGTGGAGGTGGCAGAGCAGGTAAATCTGTGCCAGACTTTCCCAGGTGTGTGTGTGTGTGTGTGTGTGTGTGTGTGTGTGTGTGTGTGTGTGTGTGTGTGTGTGTGTGTGCGTGTGTGTGTGTATGTGCATACATGTGTGTGCGTGTATAAAAATTAAATCTCATTGTGTGTGTGCATGTGTCAGCTACTTTGAACAGGGATGCAGAGCACTGGTTTCTGCAGAGAGAAAAGTGAAGTCTTATTTGGCGCCTGGAGAGGAAGTCTAGCCCTCGGTCTGGGGTGTGCTCTCTGTATGCTCTTAAGGGAAACTGTACTTAATGCAGATAGCTGCATCTGAAAATACTGTGTGTATCCATTTTTGTTCTAAGTGAATGCCCCCACCGGTATCAGTGGTGAGGATTGAGGCTCCTTGATTAATGGCCCAGAGGAGGGAACATTACAAGCAAATTTTGCATAGTTGATTTATAGCATAATTTGAGTTGTGAGGCAAAACAAATAATAATATGTAGAAAAAAATATTTCAGAAAGTGAAAGAAAGGCAGATATTTTTAAGCCATGTTTTAAAATAGGCCTCCATCTGAAGGGTGAGTGATATTTAAAAAAATGGAGGAAAGATTTTTCAATTTGTGTGGGAGGGAGGGGAATAGCAACCATTTCTTCAACATTCAAGAGTAAAGCATTTATGACTTACTATAATAAAAGAATATTTAGTAAAATATGACAAATGTGAATATGAACATTTTACTGTAAAGAACACATAAGCTAAAGTGTAAGTATGTAATAAGGTGGACAGAATTATTTTGCAATATATGGATCATTTAAAAATGGTGAGCTGATGATTTCTTGTGTAAGAAAACTGTAATTTCCTAAAGGGACCCGCGGAGGTGGTGCTGCGGTAGCTTTGCCGCCTCACAGTCAGATGCTGTCCGGTTCGATTCTCAGCTAGAGCGTCTTCTGCATGGAGACATGCGTGAATGGGTGTACCTTCCTTGAAGGTTGTGCATCAGGGCTGGTAACTTGGCATGTAAAAATCAACTACCAATCATTAGCGGACCGGAGTTCCGCTGTGGCGACCCCTAACCGGGAAAGCCGAAAGAAACAACAACAACATTAAATAAGGTAAAGGGATGGCTGTGGCAGAAAAGGGTGGGGGATAAACACAAAAAAGAAAAGTTAAGTTTGATGGTTGTTTGGGTCTGGGAAGTGTCTAATGTAGTGACTGGAAATTAATGTACTAAGATTTCATAGTGTGTGAGGACTAATTCTAGCAAAAACCAATAACCAAAAGAGTAGCAGTTACATCAGGTCTGTAAACCTAGTAATCAAAAATAAAACCACACAGACACCAGTCTGCCTTGAAAAAGTATTGGCTGTATATCAGAAGCCTAGGCAAATGTCCACTAAGAATTGAAAAATAGCCATTGGATATTTGAATCTAATTTACTGAATAACAGTGGTTTTGCACTTTCATCCTAATAACATTTTGGACTTCATCACAACATTGAATGCAAATATATTTACCCATTCCAACCCTCGATAATTAAATAAACTAAATCAGTATTACATCATCTTAAAATAACATATAATCCAAGAAATATCTACATATCTAAAGTATATCTAATCAATATCTATATCTATGTATGTATATATATATATATATATATATATATATATATATATATATATATATATATATATATATGTGTGTGTGTGTGTGTGTGTGTCTATATATATATATATATATATATATATATATATATATATATATATATATATATGGGTTCCTATTAGTATGACGAAAACGCATTTTGTCGAATGCGTTTTTGTCGACACATGTAGAGCGAACAGGCAAAACAACAAAGCGGCTGTTCAGCAAATTCTTTCCCTGAGAAAGAAGTCGCTTGACCGCTTCATATTTTTGCCGTGTTCTGAAGTGTAGTGTGGTCCCTTGTCTGGTATAGCTCCCGAGACTGATTGTGCAACAGTTACTGACCTTAGGGTTAGGGTGTGGGTTAAGGTAAGTGCATATGTATGAAAGTGTTTACTGTTTGTTATTTTATGTTAGATGTATGGTGGAGTTACATGTGTATGTGTTTTCAGCTGTTTACTTTCATTTTGGGGGGGTAGAATTAGGGTTAAGTTAAGTGTGTATATGTTTGGAACTGTTTATGTAAATGTGCGAGAGTTACTGACCTTAGGGTTAGGGTGCGGGTTAAGGTAAGTGCATATGGTTTAAAATGTTTACTGTTTTTATTTTCATTAAATGTATGGTTGGGTTATGTGCATATGTGTATTTAGATGTTTACTGTTTTTTGGGGGGTATAATTAGGATTAGGGTATGTGTATATGTGTTTGGAAGTGTTTAATGTTTTTTTTTGGGGGAGGGTTGGAACAGTGATTTCTTTCCTTAGGAAAGAAATCGCTGTCCTGTGGTTTCGACATTTTCAGCTTTAGCTGAAAATGTGTCGATGAAACATCATTCGCTGTTTTTAGCATTCGATGTTTCAATATAGACCTATATATATATATATATATATATATATATATATATATATATATATATATATATATATATAGATAGTTCCCCTTTATACTCTCGAGATACTGAAAGCTTGAATTTCAGTATCCAACGCAGGGGGGGCAAGCCCCCCTGCACCCCCCACTTATATATACCAACTCTGAGATCGCACTAACACTTAAGAAATGCATCACTCACACGCAGACATTCCACACTCGCTCGCACACACACACACACACACACATCAAACATACACAAACACAACCTCCCTAACCTAACCCACACGCACAGCTTATAAGAAAACTCACATACACTCACTTACCTTCACTTCCGTAAAGCATCCTGGCTAAACACTTCCCGTCCCGTTGCTACACTGCATATGCACGGATTCGAGCTATTCAAATTCGCGCTTATGCACTTTCGAGATTTTACATTTTCGCCTTTGCGGTCCCAAGATACTAAAATTCGAGCTTTCAGTATTTCGAGATTGTAAAGGGGAACTATAGATATAGATATATATATATATATATATATATATATATATATATATATATATATATATATATATATATATATATATATATATATATGTTCTGATGAAGTCTTAAATGTTACTAGGATTAAAGTGCTCAACTATTGTTATTCAATAAATTAGATTCAAATATTCAGTGACTATTTTTCAATTCTTAGTGGACATATGCCTAGGCACCTGATATACAGATAATATGTCTTCAAAGTGGACTGGTGTACATGTGGTTTTGGTGTTGTCTGCTAGTTTTACAGTCCTGCCATTATTGTTATTCTTTTGGTTATTGGTTTTTACTTCGTGGAGTTGTGACATGTCAACCAATGAGTCAGGCAACATTGGGGGAGAAGTACCAGATGGAAATCACGGATTAACTACTCTGTAAAGTAACATTATTGATGCATTTACTGAGTCAATCTGTCTCTTCGACATGGATTGGTTCACAGATGCAAATGAATGTTCACAACATCACCTGCAATCCAGAAACAGCCCAGACAGGGTCTGGCTGTATGCACAGGCAAACTCATATGGAAGATTTGTGAGAGATTTTCAAACAGTGGACACATTTTCAACTTCAACAGTCACAACCTAGGAATACAAAACCCTCCAACTTTTTACAGAGTTATAGCTTGGATACATGGCTTAGGTCTGATTTCTTCTTTACTAGAGATGAACATTGTGGGGGGGGGGTCGTTTTCCTACATGGACACCATCAGTAAGTTTAAAATACTTTATACAAATATTGCCCCTTGTTACAAGGCAGCAGCTTTTTGAAAGAATGTTTAATGAGGAAACAAGTATCAAAAGGTTTAAGGGTATTCAAATACCCCAAAAATGGTATAAAAGACAGAATATTTCATATTGAACTTAATGAGATGTTTGATAGGTGGGGGGTTGAGTTAATGAAAGTGCTGATCTTTTATAATGACAATTCAATGGACAGCTTGCACAAACAATTTCATTGAACAAGAAAATTCAAGATGGTTTAATGCTTATTTTAGAAGAATATAAAGGTAAACTCAACAAAGTGTTTTATGAGATTGATGAAGAATATGAGATATCTGAAAATCGTAAAGCAGCCAAGTTAATGAGTGATGAGAAGGATTATAACTTAAAACAGGTGTACACTTTACCGAAAACAAGGGGCACCTTATTAGGAAACGTATTTAAGGAAGAAGGTGGTGGTAATGTGAATACATCAACAGCTAACCATTTTGATGTGAAAAGAGAATACACTTCAGACAACACACCTATGGAAAGGAATAATAATTTTGATATTAGTAACCCTTTGGAGTTTCCCCTTTACGTTGGTCAGACCAACTAATGAACAGGAAACCACCATACAGAGAAACACCCACATTCCCCAACAGAAGGGGAAGGGGCAGGGGAAGAAGAGGAAAAGGATGAATTTAACCCCTTTAACCACTAATAAAGAAGATAGTGGCTCACAGTTAATTATATAGGATGGGTTGATTTTTGAACACAATAACTTAATAATAAGTTTTTTACTATAGTACCATTTCTCTCAATACATGACACTTCTCTCTTTTTAAAAAAAGGACTCACTTTTGCACTACATGTCACACTTTACTGGACCTAAAGCTTTTTTTTTTTATTTACATAAAATCAAGTTTAATACAATATTTGAGTCTGATAGGCCTCAGAGAGACTGGAATTTTAAGAAAAGTACTATAAATCCTCCTCTACATCCAGTGAGAGATTTCTTGAGTTTTTCAAAGAATGTGAAAAACTGAATACATAATTTATCCAAGGTAGAATTTAACTTGCTTAGAACTATGTCTGGTAATCTCAACATACAGATCATGGAACCTGATAAGGGGTGAGAGATAGTGGTCATGGCTACTGCGGATTATATTGGCAGAATGCTCAATGCATTACATGGAAGAAACACTTACACAGTAGCCTCTATAAGTGAAGTACACATATCTTACAAGAAAATGGATTGTATTCTTGAGAATTTATTACAGCAAGAACTTATAGAAGTCACTTTTGAAATTTTAATGAACAGAAATCCCATTATTCCATCTATCTTTGGCATCCCAAAAGTCTGCAAAAATGTATATGCCCACCCCCCTCCCCGCTTTGGCTAATAGTTAAAACTAGTGGATCTAATCCATATTCATCAGCTGTATTTATAGACACAATATTAAAACCTTTACTTGACAAGAAAATCCAAATAGTATGTGACTCATGGGATTTTTTAAGTAGACTTAACATAGGATTTAGCCACAATGGCATTTTTGTAATGGCAGATGTAATCAACTTATTTGCTCTCATCCCACATGGACTAGGATGTAGGTGGTTCCATGAAGTAATAAAATTTCATTTTTTTTAACGCAAAGTCATACGTTTACTTAGTGATTTCATGGAAATGGGTCTTGGAGTACAATTTCATTTTTTTTATGAGGTTGAAACTTTTAAACAGAACAGGGGTGTGGCTATGGGGGCTGCCTGCACCACAATGTTTGCAAACCTGGTTTTATATGCATGGGAACTACAATTTGTCATTAACTCCCCTCATTTTAAATTTTGTCACTGATACACTAGATTTCTGATGTATATGTATTTTATGGACAGGTAATTATGATCAATTACATGAATTTATTAATTACCTGAAAAACACTACTACTTTTTTTAAAATTCACCCACTAAATACAAGAAAATACAAGAAAATGAACTTAACTATTTGGCTGTATCTATAACTAAAGATAATGAATTTAAATGGCATACCTCCAAAATGTACCATAAGCCTGCCATAGTACCATAAGCCTACTTAATGTAACTCCTTTTTACATTTCAATAGTGAACACCCTTTTTTTCAAAAAAGAAATGTAATCAATGGACAACATGTAAGAGCAGCTTGTATGACCTCCCAATTGTGTGATTTCCTACATGAATGTGATCTTCTAAGAAATATGTTTTTACAGAGAGGATACCCTTATTAGTTATTGAAGATATACAAAATGAAGTAGACATTGGGTGGGGCAAAAATATATACCAATTATTAATGACAATTTCCGCAACACACCCTCAGGGGTCGACGTTGCCATCCAGTTAACATACAAAAATGGGAAAAATGACACAAGTGTTTTATGTTTAGAATTTAATCAGGATACAAATGTTATCAAGGAAGTGATATTTAAATATTGGAACATGTTTAACCAATTGCCATCATCACTAAAGGTGTTCCATGAGCCTTCTAATATTATTTATAGAAAGGGAAGATCATTAAAAAAATATATGAAAAGAAAAGGGAAAACGTTGTGGGTTACTGAAATACAAGGAAGGGTACCTACAAATGCGGGGCATGTAAAAGAGTGCCCCTACATCAGTAAATCAGATAAATTTAATTTTCAATCCAGGGGAAGATGCATACATGCTGATAAAATGATGTAATACTGATTCAAATTATTTAATTATCGAGGATTGGATCGGGGTATAAATAAATAAATATATATATATATATATATATATATATATATATATATATATATATATTTATATACTATTTATATAGTGAGTATTTCTTTTGCATTCAGTGTTCTGATGAAGTCCTAAATGTTACTAGCACAAAAACACTCAGCCACTGTTATTCCATAAATTAGATTCAAACACTTAGTGGCTATTTTTCAGTTCTTAGTAGACATATGCCTAGGTACCTGATATACAGCTACTACTTCAAGACAGACTGGAGTATGTGTGGTTTTGGTGTTAGTTGCTAATTCTAGTAAGACATTCATTGTGGTAGGATGTTTTGAAACCACGAGGAGTAAAGGCAATGCAGATATGTGCAATCATGGATTTTGGTGAACAACGTTTTTGGAAGCAGCATTAGAAAATGAGCCAGATATATTTATAACGCATACCAGTTTTATGGAGATGGCAGATAAATTGTAATGAATAAGTTCATACTGAAAACGTTTATGAATAAGAGGACAAAAAGTTATGATTTAGTTTAGGTTTGTCAGTGTGACACAGGCAAAAAAGATTCCATTATTTCCTGCCCTGGAGATTGGATTACTTTTTTTACCAGCCATGAAAGAAAATAAGGTGTGCCACCTTTCAACATAATTGTATTACTAGGCTTAAGGTGGCTGTATTGTCTAGGGACTAAGGGATGTCACGTTTGTGGTAATGTGTGACAACTAGTCATACAAGAATTGTAAAAGATGCAAAATGGGCATTAATAAAATTGTGTGACTGTATTAACTAAAAAAAAAAAGGCTACTGTTGGAAAAATTGTGCAGAAATTGTGAAAGCAGCAGCTGCAAATTACGTCAGAAAAGGCAAAGTGAAATTGAAAAGTAATGAGGTAAAAGCTGAAAGTGTTAATACAGATACAGAGGTTAGTAGTCATAAAAAAAGGTGAAAGAATAGAACCTGAACAGGAAAGTATGCATGTTGAAAATGAATTGGAAGGAGACCTGACTAATAACCTGAAAATATGAATGCAGTGGATCAAACTGATTCTGAAGAAGAAGGGGGAAAATTAAACAACAAAGACAGCTTGTCAGGACAAAGAGCGAGCTCTAGAAAAATAAATACAAGATTTTATAACACGAATATAAACCTAAACATTGATTAAAATGTTAAGGCTCCTAACACAAATGCCCCCTGCACCACCTTAGTAATGGGTGCTAACCCTGACCCTAACACTGCCCTTTCCTTCAACCGTAGCCCTACATATTACTTTCATAAAAACCTTCCTGTAACATTACCACTATACAAGACACACTCGAACACACAAACCCACACAAACAGCGCTTTATCTATCCTGAACATAACCCAGAGCCCTAATCCTAAGATACACAAACTCATAGATAAACACACACCACCTATCCTTCATTCATCCTCAAACCTAACCCATACACATACTCATCTCTCCAGCCTACTTACCTGTCTCAACATTTCCACTGCTCTGCTTTCCCCTGCCACTGACATTAAACCACACTGCCTGCATTTGTTGAAGAAACAGCATTTGACAAAATTCAGGAGACCCCTATATATAACATCTATATGGGAACTGGACTTTTTGCACTTCAAAGAGTGAAGCCTGAGTCATATGCATTAAGTTAATGTTTTCATAACTGAGAACATCGGCCATTGTCCCTAAACCCAGTAAATACTATCTTTTAGCTTAATTTTGAACACAGCCAATTTTTCACAGCTTTCTTTTTTCTGATGGCCAATGACTATATCTTGCAGGAATAATTTTACATATTGCCTTCTCTCTAATTGTACATCCAAAAAGTGATCCTGGTAAGGGTAATGCTATCATCCTAGCTTCCTATCAGGGAGTAAGTGGAGTCTGTGAATACTAAGGGAAATCTTAGTGGAGGGTGGTGATTAAGCATCACTACATTATACAGCAGTATGTTGAGTAGAATTTTGGCCCTGCTGTGTGCGAGTAAACAATGAAAGCATTTTAATATATCTCAGTGATGGCTATACAGGTTTGCTAGTAAAGAGGCAGAAGTTATTTTCAATAAATTGGAGCTTATATTTAAACTTTAATGGAAAGCATCTGATGCTAAATATGGATAATTCTGCAGCACAGTTTCAGTTGGTGGAACATTTTGGATATTGTTTTCTTGGTATACAAGATGAATGACAAAGGTCAATTAATAACTCTAGATATTTTTTATTGAGTAACATTAGGGATTTGGTTATTGAAACTGTCTTCTAGAGTTATTTGTGAGAGATTGGCAAGACATTGTGATGAAACAACATTATGCTAGATTTTCTGGAGTTAAGAGCCTTTTGCTTTAAGTTCAATTGCAAGGGGTGGTGAACTTGCTTTGCAATGACTACTGCAGTTGAGTGATAGTTTTGCTGGAGGAAAAAGTCTGTAAGACATCTGCATACATGACTAAATTGAGATGGTGCAAATCATATGTTAAGTCACTGATGAATATTGAGAATACTAAGGTGTCAAGAATATAGCTTTGTGGCACACCAATATTAAGGTTTCCAGAGCTTTAGATGGAGTTGTGAGTAAACACTTGGCCATTTCTATTTTTGAGATGCATTTTCAATCACTATACTGTGTTTGGGCTGAAAGTGAGTATTCTTAATTTCAAGTATGTGATTAATAATTTTGAATACTGTTGTCATGCCAACATAGAGTCATGCAGTCAGACATTTGTCATTCATGTTACAGCAGATTATACTGGTACCAGTATATACAGTGGCTGTACTGCTGAAACCATTTTGGACTAATGTTGATTGCAAAGTAGGCTGTAGCTGTCGATGTATTCCAAGATTTGTTTATACAGTAGCTTTTCAAATATTTTGGCTAATTGGCATACGCTGAAGCTTGATCTATAGTCTTTACATTTATTGACAGTGGAGCCTTGTGGCAGGAGATTATAATAGAGTGTTTAGATGGAGTAGGAAAATTGATGGAGATGCTTATAAATACGAGTAAGGGATCTTTTAACATAAGTTGCTGCATTTGGCACCAGATGAAGCATTTAATGAAGTGAGATGAAAACATAGTAAAGGTATTGGAAGAATGAACATTGAGTCTACAGCATATGAGGAAGTTAAAAGATGTTAATAGGTTAACGACAAATTAAGCCTTAGGGAATTATACAAGCATTAATGTACAAGGTAGGATATATTTAATATACAGTTAAATGATGAGATTTAAAGAAAAAAAGGATGAAGTAATTATAGAATTTAGGTACGAAGATGGCATAGTTTAATAAAATAGTTGATTTGTAGTGCTATAAGCACAACGTAATATAGACCAAAAATAAGAAAAGGAAAAAAAAAAAGAGTAGATGGAAAGCAACACTACATAGTTCAAGAGAAAAACGAGGAGGTTAACACTTTGTTGACTACAATGGGACGAGATAGACACTTCTTCAATGATCAGCAAAAGGATGAATAAGAGAGTTTTTATATTACTCATGCAGAAAAAAATATGACAAAATTTAAAGTATGCGTCTAGAAAAAAAATAGCAGGAGAAACATTGGGGAATATTAAAGTATCAAGTAAAGAAAACTTACAAAGGACATCATAGATATTAAGTTAGAAGTAAAGGTGGTTTCAGCACTAGACAAATCAAAGGGAGCAGCTGAGATAGCCACAACCTCTGAGCTTTATAAAACTATGGTATAAAATATATAACTTATATTAAGGAGATAATGCAGGAACAGTGAATTTAAAGGGAGAAGAGAAAATACAGTTAGATCAGTGTGATTAAGTTTGTGTAGTAAGGAAAAAAGATCAGAGTGGAGACACCTACAAATGTCAAATACAGATTCAAAACTGAAAAAAGAATTAACAGAGAACTAAATTTACAGACCCTGTAATTTAAGGAGTAGTAAAAAAGAAGGCACATCCAAGAATTGTTGTTGATACTTAGAGAAATTAAGCAAGAAACTGACATTGAAAAAAAAAGGTAGGTTTTGTGGTTAGGAATGTCACTTAAGCGCTTGATAATGTCTCCTGTAAAGTTATGTTAAATACCCAAAGACTATGGGTTTGCATTACATTTGCACTAATTAAAGAGGCAAATGACAACAGCTAGGGTATTCCATGTACAATAGTTATTTAAGCAAAAGGGCTAATATGAAAAATGACGTATGGTTCGGTTGCTCTTTGAGTCGCTTAGCTTTTGCATTGAGAAATGCTGTTATCTGAGTTAAAGAAAAATACTCTAAAATTAGATTATTCTGTGATGTGGATATGATTACAGTTATAATTGCGAATGAAAAAATGTCATTAAAATTATACACATTTTGTATAGTACATTACGTAAAGTTAAATCTAGACAAATGTAAGAGGAAAGGATTAAGAGGGATTATTAGAAAGTGATAATTATATCTCTAAAGAAATAATGGTATTAAGGATTACAAATTGGGATGGAAAGTAATGTTATAACCTGCATTTTTTTGTTTTTTTATTTATTTAGATTTGCAGAAATGAAATGTTATCCTAAGAGTTTTTTTTTCAATAGCATTAGTTTCAGTAAAGTCAGATATACAAGTTGCACAGTACTATCCTATGCCCCCTCATCTGCTATGACCCAATGTAGTACTGTTTTATGAGTGAGAATCCTGGTGAAATATGCACAGATAATGAAAAGCATTGTTAATATGGAGTATAGTGGTTCATTATTTGCAATCTGTGACAAATTAGATCTGTGGCTCAAGGAGATTAATTCCAAACCAATTAGAAGTGTTCAGGCCTCAAAATGAAAAAAAAATCAACCACTTCTAAGAACTCATGAAAAAGCTTCTTTATTAAAACAATACATCTCTCAATGCATACGTTTGAGGAAGTAACTTGAGTATCATGTTTTGAGAGATGTGTTTTTTTAATAAAGCATGGTTTCTTGAAGCCAATTGAATTTTTCTTGTTAACTGTAGTTAATGTGGCTGGAAGTGGAAGGATTATTTCTGAATAACTTACCATAAATTATTGCAATTAGTGAGCCTAGGGCCAGCTGCAAAAGAATGAATGTAGAAAGCACTCATAAATCACATTGAAGAGGATTGCAAATTATACAAATAATGCTGCTGCAAATCACAGATCTAAGGTACACATGACATTTGAATTTCTGACTGAGAAAAATACAGGGCAGTTGTCTTGAAAAAGCAATTTCAACTTTATGGCTATATTCTACAAGTTTACAATATGCAACACACACTGAAGCATAATGTTTTCATGAGCAATGTGAAACTTCTGCTTAAGCTACTGTATTAGAATGGATTTTTTTGTTAGACCACTGAAGATTTTTCCTACACATTCATTTTCAGCGGTAAAGGGCAGTTCCATAGAAGGGTTCAACAATTGTGAATAAATCTATAGGGGCTGTGGTGCTGAATAGTAAAGCACTTGTGCATTTTTCCCTCTGAATTTACATATGATGCATGTCTAAAGACAGAAACACTAACTGATTTCTTGGAAGAATCCAGAAAGAAAAAAAGACATGGCATCCTTGGAATGTATGGTCATTATAGGGATTACACAAAAAAGGATGAGGGTGACAATGAATCCAAGAAACATGTTTTTCACTGAAACAGTCATTATTAAATAACTGAATAAGCTACTGTGGTGAAATCAAATTTTGCACATAGTTAGAAAAAAGTTGTGATATTGGAATGTGGGATGGAGGATACTGAATTCAACACTGCTGGGAAAATTGTAACAATTATATATTGAAATTTCCTTCCATCTAATAGATGCTTACTGAAATATACTAATAAACGTACGATATTTTTAGTATACAAAAATAATTTACATGTACTGAGGCCCTGGACCTTTACTGTATGGGTGGCCGAAAGTACTGAAGCAAACGGAATGTCTACATATAACCAAAGGTGGCAGTAGAGAAAAGGAATTTACTACAATGAAAGAGAAATGAAAGGTAGCAGGAAAAAAGAGCAAGATGCACTTGTAAGAAATAATGAATTTGAAGCAGTGAAACAATATTCATAGTGGACACTCCAAAAAATTAATCAAGTAAAAGGCTGTAACATCAGAGCAAATACATGGCAATGAAGAAAATGAGAAAATTAATTTAGTATGATGATGGAGGAATAAAAATACAAGAGCTGCTTTACAACACTGGAAAAGGGCAGAAAAGGTAGTGTAGACTGAGGCAGTCAAATGGATAATCAGGACTACTGATAAAAACAGTAACAAAAACAGACTACTGATTGACTGATTGATTGATTTATTTATTTAATTTATTTATTAACATTTGTTGACCGGGAAAGTCCACTGGGTCAGAAACCTATTTTCCATGTAGGCCCAGGGAGAAAAAACTCCACGTTAAAATTAAGATTACACAGTGTTACTATATACCATTATAAAACATAAAGATTAAGTTTTGACATTATACAATTTTAAATTAGTAATAAGCAAACTAAGGAGTTTTAAACAATTGGGATACATGTCAATGCTGGATAAACCATAATTCAATAACATATTGTATAATGCAATAAACAGTTTATGTCAATCCAGTTTTTTTTTTTTTTTTTTTTATTATTACAGTGTGATAGAGAGAGTAGAAGAGCAACAGATAGCATGAGGTAATATTAATGAATGAGAAAGGTAGGGTGTAGTGAGTTTAGGAAGAAAAGTAAGTTGAAACAGCAGGATGCCAGGATTAGCTCTATGGTAGTCTTTGGATTTGGGTACAACAGCAGGTTTGGTTTTTGAGAAAGTCATTTTTTTAGGGTATGTTTGAAATTTTGCATAAAAACATGAACCAAAAAATAAAGAAACAAGCTAATCACAAGACAAAAATAACAATAGAATACCAGCTCTGTTGCACAGAGAAGTAAAGATCTGATGGTGGCCTATCATTAACTAGCATCCTGGGTGCTGGAATACACAAGGAGAGGTGGTTGATATGAGTGGCTAATACTGGCTGTTCCAACCGTGGTGGAGCAAGGTGGCCTATCTTACTGGAATGCTGGGTGCTGGTGAAGGGAGAAAGGGAGAAGTACATTGCATATGATCACAAACATGAAGTTGGCTCTGCTAAGACTTATCCACATACCAGACAACGCTGATTATGTGAAGGAATATATGACCTCACAGAAAATGGTAGAATAGGCTCTTGCATTTGCAAGCAAACATGCCAGTCACAAGGGGAAAGGATTATGGTCAGAAAAACAAAAATCCCTCATGGCTACATAGATGATGATGATGATGATAGCTATATTGTGACCAGCTTTCACCATTTTACCAAGAATGAATAAACATGTCTGAAGTGGAGGGCCAGATCATTGTCACTTATGAGAAAAAATATAAATGTGTCATAAATACATCATATATCTATATATATATATATATATATATATATATATATATATATATATATATGGGTCTACTTGAAAACACCTACACGCAAAACAGACCTAAAGATCGACAACCGAGATGACCGACAGTTTAAAAGCCCGACGCTGAGAACACCGATGTGTTAAGGTAAGTGTGCAATAGTGACAGACTTTAGGGTTAGGGGCGAGTCAAGTGAGTTAGGGTTAGGGTGCGGGTTAGGCGAGTATGCGATAGTGACGGACCTTAGGCTTAGGGTTTGGGTTAAGGTTAGTGCATAGATAGTTGTGTAAGTAAGGTTTAATGTAGGTTTGTAGGTTTTTGTTGTGCTTGGTTGTGTGTGTGTTTTTCGGAAAAGGTATTTGTTTTGTTTTGTTGATCGTTAGGATTGTGGTTTGTCGGGCATGTGAAGTTTTGTGCTTTTAAACTGTTGGGCATCTCAGTTGTCGATCTTCCGGTCTTGGTGTTTTCATTGTCGGTGTTTTGCGTGTCGGTGTTTTAAAGTAGACATATACATATATATATATATATATATATATATATATATATATATAGAGAGAGAGAGAGAAAGAGAGAGAATAAATAGATGTAAACATGACAAAACTCCAGCACAATAATAAACTCACTGACTCCTTAGCAGAAAAAAACACATTTGTTAAATTAACACCAATTAGGTTTCATTCCAAAATATACACCCCCTTCAGTGGACTTTAACAACTGATGGGCAAATAGCCCTTGCACTTTATATAGTTTCATTGTGCATGCAAACAAGTGACCGCATTTAAACTGTAGTAAAGATAAAATGTCTGTCTATATTCGATACGCAGAAAACTTCATGGACTACGTTTAATTTGATGTTATATGTATATTCACAGATGGCATCCATTAAAGCAGTTTCAAAAACAGAATGCTTATAAATTAAATTCATAACTGGAAGCAAACAAAATAGAAAAAGCATTTTGGACAGGCAGTATAACTAAATGCAATACTGCATGTATGCATTTGATTATACCATACATTTTATGCTATTATTTATTATACCATACATTTTTATGCTATTATTTATTGCATGCATTGTATAAACAAATGCATCCAAATATGCCTATAAACATACATTTTTAGTTGAATGCACATATATTTATGAAATGCACTTATCCTTGTGCATCAAATATCATTAATGTTGGCAGCAGGTTAATAAACTGATACACTGCCTTCTCAGTGAAGAATAACCTGTGTCAAGCAAAAACCTGCACACTGTTTTACCTGTGCCAAAGAAAAACCTGTACACTGTTTTACCTGTGCCAAACAAAAAACCTGCACACTATTTTACCTGTGCCAAACAAAAACCTGCACACTGTTTTACCTGTGCCAAATAAAAACCTGCACACTGTTTTTACCTGTGCCAAACAAAAACCTGCACACTGTTTTTAATCTGAAGTGGCAAGTGAAACAGTTCCAAAGCAGAATGCTTATTAAGCAAACACACATCCTTCTTAGTAAAAAAAAAAGCAAGATTTTATTAGAAAACAGCCTGAACACTGTTTTAGGCATAATAACATATGCACACAGATGGCATTACATTATAGCAAAGGGAAGTATTAAGAGAGAAAAGAAAAAAAGTCCTCAGGTATTTGTTACATTAAAAAATAGCAGAATGGACCAGAGAGAGAAAATACAAAGCTTAATATGCTGCAGTTCATATGCAGAAAAGAAATCAATGTTTGCCAAAAAATCATAAAGCAAAGGTCAAAAATATTTAAAGATGCATATAGGCAAATGTACACAGAATGATAAATGGTACAAAAGAGAGAATGATAGCAGAGAAGTATAATATAAGTAAGCAGTTTGATACATACATGGAAGAAATTCAAAATGCAGTGATAGATCAGTTACAAAGTGAAGGACTTGAATGGGAATCCCAGAGGCAAAGGCCACTTCAGAATGGGGGGTTATTACAGCAGGTACAGCTTGAAGAAGTGATTCAGGATATAGAGTCGTGCAGTAGTTAAGAACATCACTCATTAAGTCAGGTAAATTGAAATCAGTAAAGAGGTTTCACAAAACAAAATGCCACAGTTTCAAAGTCAAGATATTTCCACACAGGCGGAAAGAGTGGGAAACACAAACCATAGAAGAAACTTTCAATCAGGAAGAAAATAATGTAAGGAAAGACCAGCTGGATTTGATAGAAATGGATAAATATAATATGTTATAGAGTCAGAGTCACTTTAGAGATGACACCGAAATTCTGCAGGGAAGTAGGAAAGAGAACAGCAATCGATGAGACACCACCAAGAAAAGAGGAAGTTAATGCACTCTGGGAAATATCGCTGAGGTCCCTGTTGAGCACAACATGGAGACTGAATGGATAAAAGAAGTAAAAGTACAATTAATGTGCCCAGATATGGATTAGAATGAAGTAACTGGTACTTAGATATAGATAAACTTAACAAAAGCTTCCAAATGGAAAACACCTGGTCCAGATGTTGTACCTAGCTTTTGGTTAAAGGCATTAACATCTTCCACTGCGATTTAGCCTTGAGTAAAAACTATTTATATGTACACCCTGATATGATACCAGACTGGCTAACAATGAGAAAAAAACATACTTGTACTTGAAATTGAACCTGCAGGTCACCCTAAGAACTATCGACCAATAACCTGCCTCTCAACAACATACAAGTTGCATACAGGAACTGATGCAGATATAGTATATAGTCATTTAGATAAAAATCCAATCGTTTGCATAGAATAGAACGGGAATAAAAAAAGCTTCATCTGGAACAAAGGATCATCTTTTGTTAAACAAAAACCATAATGAAGACCTGGAAAAAGAACATAAACCTCAGTATGATATAGATATGCTATAAAAAAGCATTAGATAGTATTTCTTACTATTGGATTATAGGTGCTTACAAATGCACAAGATCTATTGCACATTTGTAAATTTTATTATTATTATTGGATCTACTTGAACTTCTGCTCTGAAGTTCTCACTTGTTTGCCTGTACCATAATATGAATCCTTCCACCCATCTCAGGCACTTCATCTCCATCACCTCTGTCATCCTCATCTGCTCTGCCTTTACTGTCCAGGTTTCTGTAACATACAGTAGTATTGATCGCACCACTGTGTTGTACACCTTTTTTTCAGCTTCTTTGCATTCTATCATGTACTACACATGACACTGCACTAGTTGGCTACTGCTCCTCTGATTCTCACTTTGTCCTCCTCATTTAGACTTCCCTTCTTCTCAACCACCCCTCCCAGATAACTGAAGTTGTTAATCTGTTCCACTATTTTCCCTTCTATCTCAGTTCTCAGCTTCTAATGATTTCTCCCATTTGTTACCATTGCAACTGTCTTATCTCTACTCAGCTTCATCCTGTGCACCTTCAGTTTTGTATTCTATCCCCCTATTATTTGCTGAAGATGTTGTTCAAAGTCTGACTGAAATACCATATCTTCTGCACACAGAAACTTTGTCGATCTGTCCTCACCAACCAGTTTGCTAATGTAGTCTATCACCAGTTTGAACAGCAGTGGACTCAGGGCTAAACCCTGATGCACACCCACTTCCAATGGAAATTCCTCTAAGTCTTGTGTCATTGGGTACTTGTACGTAGCCTGCACTAATTCTACCAATGTTTCTCAGACTTTGAACCAGTGCAGGGCTGCCCAAATCAGCTTTCTTGTGATCTTGTCATATGCTTCCTCCAAGTCTAGAAATGTCCATTTGGACTCTCTCCTCATCTCTGCCATTTTCTCAACTGTCTGCTTTGCTGGAAATATTGGACCAGTTGTGCTGCATCCTCATCGAAATCTGAACTGCTGCTTTGCAATCTTACATTCTACTACTCTGCATATCTGTTTATCTATCGTGCAGTATGACAGGAATTTTATACCTTTATACATTGCCCACAGTTGTGAACATTCCCTTTGTTCTTATATACTTGCACTAGTCTAGTATGCGTATTCCCTATTCATCTGGACTACACCTCTCTCTCCATACTGCTATGAGTAGGCCCTAGAGCCATTTCTCACCTAATTCACCCAACAGTCTGATCATATCTGCTACGACCACATCTGAGCCTGGTGTTTTCTTTATTTTTCTTACTGCTGTTTTTACTTCTTCTAGGATGGGCTCCTCTTCTTTCATAGTAGGCTGTGTCTGGGGCAGTACAGTTTCTGTAGGGTTTTCTGCTGGAAGTACTCTTTCCATCTGCCTTTGATAAACTTTGGACTGGTGTCAGGTCTTTGATGGAATATGAAGGGTTTCTGATGACTAACTTCTTTATCTTTCTGTTTTTGCCTTGCAAATTGATAGAATTTCTTTGTGCTATCAATTGAGTCACTTTCCAGAAGCTGGTTGAGTGCCTCGGAAATGACTGAATAAAAAATAATCCATCCCTTCCCTCAATTGATCAAGCCCTAGAAACTTAATAAAATTTTAGGACAGAGCCAAGGAAACATACAAAGTCAAAAAAGAGTCCTTGGCAGCTCTCAAAGTGAACTAAGAAATGAATATCAAAACAAGTGTAACAAAAGAAAATTTACAACTTCAGGAGAGAAACAAACACCAATAAAACTTTCTGGTCAACCATTAGTATGATGATGAACAAAACTAAAGCTGTTAAGAATAACCTATTAAATCTAAACACTAATCAGGACACTGCCAATAACTGTCAACTATTTGAAGTTTATTATTGATAAGTACACTATATTACATACTCTTTTAGCCAGAAAACTTGTCAATTAGCCAAGCCAACTCCACATAGGATTTTACTTTTATGCCAAATAAAGTTGCAGACACAAAGAAGCTGTTCAGAAACAAAGGGCATAGATCATAACCCATGGATGATGTGCCCCTAGCCTTTCTAAAATACATCTTAAATAAAACAGGATGCCCCATTATAATAACTACAAACAGAAGTCTACAAGAAACAATTTTGTGCTCAGTTTGGGGGAAAAAGAAAACAAATGAATTCCACTAATCAAATCAGGAGATAAAGAAATAGTTGAAAACTACAGAGTAAACCCAGTCCTCAGTTTACACTCTGACATCATAAAAATGCAATCCAGGTAATTTAACAACTGACCACAAACAAGAAACTTACAAACATGCAACATGGCTTTTGACTGGGCCTGAAATGATAGTTCTTAGTCATATCACTACAGGTCAGGTGTGACAACAGTCTTATCACCACTGTCCTATTACTAGACTTTAAAACGATTTCAGTGTCACAGAACACATTGCTTTCATCCATTTTCAGAGGAATAATTTAGAGCACTAATGTCCATATTGATTTACTATCTGCAAACAGAACCCAAGCACTAACATAGCAAAGTACCTGTGATATAAATTTACATCAAGCAGAAGGGTATCACGGGGCTTCATAGCTAGATCGTTCTTATATTTATTTATTAATGGCATGCATAACCATCCACGAGGCATGAAATGAATAAAGTGCATTGATGATTCAGCTAATGCCTGCAGTGGTAACGGTGCACCTATTGTGACTTATATAACCACAGCAGTCCATAAGCCATGTTCTAGACTGGTTGTGTGTATCTACGTTCATGACTCTAAACTCATACATACATACATACATACATACATACAAATATTTCAAGAACGGGCATTAATGCACTTCTAGCTTGACAATATACCAAAACACTTGTTTCCAATAATGTGTCCAGGCTGTTCTTAAAAACATCTAAACTAGTACCTGATTTAATGTAATCTGAATCCATGCATCAGCTACTCTGTCAGAAAGCGAATTAGCACACTTCTCATTCCTATAGAATCTTTTTAATTTCTCCAAGTCTTTTGGGTTTCTAATACCATGACGGGAATGGACCCCATTCCTAAGTTAAAGTAAGATTAAAGTTCATGAAATTAGTATTGTTTCAGTCTTTGATGTCAGCCAAAAGTGCACTTCAGAGCACCCGCAACGTGCCCAGTAATGACTCCTCCTGCAATTCGTATGGAGTTACATGGACTGGTAACACATCTAAATACGATTGTAGATTCTTTTTTATAAGACCTGTTGCTCCTACTACTTACTATTGGAACTGTCTAGGTATCTTTCTTTCACATTGCGCTTGTTTCTGCCTGCAGAGCCTGATATTTTATGACTTTGTGTCTCTCTGTACACAAGACACTGTAGTCACTGGGTGTGGCGATTTTAATGATCAATGCTACTTTTGTCTTCTTTTCTTGAACCACTATATCGAGCTTTCTAGCATCTATTTTTTGAACTGTTGGTAATAAGTAGTCCCATGTGATATAAACTTCATCATTTTCTATGATGCTTTGTGGCTCATGTTTCCAGTGTTTTTCAGCCACTTCAATACCATAATGTTTGCACAATCCCCAGTGCAACAATCTTGCCACATTATTATGCCTTTTAGTCTGCAGTCCTTCTGCCATTAGTATGTCACAACCAGCAATAAGGTGTGCAACTGTTTCCACTTCGGCTTTACAAAACCTACATTTGTCTGTTTCTCTCACATGTTCAATGGACTTTGTAAACCAATGTGTACGTAGCCCACTATCTTGGGCTGACAATATTAACCTTTCATCTCTTGGTTTGAATTTGCCTCGCCTTAACCATTCCTGTGTTCATTCCTGATCAACATGAGGTTCTTCCAGACGTTTTCTATACTTGCAACTATATTTATGCTTTTTCCACATTTTTGCCTTCTCATCTGGTCCTTCACCTTATATTCTTTCTTTTGTTATTTGGCAAATTCAGTTGCTGCCTGATTTTTATCCACTTCTGGTTTGATTTCCATTCCTGATTGATGCCAATATGCTTCTGCTAAATTAAGCAGAGGAGTCATCTTTGATTTATTCTCCTCATGTTTCAAAACTTTCACTATGTTTGGGCCTTGTGTGATCAGCAGATATGTGTAAAGTCTCACGACTGCAAATCTATACATATAATCAATTTCAAGGAGGCCCACCCCTCCTTCAGAATGGGGGATATATAATCTTGGTATGCACTGATTTTTATAAATCATTTGGTGAGCATGAAGCATCCTTCTTCTTTTCCTATCTAATGTAACACATTTTGGGGCCAGTCGATCACTCCAAAGCTTATTTAGGACAGGAAGAGCAAATTGGTTTATAGCTTGAATTTTTGTTCCTAGATGTCAGTGCTGTTTTCAGGATTAATTTAAATCTTCTGAAATATTCCTTACTAAGTTTTAATCACATTAGTTCGTGTTTTATTGCTAATCCTTCATCAATTCCCAAATATTTATACACTCCCTCTTGTTCAAGTTCTTTAATATCACATTCTTATCTCAAACTGATGTTTTCCTGATGTTGCAGTTTTCCTGCTTTAAAGGTTGCTTTTGCACATTTATCAAGACCAAATAACATTCTTATATTATCTGAAAAAGTTTTGACAACTTACAGTTGTGCTTTCAGTTCCTCATCTGATGAGCTATACAGTTTTAAATAATCTGACAAAGAGAATATGAGAAGTCTTTACACTTTGTGCTTTCAGAGAGCCAAATTATAGCCATGGCCTAAGCTGTTAAGTAGACAGCTTAATGGGTTAAGGGCAAGGCAGAATAGCAGTGGTGACAGAGTCACCCTGGAATATTCCCCTTTGAATTTTTATCCCTGGGATATTAATTTGTCCTTTATCATGGTATAATTACAAAGTGGCCTGCCACTGTTTCGTGGTCACTGTAATGTAATCTATCAGTGTAGGGTGTATCGTATACATTTTTAAGCACTCTTTTATCTATGAATGTGGGATACTATCAAATGCTTTTTTGTAGTCAAGTCCATGCCATACTTAGATTCTTCCCCTTTTTACAGTTCTCGACCATGACTTTAACAACAAATGATCCTTTGTTCCATATGACTTTCTTTTATTGCTCTTTTGTTCTACTGTCATAATTGAGTTTTCTTCTAAATGACTATAAACTCTGTCAGCATCAGTTCCCATGTATAGTTTATACATCGTCGGAAGGCAAATTACTGGTCTATAATTTTTAGGGTAGCTTGCAGGTTGTCTCTTAAGTAGGAGCATTGTTTTTCCTGTTGTTAACCAGGTTGGTGTCAGTTTGGGGTGTGCATATAAATAGTTCTTACTCATGGCTAAATCTCCATGCAAAGATGTTAATACTTTCAGCCAAAAGTTAGGTACTGCATCTGGGACTGGGGTTTTCCAATTAGAGGCTTTTCTTAATTTAGTTTCAGTCTCTGGCGGTTACTTCATCCCATTTCATATCCTGTATCTTTGAACCTCTTATTCTTTCTTTAACTATTTCTATCCATTTAGCAGCTTTGTTATGTTCCACAGGATCTTCATAGATACGTCTCCAAAATGTATCTATTTCTTCTTTTTTTGGCAGTCTTTCAATTCCTTTTACCTTATTTCCCAATTCTCTATAAAACGTTTTGGATCATCAATAAATTGCTTATTTTGTACTTCTCCTTTATATTTATTTTCATATCTTCTAAGTCTTTCTGCCTGTGCTGAAATGTTTAGTTTATTTGCGATAGTGCATGATAGATCCTGATCTGTTCTAATACTGTGCATTGCTTTTATCACGTCTATCTTTCTAAGTATTTTTGTTGATATGTTCCCTCTTCTATACTTTTCTAAAAGTGACACTTCTTGTCTTAATTGCTTTATAGTTTTCTCTATTTGATATTTTCATGATGGTATTCGATTTCTCCCCTTTCTCTCCCTCACTACCCAGTTTTCATGTGGTAGATCTTTATCAGGTATTAATTTAACTGCACAGTAATACATCCTGTTTACTTCTATCACATGGTTATTCACGAACAGTCCTAATTACTCTGTTCATTTGTTTTATCAGACTCTTGACTTTTTGGGTTTTATTAACCTTCTGAAGTCTATTTCTTTCATTGATCTTGATATATCTATGTCTATTAAATTAAGCAACTCTTCTCTTAGCTCATTTTCTTCCAAACTAAGGGTACATCCCTTGTTTTCCAATTCCTGTGGGCATTCTATAGAAGATTCTATAGCACCTTCCTGTAGCACATTCTCTTCAACTTCATCCCATGCCATTTGTTGCTCTATAATATGGGAACTCACTGGCCTATCACTCATAAACATTGACTGCATCAGAATTTACACAGTTTCCTGTCCCTTCCCTTGCTGTCTAGCTTCAAGTGAATGTTTAAACTGGTTTCCTGTGGAAGGCTCCAAATTATGTTCATATGGCACCTGACCAATTGCTTCCTGTTCCACTGATTTCCCTTTATTAATTTGGATATCAATTACTCTATCCTGTTGTGGTGCATTCTGAATAAGATTTTCTACACTGAATTCTTCATTTTGCAGGTACTCCATGACCTCAGTTTTTATTTCTTTAACTTTCTCATTACCAATCTCCTTTTCTAATTTTCCTGTTTGTCTTCTTATTTTTTGTATTGTAAAGTTGTCCGTGTCTGAATTCCTTTGCTTGTATTTCTCTTCAAATATCTTTGGTGCTACTCTTTTTTTATTGGTTAGTTTTGCTTTCTCCTTTGGATAAATATGATACCATATTACATCTCTTTTTCTTTCCCATGTCCATATGTCTTCTTCACATGTTTCCTGATCTTCCTGTTTCTCCCTACTTTGAGGACTCTCACCATCCTGCTGTGATGTAACCTGTGTTAGGCCTTCTACAACAAATCCTTCACTTCACAGGCACTCCATAACTTCATCTTCTATTTTTTTAACTTTTGCTTTACTAATCTTTTTTTATATGTTCCATCGTTGTGATGTTATTTTTTTTTTCTTCTGAAATTTTCCATATCTGGATGCTTTCGCCTATATTTCTCTTTGAATATCTTTGGGGCTGCCTTCTTCACATTCATTAATTTGGCTCTCTCCTTTGCATAAATATTGCACCATATAAAATCTCTCTTTCTTTCCCATGTCAACATTTCTTTTTTATAGTTTTCAAATTCTCTTGATATTGTTGTTTATATTTTCGCACTTCCTCAGATACTTCTTTTTCCAAACAGGTCAAGGTTTCTTGATCTATATATTGTTTTTTACAAATCTGTTGCATCAATGAACACAAATTTTCATTTGAAGCTTCTGACAGTTTTTCTTGCGGAAATATTTTTCTTTCTTCTAATTTCTCTCTTAACCATATTGTATATCTTGTGTCTAGAAATTCTGGGCTTTCTGCATAATAGTAGCAATACATAATTTCTTTCTTATCCTCAATAGTCCACTTTATTCTTTATGGCTGTTCTTTGGCCTATCAGTTTTTGTGATTTTTGTGGACTGCTAATTCCTTCTATGTAGGTTGTCCGATGATTCTCTAGTAGTTTTTGATAACCCCAAACATTCCCAGAGGTAATTGTCTCTAAATGCCCTATATACCTAAATAATCAATGGGAAATATATATATATATATATATATATATATATATATATATATATATATATATATGTGTTCCTTGCTAATGACAGTAACATTCCCACACATCAGGTCATATTAGTGATAAAAATACTGAAATCAGTGAACCATATAAGTATCTATGAGTTGTTGACAACAGTCTTTAAGCTCATGTCAACCCTGTAGTAAAAGGTTAAACAGAACCCTCTATAGACTTACATACATCCTGTGGCAATAATCCCACTTACAAATATTCTTTTGCCAAACTTTCCTATGGTTGTGTTGCTGTTGGTAACTATAATAAGCCAGCATGGTAAAAGCTAGACTTCTCATACTTCTAAATTATGCAGTTTTGTTGCTCAGTTAAATGCTAACTCTCATACACATCCATTGTACTGGATGTCCTTCAGTAACAGAAATATATTAATGCACTTTACCTTCACACACATACTACTCCACAAAAATCAAGTGGCCAGTGCTCAGTATGCTGTCTCATATTGTAAAACTGGCAGGGCACTCAGGAATGAGAAGGGGCATCTTCTAGAGGTACAAAGAACCCACAACAAATTAGGAGACAGGGAACCAGCTACCTTTGCCCCAAAGAACTGGAAACCCTAACCTTCAGATCTAAGGTTAATAAAGGAGCATATTACTCTCACTTGCAATGCCTTTCCCACAAACAGTATACTGAGGTGCCTAAATGCATGGTGACATAACTTACTCTTTTAGCTATATGCCTGGATATCTCCTAACAGTCTATGTAACTATTATATAACATGAACACGACATGTACTTGTTCCAGTCTATCTTATCTAATTATGACAAAATGTATATACAGAATACACTTATCTTCTAACCACTCTGTGGTTGGCTTTCTGTTAAATATAATCTTCGCAAGCTTATACTTTTCCATCATTTTCATTAGTTCTCATGTATTCCTACACTCCGCATCCCCAAGGCATCTCTTAAAACTCATTTTTCTCATTCAACTTTTCTGTTCCTCGTTAATTAATATGTATTTAGTTTCCAGGTCTACACTTCCTTGTGATTGCTAACGCATTAGTTTTATGATTTTGCACTATTTTTTCTAATATTTTATATATATTTTTATTTTGTACATACTATAATCCATTTCTTTATTATTTTTCCAGGTCCCCTCTGAAAATGACCTCTGCCTGACCTGTTTAACTTAACCCAATTTACAAAATGTAAAGGAAAGAATAAATGAATGAATAAATAGAGTAGAGTTCTCCAAGTAACCCAGCACTGGGGATGCGCAAGCCAATGCATTTCTTCATGGCAGTCCCAAGCCTGGATAAATTGGGAGGCTTATGTCAGGAGAAGGGCAACCGGTGTAAAACTTTTGCCAAATGACATATGTGGACAACAATACAGATTTCCATACCAGATTGGTCGAGGCCCAGGTTAACAACAACTGCCACCAGTACTGTTAGCCAACAGAGTGTTGGTGAAAATTGGCCTACTGTTGGCAGAAAGAGAAGGAAAGGTGGAAAGCATGCCCAAAGGCAGGAAGAGAAGAGGAAGGTTAGGAGTGTGGTAGTGAGGGTAAGAACTATGAATGTTGGCAGTATGACTGGTATAGGGAGAGAGCTAGCTGATATGATGAAGAGAAGGAGGGTTGATATATTGTGTTGCAAGAGACCAGATGGGTGGGGACTAAGGCCAGGAGTATCAGAGGTGGGTTCATATTGTTCTATCATGGTGTGAATGGGAGGAGAAATAGAGTAGGGATTATCCTGAAGGAACAGTATGCCAAGAGTATTTTGGCGGTAAAAACAGTGTCAGCGTGATGTTTATGAAACTGGAAAATGATGGTGTAATGATGACTGTTGTTAGTGCATAGAAAATGCTCCACAAGTTGAATGTGCAATGGATGAGAAAGAAAACTTTTGGAGTGAGTTGGATTAAGTGGTGATGACTGGACCCAAGGGTGAAAGAGTGGTGACTGGAGTGCATTTCAATGGGCATGTTGGTGAAGGGAACAGAGGGGATGAGGAAGTGATGGGTAGGTATGGCATTAAGGAGAGGAATGCAGAAGGTCAGATGGTAGTGGATGTTGTGAAAAGGATGGACATGGCTGTGGTGAATACATATTTTAAGAACAGGGAGGAGCATAAGTGACATACAAGAGTGGAGGAAGAAGCACACAGGTGGATTATATCCTATGTAGGAGAGCCAGTATGAAGGAGATTGGAGACTGTAAAGTGGTGATAGGGGAAAATGTAGTTAGGCAGCATAGGATGGTGGTCTGTAGGATGACGATGGTGATCAAGAAGAGGAGGAGAAGTGTGAGGGCAGTGCCAAGGATCAAATGGTGGAAGTTGAAAAAGGGTGATTGTGAGGTGGAGTTCAGGGAACAGTTAAGGCAGGCACTGGGTGGCAGTGAAGAGTTACTGAACAGCTGGGTTACTACAGCAGAGCTGGTAAGGGAGACAGCTAGAAAGGTGCTTGGTTTGACATCTGGACAGAGGAAGAAGGACAAGGAGACCTGGTGGTGGAATGAGGAAGTACAGGAGAGTATACAGAGAAAGAGGTTGGCAAACAAAAAGTGGGATTGTCAGAGAGATGAAGAAAGTAGACAGGAGTATAAGGAGATGAGGAGTATGGTGAAGAAAGAGGGGGTGAAGGCTAAGGATAAGGCTTATGGAGAGTTGTATGCAAGCCTGGCAATAAGGAGGGAGAAAAGGACTTGTATCAATTGGTTAGACAGAGGAACCAAGCTGGGAAAGATGTTCAGCAGGTAAGGGTGATAAAGGATAATGAGGGAAACGTACTTACAGGTGAGGATAGAGTGTGTTGAGTAAAATAGCAGAATGGAAAGAGTACTTTGAGGGTCTGATGAATGAAGAGAATGAGAGAGAAAGCAGATTGGATGATGTAGGGATACTGAATCAGGAAGTGCAAGACATTAGCAAGGAGGAAGTAAGGACAGCTATGAAAAGGATGAAGAATGGAAAGGCT
Organism: Protopterus annectens; assembly: GCF_019279795.1. NCBI lineage: Eukaryota > Metazoa > Chordata > Ceratodontiformes > Protopteridae > Protopterus > Protopterus annectens. The sequence continues at coordinate 273,556,417 of NC_056743.1, forward strand.
TTTGGTCCAGATGACATACCTGTGGAAGCATGGAAGTGTTTAGGACAGATGGCAGTGGAGTTTTTAACCAGATTATTTAATGAAATCTTGGAAAGTGAGAGGATGCCTGAGGAGTGGAGAAGTGTTTTGATACCGATTTTTAAGAATAAGGGTGATGTGCAGAGTTGTAACTACAGAGAGATAAAACTGATCAGTCACAGCATGAAGTTATGGGCAAGAGTAGTGGAAACTAGGTGAAGAAGGGAGGTGATGATTAGTGAGCACAGTATGGTTTCATGACGGGAAAGAGCACTACAGATGTGATGTTTGCTCTGAGGGTGTTGATGGAGAAGTATAGAGAAGGTCACAAGGAGTTGCATTGTGTCTTTGCGGACTTAGAGAAAGCATATGACAGGGTGCCTGGAGAGGAGTTGTGGTATTGTATGAGGAAGTCAGGAGTGGCAGAGAAGTATGTAAGAGTGGTACAGGATGTGAATAAGGGTAGTGTGACAGTGGTGAGGTCTGCAGTAGGAGTGACAGATGTGTTTAAGGTGGAGGTGGGATTACATCATGGATCAGCTCTGAGCCCTTTCTTATTTGCAAAGGTGATGGACAGGTTGACAGACGAGATCAGACAGGAATACCCCTGCACTATGATGTTTGCAGATGACATTGTGATCTGTATGGAACAGGTTGAGGAGACCCTGGACAGGTGGAAATATGCTCTGGAGAGGAGAGGAATGAAGGTCAGCAGGACTAAGAATATGTGAATGAGAGGGAGGATAGAGGAATGGTGAGGATACAGGGAGTAGAGTTGGTGAAGATGGATGCGTTTAAATACTTGGGATCAACATTTCACAGTAATGGTGAGTGTGGAAGAGAGGTGAAGAAGACACTACAGGCAGGGTGCAGTGGGTAGAGAAGAGTGTCAAGAGTGAATTATGACAGACTGGTACCAGTAAGAGTGAAAGGGAAGGTCAGAGCTGGAGAAGGCAGAGTTAAAGATGTTAAAATTTGCATTGGGTGTGACAAGGATGGATAGGATTAGGAATCAGTATATTAGAGGGTCAGCTCAGGTTGGACGGTTTGGAGACAAAGCCAGAGAGGCGTGATTACATTGGTTTGGACATGTGCTGAGGAAGGATGCTGGGTATATTGGAAAAAGGATGATAAGGATAGAGTTGCCAGGTAAGAGAAAAAGAGGAAGGCCTAAGATAAGGTTTATGTATGTGCTGAGATAGAACATGCAGGTGGTTGGTGTGACAGAGCAAGATGTAGAGGACAGGAAGAAATTGAAACAGATGATCTGCTGTGTCAACCCCTAACGGGAACATCTGAAAGAAGAAGAAGAAGAAGAAGAGCTCTCCAAGTCCAGCCCTACACTTACAAATTCATTTCATGCAGATGTAGTACAGTATTTAAAGGTAATGATTAGCATCTAGAATGACCACTGTCAGTCTTATTATCCAAAAGAACTGTTGCTTGAAGATCAGACTAATAATTGAACCAATAAATACTTTGGTATTCCAACAAGGAGTCACCATCATTCAGACAGACAGTTTTATGGTAAGATATAATATTTAACAGCTTATCAAAAGTTTACATATAGCAGTGATAAGACAGTCTGAAGTCGCCAAAACAAGAATATATGCAGTTGCCATTTTCCCTCTGCTCTGGGACTACTACAGGACAAGTACAGCCCTATAAGCATCTCACACACTTTGTAATTTAGCATCTCCACTTAATTTACTACTTCTCCTTCTTCACTCCATTAATGCTATCAAAGACTTTATGCAGAAAAGCAGAAACTTCTTTAAGTTTTCTAAGTTTCAAGATCTGCAAAAGCAAAGAAAATCAAAAACTGAAGCGAATGCTGCAAACAGGAATTGCTATTAAATATGACATTTTATTTAGGTTCATAAGTACTTATTCAGATATTGATTTGTGAGCATCTTATGAACCCTAGCCTTACATTCTCATAGTAAGATTTTAGACCTTATGTTTTATATATGAATAACCCAGAATCAAGCAGAACAAGGATATGTTGGCACATTTACTTGTAGCCACTTTCCTTGAGAAACATGGAAGCTAAAATGGGGATGAATTTACAATTTGCCATCTAATCAATAAAATTATGTATGAAGAGAGAGAAGTACATTGGCTTATGTGGAATGGAAGACGGTTCCACAGAAGCTGTATTCTGTAATACTTGTGTATCCCTCCAACATGTTCTAATTATATTGCAAAAAAGATCGAGAACATTTGTTCAGGTGTTTATGCTACCACTAGACTTGCAAATGTAATGTATTACTGCTCAATTTCTGAGTTATTTGGCTTTTGCTACATACCTACAGTCAACTGCATTACTAGCTGAGTTAAGTACAAACCTGTAGTGTTAAAGTTTGTACTGCATTTTATTTTATTTTTCTGTGTATTTGATTGTTTCATTGGTCTGTGTCTCTCTGTAGTTATTTATTTTTCTATTTAATTGTTTCATAGAATACTCTGGTCTCTCTCTGTCTCTGCAGTTAGTGGGAGCTATTGTGCTTCACTTTATTGATAATCAGTGTTAAACTCTTAGCCTAGAAGGTTTCTGTGTATTTATAAGAGTTAGTCACATATCTTTGAATTTCTTACTGCTCAATTTCTGAGTTGTTCGGCTTCTGCTACATGCCTACAATCAACTGCATTACTAGCTGAGTTAAGTACAAACTTGCAGTATTAAAGATTGTACTGCATTTTATTTTATTTTTCAGTGTATTTAATTGTTTCATTGGTCTGTGTCTCTCTGTAGTTATTTATTTTTCTATTTAATTGTTTCATAGAGTACTGTGGTCTCTCTCTGTCTCTGCAGTTTGTTTCCTGCCCGCCCTCCCTGTTCTTGTTCTAATATTAATCTCGGTGGCTTTGGAACTGCCCGCTCCTCCTGTAAATTTGTGTTTGCACACTCCTCCTGGGTCTATCTCATTTTCTCACTCAACCAAGTTCAGTGAGATCATATTTTGACTTCAGACTCTCCTACCAGACCCATCTGTTCAGCTCTATCCCAGATCATTTCCAGTCTAGCGTCACTATCTCATTCTACCGAATACAAAGAGAACATTTGTGAAGGGCAAGCCACTTAGGTCCTTAATTTTGAATCATCTTCTGTTTCTCCTTTCTCCCTTTCTCCCTTTCCATGTTCCAAAAAAAAAATTCTAAGCTTGTTTCCTGCCTTTCCTGTAACTAGTTTAGTCCAGATACAGATTTGCTGTAACCAGGACTGTTTGTAAGCTTCTGAGCCCCCAAAGCCTTTCTGTGTTGGAGGGAAGCCTTCTAGCTTATCAGTGGGAGTGGTAAGTACTAGGTAGCCTTAGTTTATTGGCCATTTCAGCAGTTTTTCCATCTCTTTCAACTTTCTGGTTTAAAAGCCTGCATTTGCACATGCTTCCCACCTTTCCTGTAACTAATTTAGTCCAGATACAGATTTGCTTTATCCAGGACTGTTTTGTAAGCTTCTGAGCCCCCAAAGCCTTTCTGTGTTGGAGGGAAGCCATCTAGCTTATCAGTGGGAGTGGTAAGCACTAGGTAGCCTATCTACCACAAGTGTGGTTTCTGTCCCAGAAATTGTAGTTTATTGGTCGTTTGGGGCAGTTTTTCCATCTCTTTCAACTTTTTGGTTTAAAAGCCCGAGCTTGTGCTTGTTTCCCAACTTTCCTGTAACTAGTCTAGTCCAGATACAGCTTTACTGTATCCAGGACTGTTTTTAAGCTTCTGAGCCCCTAAGCATTTCTGTGTTGGAGGGAAGCATTCTAGTTTATCAGTGGGAGTGGTAAGCACTAGGTAGCCTATCTACCACAAGATCCAGGTACAGATTCTTAGTTTAAGCACTTGAATTTGCTTATTCATGCTCAGCACTTGTTCAGAACTTGTTGTTAGCACTAAATAAGCTACAAATTACTTCAGCACTCAACCTTCCTCTTTACCTAGAGGAAAACAGTTTTTGTACTTACTTTTCTCACTTGCTTAGAGAAAAACAACTCTTATACTCACTTTCCTCACTTGTCTAGAGGAAAGTCGATTTTATTCAGGCATGTCCAAGGGTCAGCTCCCAGTACTCTCTCCTGTCTATCTGATGAATATGGGCATCTTGAGGCAATGCAGCAATTGCCTCATGTACACAGACAACCCTCTCCCCCTACCACCCAACCCCACAACCTGTGAGAGATGCACTTATCTAGCCAAACTGGAGGTAAAGCTCTCTCCAACCAAGACTGCACTTGACAGTCAAGAGGAGAAGGTAAATACTTGCACCACACCACACTCATTACATAGTCCCACTAAACCTACACCACCAAAATCCACACATAGAAACACAAAAACATTCACAGAGGCTCTCAATAATAATATGCTCAAGCAACAGAGACCTCCAAAGCAGAAATGCAAGCAACCTCCACCCCCTATCACAACCCAAATGACACATAGCCCACAGACTCAGTGTGCCAATAAACCATAGCCCAAAAGGCAAACCAACATACCCAACACACTAGTCATAGGTGACTCTATAGTCAGGCACACTGATGTCCCACTCACCAGGCTAAACAAGGAGAATATTACTGTCAGCTGCCTGTCGGGTGCCAGGATCCACCACATAACCGACGCACTCAGGTCACGCCAAAACAAGTACAAATATGAATTTGTCATTGTCCATGTTGCTGTAAACGGCCTGAGACATACCTCCCTGGACTACATGAAAAGAGACATGGAAGACCTCTCTGATTTTGTAGCCCAGGCAGGTATGACCCTAGCTCATAGTAGCATCCTGCCATTGCCCAGAATAATACTGCTGTACAAGGACACAATGATTGACTTCAACAATTGGCTAAGCTTCTGGTGTCATTCTAAAGGGATCCAGTATCTCTCTGCCTGGGATGACATGGTCGACAGGCCATGATGCTTTGCCAGAGATGGCCTGCACCTGTCACTTCTGGGATTCTGGATACTGGCTAAGGCTTGCCATCCCTATAGTGCCTTTTTTAGGCAAGGGTCAAATGACAAATTCACCACCATAACAGGAACAGGCAAGCAAAAACTGAGGGTAATGCTACTCAATGCTAGACGTCTAAATCTCAAAAGCACTCACTCAAGGCACAACTTAAAATGGAGAACATCTATACCTGTGCAGTGACTGAGACCTGGTTCAAGGCTCTAGAGATCACCCCTGCATTACCAGCCTATAACTCATACCACACTTTTCAGCCATCTAACCTGGACCAGAACACCAAAGGTGGAGGTGTGTCATATTCATTAAGGATATCCACACCTCCATGCTAGTTGCGCAGCATAATGCATCCGAGGTTATCCAAGTGCAACTAACTCTGGGCAAAACTGCAATCCAAATTGTAGGTTGCTACAGATCCCCCACCATGCCCCAGGATTCCCACTCCTCTTTTCTTGATATACTGGAAAATATTAGGGTTTAACCAAACACCCTAATAATGGGCGATATCAACTAACCCACCATTAACTGGGAAAACTACTCATATACCAACTCCTTCGCTCAACGCTTTGTGGAATTTATAAATTCCAATGCCCTGGATCAACTTATCCACACCCCAACTAGGGGCAACAATATCCTAGATCTAGTCACGTGAAATCAACTCCTCGTTGGTCAGATCCAACCATAAGCTAATCACCCAAGATATCCGCATCCCGCCCCCACCCACCATTAAGGAAACCATGGTAAAAAAATTTTCCAAAGCCAACTTCATGCTTCTTAAGACAGAAGTGGTGAACTTCATGACACCCATTCAGATGGACAATACAGTTATGACTGCTGAATTCTACACAAATGCACTCTATAAACACTTACATGAGTGCATGGATCGTGCTATCCCAAACAGAACCAAGACACTATCCTCCAAAAAAAAAGGAAGCCAATGTGGTGGTCCCCTGCCATAAACAAACTCTACAACAGAAGGAAGAAACTGCTGCAAAAGAGAGTAAAATCCCATGAGTGGAGGAGCTGCCTGGTCAGCCTCATTAAGAAGCTGAGATCCCTTATAAAATTCTTCAAAGCTAGCTATGAAAACAAAATCACCACTGATTCTAAGGGCAACCACAAAGCATTCTATGTCAAGAATCTCAATGGCAACACCCAGATCTGCTCTGAGTTACAGCACAATGGCACGGAAATTACAGAACCGACTGATATTGCCAACATCCTGGCAGATAGGTTCAGTGCTAACTTTACCCCCCTCTCACCCCCTAAAGGGCCCATATCTATACAGGAAGAATGCAGAGTCCCTGTAATCACATCTATGCAGGTAAAAGCTGCACTCTCTAAAAGCAAAAACACTGCATCAATGGGACCGGACAACATCCCAAGCTGCGTTTTACACGAACTTCAGAACAAACTGGCTGCCCACCTAAGCACCATGTTCAATCATAGTCTTACATCAGGTTTTGTGCCCACTGAATGGCACACAGCAACAGTTATCCCACTTCACAAAGGGGGAGCCACAACTGATCCCAGGAACTATCACCCTATTAGCCTGATGAGTCTGGTCTGCAAGGCCATGGAATGTATCATCATGAAACTCATAAACAAAGACATTGGTAACCTCCAAACTCTGGACCCCACCCAGTTCAGGTTTGTGAAAGGCAGATCATGCCTTCTGAACCTGATCGACTTCTTTAAGGCAGTCACCAAAGCCGTAGATGAGGCTAAGGTGGTTCACACAGCCTATCTTGACCTCGCCAAGAATTTCGACACCATCCCTCATTCTGGAATTATAGCTAAACTCACTAAACTAGGTATAAATCCCTACGTCACAAGATGGGGTGCCAACTGGCTCACTGACAGAACCCACACTGTAAAAGTTGCAGACTCCAAATCTGACTTCAAACCAGTGACAAGTGGAGTACCACAGGGTTCAGTCCTGGGACCTCTCCTGTTTGGTATCTACTTCTCTGAAGTACAGGCTAACATAGAAGGCCTCTGGCTAATGAAGATCACAGATGACTGCAAAGTAGGAGCCATAGTCAAGTCCCCAAATGATGTGGACATCCTACAGAAGGGCATCACTGAGACAGATGCCTGGTGTCAGAGGCATGGCCTCAAGCTCAATGCCAAAAAGTGCATCATCATCCCCTTTGGTTATAACTCTGTACCCATGAACTACCACATAAACGGAATTCTACTTAATACCAAATGTGTGATAAGAGACCTTGGGACCCAGGTGGACAATAGTCTCTCCTTTGATAATCACATCGCCACAGTAGTCAGGAAATCCTTCTATTTGGCACACCTCATCACAAAAGGGTTCTCATCCAGGAAAAAAGAGGTCATTGTTCCCCTCTCCTCGGCAGTCATTAGACCCATTATAGAGTACAACGCCCCTTTTGGAATGTACCTCACAAGACATCTGCAGCAGCTGGAAAGGCCACAGAAGTACCTCACAAAGAGGATTACTGGCCTCAAACAGATGACCTACACTGACCATCTCAAAAAACTCCAGCTTTACTCTGTAGCATATTGCCTACTCCGAGGAGATCTCTGCCTAGCAATGTAAAGCTATGTTAAACCCAGAGCTGTTGGACATGCTACACCTTAAGAAATCCCAATCCCTCAGAGCTACACACTTTAGGGACCTAAACTTTGTCACCGCAATAAACAGGACATGCTGGAGGGATAGATTCCTGTCCCAGAGACTTCCTATACTCTGGAACAAGCTACTCATCTATGTCAAGCTAAGTTCCACATTAGCACATTGCTTCTGAGATTTCTAACATAATTATATGTGATTTGGTCTTATCCTTTCCCTAGGTGGCTATCTTTACTTCACATCTGGCTTTGGTTGATTTCATCAGCATTTGGAGCTCCTCAATAAGTTTAAAAAGAGCATTTTATCATCATCAGAGTTAAATTTATATTTGTGAACAATGTTTTTTTATATTATTATAGTGCTTGTTTATACCTGGGTTCCACCATAGGGGTTTATTCTTAAATTTGGCACTGTATTTACTTCAGATGGGTCCATATGCCTGTAAGCAGCTATTTACATATGCATAGAATCTGGTGGTAAAGGATTCTACCTAAGCAGTAGGGAATCAGGTTAGGAGGGGATTTTGAATTTAGTCAAGTCACTCAATTTTACTAGAGTAGCCTTAGCATAATCTCTGATGCTGAGGTATTGTAGGATGCTTCTACCTCTTTTTATACTTACGGTGAATGTGACTGATCCATGGTATAATCTGACCAGGGATGAAGTGACAGATAGTAAGGAGAAAAGCTGTCCCATACTGATAAGGACAGAGTCCAGGACTTTCTTGCTCCTGGTTGGTGTACAGTCTTAAGTAGTCCAGAGAGACTGTATTGATGAAGTCCAGAAACTTCTGGGCATACACATGTAGGCATATCCAGTTAAAAGAGTGATGGTCAAAGTTTTCTATGAGAAAAGTGTTCGGCATAATGCATAGAGACGTCATACTAGTTAGGTAGGAAGTATGGGCCGAAGGGGTCATAGAGGGCCTTACAACTGGTTATGATACAACAGGTTTTGATACTAGTAGGTTAGACATGGAGGAGTCCCAGGACTTTATCTTATCTAATGAGCCTTGAGGTGATTTTTTTCTTAAGAACATGGAGACACCACTACCTTTAGTGTCTTCATCTAATGTGCTGGGCCTCAAAATGTGGTAAGCAATGAAATCTTGCACTGCTTTAGTGCTCTCATTGGTTTTGAACTAGGTCTCCATTACAATGCATATATTCAATGTTTTCAAGGGTAAAGAGTGCCTATAGGGATTGCAGTTTTTTGTTTAGGCTCCCAGCATTGAGAAGCAATACCTTTATGTTACCTGTGTTCTGTTTAGTTATGTTGAAAGCTTTAAAAGATAGATATTGCCTAAAAAGGCACTATGGGCGTGGACATGGATTTAGACAGTACATGAAAGGATTTGCAGGGGGGGGGTGATAAGTGCAGGCCATCCCTGGCAAAGTGGTTAGGACTGTCTATTATCTTGTCCATGGCAGGAGCATATTGTACCCCTTTAGAATGACACCATAAAATAACCCATGTTGAAGGCAATAATCCTTTGTTCATATTATGGCATCACTCTTGGAGATGATGGAATGCTGCTCACAGCCAGGTTCATACCTGCGTCGGACACATATTCAGAGAGCTCACTATTTCTCTCTTCATATGGCCTAATGTGGCACGTCTCATGCCATTTACACCCATGTACATTATATGTAATATGGGCACTTGTGGTGCAGGTGCCTGAATGTGGTGAATCCTTGTACCTGATTGGTAATGGACTCTTACTTTTTCCTTGTACAGTCTAGCAAGAGGTGCATCAGCGTGTTTTACTATAGAATCACTTATGACTAGGATATTGGACTGTGTGGAGATTTATTTTACAGGCTTTTGAACTGAATCAATGTGACTCTTACATGTGTTTCGTGGTGGGCACTGCCTGCATTGTGTGTTCATGAGGTTGTTGATGGCACTCAGCGACCGTAGGTCTATGTGATTGGTCTGAGCTGTGTGAGATCAGTTTAATGTGGTGTTTTGTGTGGTACTAACAATTTGCTTCTTATTTCTAGTTGCTTTGTGTGAGAGCTTTGCACCAATTACATTATATAATTACATCTCACACATTGTCAGTTTGTTTTAGTAGTAGGCAGTTGTCAGTAAATATGACAATTACTGCTTTGTCTCAGGATGCCCATTTCAACCAAGATGGCTACAGAAACAGTAGGGAAGTGCAAATCCATGTTCCAGATGCTAATATAAGCTAAAGGGGGAATATAAATTGTGAGGTTTGGAGTTGACCTACTCAAGTGCACTCTGTTTAAACAATGTAAATCAACATGCTTGTAAGTGCAAACTACACCCTCTTCATCCAACTACTAAGAGAAGCATTTTGGCTCATAGTTTAACTATTTATTTGGGGTACACTAGTTAAAGTGTTGGTAGAGAAAATCTGATTTGAGCACAGTCACAAGGTAGGTAGTAAATCTGTCTAGACTGACTATCATATTAGCTTTAGACATGCAGTGATGTACCACTGCTTAACTCTGCAGTTTACATAGCTGAAACTGGCTGGAGTTGCAGAATTTAAAAATGAAAGTGCATGAGTATGTTGAATAAAGCATTGTGTGATGTTAAGCAGAGTGTTGTTGCATACTGTTAAGCTAAGCATAAAAGTGAAAGAACTAATAAAAAGTAGTATAACTGAGTTATGGGTATTGCTTTTCGAGAAAGAAATGAAGCTAAAACTACAGATTACCTCATGAGTTTCCTCTTACACATCAAAAGTGAAATTTCCAAAGCTTCATCAGAATAATTTTATGTATATTGTTCATTTGTTTTAAATGTATTCAGGCCTTGTTTCAGATTATGGAGAAGTGACAGCTCAAATTAAACATCAAGTGGCCTGAGCCTGGATCTGTGGCTTAAAAAACACCAGCTTTGACTGTGACCCAGCTGGGCAGCACTGTGGTACAGTGAGTAGAATTATTACCTCAAAGCAGGAGGTTCTCAGGTTTGATTCTTTGCTGGGTTGTCTTCTTTGTGGAATCTGCATTTAATCTGGTGTTCATATGGGTCTTCCTTGGGTACTCTGGTTTCCTCCCCATCCCAAAGATGTGTATGTGTGCGTGTGTGTGTGTGTGTGTGTGTGTGTGTGTGTGTGTGTGTGTGTGTGTGTGTGTATGTGTGTGTGTGTGCGTGTGCACGTGTGTCTGTGTGTCTATGCATGCAAGAGAAGGATATGGGAGAAAGGACTAACAATCTACTTTTGTTCTTCACTTGTCTAGAAAACTCTGTGGATTGTATCTGCTATTTATGGAGTCAATCAGATGTGACTCAGCAACATTAGGTGTTTAATCCAGATGGCCAGAATTTGAACAGCAGCTTGAATTCTCAAAACGCCCTTTGCAGAGGTAGGAGTGTGAAGTTAATGTCAGCTGTCCTAGCCTGACAGAATTTTCTGTGATGCAGTTGACTGCTTCATAGAGCATACAAGGCCCTCTCTGTGATGCAGGTGCCCATGTGAACCACCACAGGTGGGGTTTGGTACTGGGTAGAAATGCCCTCATTGCCTGCATTGCTGGATATGGGCAAAGGCATAGACATTTCCATGGCTACTTGTATAACAATCCATCCCCCTGCACAGCTGTTGCCTGCATCCCATGGACTGAGTAGTGGCAGCATTATAAACAGGCTCAGGTGAGACACAAAGTGGTGATAATTGATGACCAGCAGGTACAGAATGAAAAATGATACAGTAAAAAAGTAAGTTGCCAAGTCTGTCTTTCTTTTCCTCTCCGTTTGTTAAATTGTCAACATGATTGTGATCTGAGGACCCTCTTTAGCCTTGATGTAGGCCAAAGACAAAAGGACACAATCAAAACTAAATGTCTATCGTAATTTATAATGCATGTCTTCTATATATATCCATTAGACTTTATTTGTTTTCATTTCTTTTTTTCTGTGCTTCATTTTTTTTTTTTTGGGTGGTTGAGTATTTCTTTGCTTATTTACTTATTTAGAAAACCCTATAAGATCCATATTTGTAGTTAAACATTTTTAAGTAGCAGTATCCAAACAATACTTTTAGGTACTCTTGAATTTAATATTTTCAGTCAACTGTAAGACAAAGATGGTCATGTGTCAACACATTTCAGTGGTGTACAAATACAGAACATAATTTACAGCTCTATAATGCTGAATGTACCATTTCTAGAGAAGGATGTGCTTGAAATTTGATGGACCCCACTTGAATAAATCATAATTAATTTCTTACAACAAAAGGGTATGGGTACTTTGGCAAAAGTACTGAAGTGACTTGGAAAAAATATTTAAATGTTTTCTACATCAGGCTATACTGCAGCATTAATCTGAGAGGAACTAAATATTTTTGTGAAGTACAACTCCACTTTCTCTGCATATTACAGCTGCCATGATTTATGTTTATACAGAGCTGTCTGTGGCCATATAAGAAAAGTGCAGCTGCATTTTTATTCATTATTTAGTAATTTAGTAAATACAATTACATGATGTCTGTAAATCATTTATATATATTTGCTTGTGTACACCCTAACTAAACCAAACCATCAGATGTATCACTTATAAACTGTTATAATCTCTTATTGTCTATATGTCAAATTGAGTTAATAAACCATCAAAAAGAAAAGATCCAACTTGAACAAAATATAATAAAATCTACTTGACAAAGCAACTAGAGTTTTAGTAAGCATTTTCAGCTAAAAATCATTAAGACATTCGACTGAGAAAGTCAATGATTTTAGAAAAAATCATTAATTTTAGGTTTATTATTTGCTTTCACCATGTGTTTTTTTATGATTATATATATTTTTTTACCAAATATTGTGCTTATTAAATTTTGTCCATGTAATGATTGAAAAAGAGTTTGGTTCAGTTCATTTGTTTGATTAGCAAGTCAGTTAATAAATTAATACCTCCATGTTCATTGGCAAGTACTAAGCTAGCTGCCCTTGCAGGCCATTTTAAGCCTAGCCAGTTTCCGTTTTTATTCTCAAAATAACCTATCCCATTTCATTAGGGATTAGCCTTACCCATCCAATGGTCAATGATTATATGTTACCCCTAATGAGAATAATTGAGATTATACCAAAGATAATATGAGGGGATAATGCATTGGGGAGCTGCCTCTGTCCATTAGTAGTACAAGGGACAGTCTGGGGGTAAATTTTCTGTTTCCAGTCCATGGATCCAAGTTGTGCTTGAATATAGACAGGGATGAGCTTTGCTGTATGTGGATGGGGAGTTTGTTCCACAGCAGCAATATCCTCTGTGAGATATACCTCTCTCTCCAAACCATTCTGAGACAATAACATCCCTAGATCTAGGCGCAATCCCTTTGTTTAGAAGCTGTGGAATGTAGGATTTTCTTACAACAATGGATATATGTTATTCAAAATTTAATTCACTTACGTTCCCAAACCCAAACAACTTGGTCAAGTATTGTTAATGTGGTAGTTTCTTGGGCTAGATGACTTCCCAAAGGATACAACAATGCATTTTTTGGCATTTAATTTCAGTCTGAGATTTTGGAACCAGTTATTTATTTGGGACAAACCTTTCTGCAGGATAGCCAAATCATTTGAGAATTCAAGGGTTGCTCCTAGCTTGCATTCATCTGCAAACGTAGTCAGCCAGAGCTCTTTTGTTTTAGCATTTACTTCAGAAAACTATGATTAATATGCATCATAATATATAAGCATGTATTTGATTATGAGAGAACGCTGAATACATATTTTTTTTATTTCTGTTATGTTTGTCAACTACTTACAGATGTACAAGTCATATAAGGAAGTGAGAAAATCATGCAACATTGGTATGATTTTCATGTAAAAATCAGCTTTGACTAGTTTGCTTGTTTGTGTCTTTCGGCTTTTCCCGGTTAGGGGTCGCCACAAATTATATTAAATAATAATATTACCCATCTGTTAAGCAGGTAGGCCGACTGTACACAATCCTTTTTGAGGGGCAACCCAGGAGCAATGTCTAGTTAAGTGACTTGCGCAAGGTGGCACAGTAGGCAAATGAGGGCTGAGGGAATCAAACCCTGTACCATAGAAATTACAATTCACAGCCTTAACCTTCTTTACCACCTGCCAGGTTTGCATATCTTTTGAGAGAGATGACAGATTATGTCATTATTATTTGAAAAAGGGTGTTTGTGCAACAACATGTTCACAGACTGAAACCTCAGAGTAGATAACTGCTGCACATATGCAACATAAGTTATTGCATTTTCCTAACTGGGGAACCACAACACACTGCTAGATTAACACTTATAGTTAAAAATGTGTCTTTTAATAATGATTCAATTTTTATCACTGGTGTTTAATAGACTGGTGATGATGAAAAGCTGTCAAGGAAAGATGTATGTAGTAGATCATTTTACACATGGACGGACAGACACAAACATGTCCACTTTTTTGGCAAGAGTTTTGCTATATGCATACATGCAACACACCTACAGATAATTAACACCCTACATCATTAATTTGCCTGTTGGGTTGTGTTCTGTAGCACTTTACAATTATTTCTTGTTCTGCTCCCTTTCTATCTTTGCTACTACTCAGCAAAATTCATGATGTCAGCATCCAGCACTGAGAAATGATTGTTCCTATTGAAATCACATTATTTATCTGTCTGTCTGTCCGTTTGTCTATCTATTTGTTAACAAGGGTAGAGCATTGATTCACAGGGACCATTTTCAGCCTCAGCCTGGAAGCACCATCTGGTAAAGTGATTTCTTCAAAGTCATGCTGTAGGTAAACAAAGGCTGAGGGAATTAAACCCTGGGCAGCATGAACTGGCTCATAGGTGTTTACTAGGCTACCAACCATTTGGGCCTTTTTAAGTCTAGCCACACATCCCAACTCTCCAACAGGTTCTAGTACCCTTGATTAGTATAAGCAGGGGCCTGGGGGATGAACCATTTACAGGTTACTGTGTCCATTAGAGACATAGGTGCCAAACCAGGGATAAATTTCCAGTTTCCTATCCAATTGTTCAAGTTGCACTTGAATTGGGTTAGGGATGAACTCTGCTTCACATAGATGGGAAGTCTGTTCCACAGATGTGGTAGTCTCTGGGATACATCTCACTAAATCCTATATTGTCATCCCACTAGCAATATGACAAGAACACTCCCAAAAATTATTTAAACTCAACTAAGTCCTACCTAATCAGTTGTCAGTTCTGTACTTGTGATGTTCCTGAATATTCTCCAAACTGTTACTGCCACAGTTCTTATGTAACTGGCCATAATACAGACACTTCTTTACAATATCTAACTATCATCTGCCCATCTTCAGTATTCATCTCCCTTTACGCTGGACCTCAACACTTCATAATTTGTAACCATCTTCATCCTATAATAACTTCACTATTTCCTACTCAATATCTATTTTAGCCGATTCCATTTGAAATAACTAGAGTCTCATAAGCTTAATATGAACTAAAGGTTTACTGCATTCTGCATTTAAGTGTTGTTTTCATAAACTGTCATATTACAATTCAAATACATGCATTTACTAATGTACATTTGCTATTTTATGTATGTGCATTATTTTTTGATTATCATATTGTTATTAGTATATGCATTTATTATGTAAATATCGTAAAATTACTTTTACTCATTCTGTAGAATTGAGCATTTCTCAAATGTTCTCCACTGAAAATGTGACTCCTATCCAGTTGGACTTTACCGGTAAAATAAAGTAATACAGTTAGGGGTGTGTGTAATGAGTTTATCTTTTATTTTAGAGACTTAATATTTAGGTTTCACCACAGGGGGTTATTTTTGAATAATGCATTTTATTTATTTCTGAAGGATACAGATGCATCTATACATCTACTTATGTGCAGAGAATCTGACAGCAAACAATTCTGAATAAGTAAATGAGCAAGATGGAAAGGAAGTTTCTGAATTTTGCCAGGTCAGTTTTTTTTAATTCCTCAGATGGAACTCTATAAGGCAACTCCCTGTCTTAAAGGGCATTTAACGGCTGTGCCCCAACATCCTCTGGCAGGGCCTGAAGCCTTAGCCCATCTCATCTGCTGTACAGTCACACATCCAAACTACTATTCAAACTCTGGTCACCTGAGCCATAATCAAGGTTTTATTTGGTATAAGCCACCAGCAGGGGTGCTATGAGATTTTTTTTTTTAAATAAAAGGAAACTTTCTAGATCCACAAATCCTAAAAACAGTTGGGATTCTTAGTAGACGAAGGTCTGAAGTCTGGTTCCAAAGATTCAACTTCAAAGACACCCTTGCCAGGCTTCAAAACTTGGATTGACAAGCTAGAAGTTTAGGAAGGTCTTGTAACACTCAGCAGGAACACCCAGTGTCCACACACTGGAGTTAAGAGTCTATCAAACTACACTGCAATGTGCAACTGCACACTGAGCCAACGGGAATCTAGTGTGCAGAGACGCACTTTCCCACACACACAAGTCATGGTGGAGCTTAGAAAAGCACCTGTAGGGTTGCTCTGCTAGGGGGAAAGGGCAGGCAGCCCTGCAGGAATAGTGAGCTGGCAATCTCCCTGCCACCAGACTTGTTGGAAGACTATGAGCTCATGAGCGATTCGCAGGCAAGAATGAATGGACCATAGTGCACTCACATTGTCCAGGAATTCCCAGCTTACTTATCACTGAAGAATGCATCAACTGTGTGCAAGCAGAAGTCATCAGGGTCAGTCCTATAGGAAGGAAAGGAAAAAAGGCATCACAAAATCTTCTGACGGTGACCTAGAAGACAGAGCCCTTGTTGCCTATCTGATGCCAAGGAGAGGGGGAGCGAAGACAGCTAATACAGAGTATGCTAGCTCTTAACCCACTGAAAGAGGGGAATGATACCCTCCATCTCTGAATAAGTTAAAGAAGGATCCCACAGAAACTGTTATTAGGGTTTGGCTCTAGGTTCTAAAAACAACTACCCCTCTGGTGGAGGCTCTGAGTTCACTGATAGTAAGGGCATACCATGGGGGAACACAAGCAAGCTCGTGGGGGAGTACCCTTGAGCTACAAATCTTTGAAACATAAATGTGCTCCACAACAATGCTGATTCCACCCTCCCTTTCTGCAACTAACCCCATAGCCGGCCTTAGGCATAGGCCAACTAGGTGGCCACCTAGGGTGCCATTCTAAAAGGGGCGCTTTTCTGATATTTATTTGATGTAGGTAGACCAGGATGGGGGCACTTGGGTGGTGTGGGGGGGGTGCCATAGAGTCCTTCTGCCTAAGGTACCAGTTGACCTAAGGCCGCTCCTGACTAATCCATTCCAAATTCAGATGCCTAGGAACAAGCACTTGATTCAGTAACACTAACTCCTTCAGTCCAGTAAGACAATGCATAGTGCTCAAGCTGTAACAACTTTCAAAAGGTGCAGCATCAGAAGCATTAGTGGTAAACATCAGACGTGGGGCTGTAGAGGCAACCCCTCAGAGCTCAACAGTAGTCTGCTGACTTTATGGCCCCTATTCTCCTTTTCAGTGGACGTTTTCATTTTGGATGGGATATCTGAAAAGATCTGGTACTTCTACATAACAGAAATGAGCTGCTTAGTGACAGCCAAAAGCCTCTGCTCAGGTACGACTGGAACACTAACTCCCTTTTTTCTAATGTTTTATTTTTCCTACTATGCTCCACACAGACAGACATGATTAGGCCCATACACACTGAGCTTCACTGTCTTTGTAAGGTACAAAGGTATTATTTTACTGGAAAAGCTCACCAAGACTCTGCCACAACTTACTATGAGGGAAAGGTTAGTTTGCTTTTACTTTCTTGTATTTTATATTACTTTATTGTCTTCTATTCTGTATACTGTGATTTATTTACAGTATCTTTTACTTGTATTCTGCTTTTAACTGCATACTAACACTAGAAATATACCACAGCTCTATCTGTGAGTCACACAAAAATGTTTCCCCCACCCTGGTGCTGTGTCTTAAACACAACCTTCTAGCAGTCTGCCCCTTATGTTAATTTGAGCACATACTCCCTTCCCTCTCCTCTTTCGCTGGCTGTGGGTAATCGCAAAATCATCATTTTGCGATATCACTCCCATTCAGCTATTTGCCATCCCACTGTATTTCATAGAACCGGAATACAAAGTGCCCACCCCCATTTCAATCTATCTTGCCCTTTTAAAATTAGTGGCTCTCCACTTAAACAGCTAAAGCTCAAGTTACACCCCCCCCCCTTCATACCCAACTGCTTAGAGCACACTGCAGTGCTTAGGATCTTAACCAATGTTCCATCTTTCCTTTAAAATCTGCAGCATCTACTGCAAGACCACTAATTAGACCACCTACATTCTGCCTCTCAGTAATCATATTGGGATTAGTGCTTCTGCTTTCTCCTGATGAGGGGAGCATAACAGGGACAGTATTTCCTGGAGATTGCTGATCACCAGAAAGCCTAATAACTGCTTCATAGGTGAGAGCTTGGAATTTATGCTTACATTCTTCTCCTGTTGATTCCTGATGGTTTCTGGTTAAGCAGTGAGTGTTTGTGCTTGACTATCCTGACTGGTCTAGTTGCTATTCAAGGCATCTACCAGGAAAAGGCTACAACAAGCCTACAGACCCTTGTATCTTGTAACGCAAGCCTGTGGATCACCAAACAGGCTGTGGCCTGCTTCTCCTCTTGGGATTGGTGCTAATGTTTTGCTTCTGGTGAGCATTGTATCCCAGCAGAATGAAGCTCTGGTGAGATCAGCACTAGTAGTAGCCATTCACTTAACTCTCCTCTTCATCATTTCTTGATAAGCTAATTCTTTGTTTTCAGTAAGTACTGCTTGATTTGTTTCTAACTTCAGAATATCTGCCTAAATACTTCATCCTTAAATTTTCAGGGTCTACTTATTAGTTTCCTCTCAAGTGTTTGGTAGTGTCCTGTATAGGCAGACACCCTGAGTGACATTTTTTCCTGTAAAAGCAAAACTGAAATTTCACCAGTACCTAATTACACACAGGTTCATAGATGTGTACTAGGCTAACGGCCCTGAAGCCTTTACAAGCCTAGCCCATAGGATTACCCTGGCAATGTGACACTCAACCTTAGTTTCCCATGCCTCTGTCAAGTAGAGCCACTGGAGTGATCCCCGGGGTGAATTTTCTATTTCCCATCCACTCATCAAGATTTCTCTTGAAGAGGGCCAGTGAGGTGCTCTGTTTGACATGTATGGCAAGTCTATCCCATAGCATGGGCAGTCTCTGGGTTATGAACCTGTTCCTCCAGCATGTTCTGTTGATTGTGGTAATGAGGTTGAGGTCTCTGGAATGTGTGGTGCAGAGGTATTGGGATTTCTTTAGATGTAGAATTTCTTACAGAGCTGGGTCAGACATGGCTTTATAAGTCAAGCAGAGGTCGCCTCTAAGTAGGGGATATGAGACAGAGAATAGTTGGAGTTTTTTGAGTCTGTCCATATAGGACAAGTGTTTAAGGCCTAGAATCCTCTTTATGAGGTACTTCTGTGGCCTGTCTAGTTGTTGCAAGTGTCTAGTGAGGTACATGCCAAATGTGGCATTGTACTCGATGATTGGCCTAATGAGGGAAGAGTAGAGGGAGACAATGACCTCTTTCATCCTGGATGCAAAACCCTTAGTAATGAGATGTGCCACATAGAAGGACTTTCTGAACATAGTGGCAGTGTGGTGGTCAAAAGAGAGGTTGCTGTCAATCTGTGTTCCCAGATCTCTTATAATGCCTTCTATGTTCAGTGAACTACCATCGATGTGGTAGTTCATGGGAACTGGGTTTTTCTCAAAGGGGATGCCGACACTTTTTTTGGCATAGAGCTTAACCCATGGTTCAGACACCAGTCGTTGGTCCTAGTGAGGCCTTTCTGTAGGATGTCAACATCACTTGGGGAGTTAATAATGGCTCCCAACTTGCAATCATCTGCGAACTTTGTCAGCCAGAGTCCCTTCGTGTTGGACTGGACTTCTGAGAAGTAGATACCAAAAAGAAGAGGACCCAGGACTGATCCCTGTGGGACTCCACTCGTGACTGGTAGGCAGTCTGACTTGGAGTCAGCTACTTTCACACTGTGGGCTCTATCTGTGAGCCAGTTTACAACCCACCTTGTGATATAGGGGTTGATGCCTAGCTTAGTGAGATTTTCTATGATTCCTGAGTGGGGAATGGTATCAAAGGCCTTGGCCAGATCAAGGTAGGCTGTATGAACCACCTTGCCTTCATCCACAGCTCTGGTGACTGACTCAAAGAAGTCGACCAAGTTGAGCAGGCATGATCTACCTTTCACAAAACCAAACTGTGTGGGATCCAGAGTTTGGAGATTCCCTCTGTCCTTGTTTATTAGGTCCATGATGATGCATTCCATAGATTTGCATATCAGACTTGTCGGTCTAATGGGGCAATAGTTCCCAGGGTCTGTAGTCGCTCCTCCTTTGTGGAGAGGAATGACTATAACAGTGCGCCTTTTGGTTGGGACAAAGCTTGAGGTGAGACTGTGAATGATCAGGGCACACAGGTGAGGTGCCAGTTCACTCTGTAGTTCATGTAGAACACAGCTAGGGATATCCTCATGTCCCATAGAAGCAGTATGTTTGGACTTGGACAGAGCTGTTTTAACCTGTGCAGCAGTAATACTGGGTGCCTAGAAATCAACTGGTATTGTGATTGGTCCTTTGGGGGGAGGGGAGGGGAAAAGTTGGCACTAAATCTGTCGGCCAGTATATTGGCAATATCTGTTGGCTCGGTATAGGTGGTATTGTGCAGTAGCTCAGAGCAAATCTGGGTATTGCAGTGGAGGTTCTTTACATAACTATAGAAGGCCTTGTGGTTGTCTTTACTATCTGCTGCAATTCAGTTTTCATAGCTAGCTTTAGAGAATTTGATGAGGGATCTCAACTTTTTGTTGAAGCTGATAAAGGAGTTTTTCCAGTCTTGGGACTTCACCTTATTCTGCATCAGTTTCCTCCTACTGTTGTAGAGTTTGTTTATGGCAGGGACCACCAGAATGGCTTCCTTTTTTGGAGGAGAGCGTCTTGATTCTACTGGGTATTGCGAGATCCATGCATTTGTGTACGTGTTCGTACAGTGCATTGGTGTATGATTCAGCGGTCATGCAACTATTCTCCATATGCATGGATGTCATGAAGTTAGCCACCTTTGTTCTTAGAAGACAAAAATTAGCTTTGGAGAAGTTTGTCATGGCAGTTACCTTTGTGGGGGTGGGGTGGGGGTGGGAGGGATGTGGATTCCCAAGGTGATTAGTTTGTGTTCGGAGCTAACCAGGGAGGAGTTGGCTACTGGTGTAAAGCAATGGTCACCCACGTTAGTAATGACCAGGTCAAGGATGTTGCTACCTCTAGTGGAGGTAAGAACAAGCTGGTCTAGGACACTGGAATTAATGAATTCCAGGAAACATTGGGCAAGTGTATTGGGTATTGGTGCATGAGTAGTTTTCCAAGTTAACGGAGGGGTAGTTGAATTCACCCAGTATGAGTGTGTTAGGTTGGGCCTAATATTCTCCAGAGTGCTTAGTACCATGGAGTGAGTATCTTGGGACATAGATGAGGACCTATAACAGGCTATGACCTGAATCGCAGGCTTGCCCAGTGTTAGCTGCACCTGAAGTATCTCTGATGCATTATGTTGGGCTACCAGTCTGGAGGTGTGAACATCCTTTATGAATATGGAAACACCACCACCTTTGGAGCTTCGGTCCAAGTTCTGGGGCAGAAAGGTGTGGAATGAGTTATAGCCTGGTAGTGCAGGGGTGCTTTCTGCTGCCTTGAACCAGGTCGCTGTTACAGCACAAATGTCGATGTTCTCCATTTTAAGGAGTGCTTCGAGCGAGTGCATTTTGAGATTTTGACTTCTAGCATTGAGCAGCATGACCCTCAGACTGCATTTGTTTGTAGCTGTTATGGTGGTAATTTGGTCTTTGGAACACAGTCTAAAAAAAGGCACTATAGGGGTGGCAAGAGCCTTGGCCAGTATCCAGAAGCCCAGGGGTGACAGATGCAGGCCATCTCTGGCAAAGCATTGAGGTCTGTCAATCATGTCATCCCAGGCAGACAGCTACTGGATCCCCCTAGAATGACACCAGAAACTTAGCCAATTGTTGAAATCAATAATTTTCTGCTTGTACTGTGGTATCATTCTGGGTCATGGTAGGATACTGCTCAGGGCTAGGGTCGTACCTGCCTGGGCTACATAATCCGAGAGCTCCTCCATGTATCATTGCCTGTAGTCCAGGGAGGTATGTCTCAGGTCATTCACACCCACATGTACAATGACAGAGTCATATTTGTACCTGTTGTTGACTGCATGCGTTGTATGGCAAATCCTGGCACCTGACAGGCTGACTGTTACTTTCTCCTTATTTAACCTAGTGAGTGGGACATCAGTGTGCCTCACCATCGGTCACCTATGACTAGTGTGCTGGGGATGCTTTTTTGCCTTAGGGCAACTAGTTTTCATTGATAATCACTGTCCACAGAGTTGCAAACCGGACACTCTTGACATTACTTTATATTTGCATTCCAACTATCTAATCAATAAAAAAGGGTCTGTTACCATGGATTTGAACTTTCCTTTTCTCCTATCGCTGTTACCAGCTTTGTGGATATGGGCAACCTGAGGCAATGTAGAAACTGCCTCATGTCTACTGACAACCAGTTAATTCTCAAACTGAAGTGATATGTGAGAGATGTATTTGCACAATTCCACTGGAGGCAAAGCTCTCACTTAAAAGTGCTCCTAATGTCAGTAGTATACATGCTGCACCCATCACGCACAATTCAAAGCATGCATATAGACTGACATACAGGAAACAACAGAAGTTCTGACCAACACAGCAGAGTAAAATCAAAGAATTTATATGGTATGCGCTTTCACGGACTAAGCTACTTCATCAGACCATAAACCAGAATGCAAATAGCTTAGCAATCAATAGCTAAATATTAACACCAATAAACATTTTCAACCCAGTGATCCAATGAGAAGAAAAACTCAGTGAACCAGCTTCCAAGCTTGTAAGTCCTGGTGCTTTAAAACCAGCTTTACAAGCTCAGAAAGCCGCTGTCAATTGCTTATCAGGGGGGGCTAGGATCTGCCACATTACGCACTCAGGCCACTGGACCACAAGTACCAGTATGACTCTAACAGTCCATGTGGGTGTAAATGATCTGAGAAGTACCTCCCTAGACTATAAGACAGACATAATTGAGTTCTTAGAATGTGTGTCCCAGGATGGTATGAGCCTAGCATTGAGCAACATTTTACCTTCTCCAAGGATGATGCCAAAATACAAACAAAAGATTAAATAACTAATAACTGGCTTAGTTTCTAGTGTCATTCTAAAGGGGTACAATATTTGTCAGCATGGCAGGAGATGGTCAACTGACCACGCTGCTTTGCCATCTCTCCTCCCTAGGCTTTCAAATATTAGCTAAAACACTATTTTTCCCATAATGCCTTTTTAGGCAATGCCAATCTGAAAGCACTTCCAACATAGCAAATCAAAACCAAGAAAATTTACTGCTCAATGCTAGGAATCTAAACCAAAAAATTCCACTCCCTAGAAGCCATCTTCACCCTACAGAATGACATCTGTGTGGTTACTAAGACATAACATTGAAGACAGCACACCAACAGTGCAATGTTATAATGCCTTCCACACATTTAGACCAACTACTAAACAAACAGGGACTAAAGATGGAGATGTCTTGATTTACAAAAAATAAATATACCTCAAGGCTGGTCAAACAGGACAATGCACTTGAGCTGTTCCATGTTCAAATCACCACAGGCAAAATCCAACACCACTTCCTTGCAAGCTATAGGTCCCCTGTATGACCCAGGAAACCCATACCATGTGTATAAACTTATTGGAAAAACTCACCAACAACCCAATACCATATTCATGAGTGGTTTTAATTACCCCACTATTAACTGGGAATCCTATATGACAAAGGCACAGCACAGAGATTCCAGGACTTTGTAAACTCCCTGGACCAGACTGTCAATACACCAACCAGGGGTGCAGACATACTGGATCTGGTCTTCACTAATATGGGAGAATGCTGCACACCCCCTATTGCAATGTTTTCACTAGCAAGGTCAGACCACAAAATGGGTCTCCTTTGAAGTAAAAAATAAAACTTGGACCCCCAGCTAACCCTGGAATATTCAGGAAATACTCTAAGGCTAACTTTCTGCTATTAAGTAATAACCTGGCAAAATTTCAAACCTCCATAAACCACGAGAACACTGCTGCCTATGAAAAACTGTTCAAAGGAACCCTATACAAGCATGTTAATAGCTGCATAAAGGCAGCTGTACCCAACAAGTAGTAGTACAGAACTAACTCAAAAAAACAAGCTCTCTCGTGGAATCACAAAATCAATAAGCTATACAACAGAAGGAAGAAAATCATGGCAAAATTAGGAAATACAGCACCTAGCAGGATGAAAGCACTCTGAGTGAACTCAGAGGGCAAATAAAGTCTATCAAAGCCAAATTTGAGGTAAATTTGGCCTCCCAGGCCAAGAACAAGCACAAGGCATTCTTTACCTATGTCCACAACCTTAAAGGAATGCACAACCATGTACAAAGCTCACTAAACGGAGCCACATGTACTGGGCTAGAAGCTATAGCAAACCTTCTGGCCAATAAATTTAGCTGCAACTTCTCCCCTCTCCCTTAACCTTCCCTCAGGAAATACCACCAAATACAACTCCCCCTGATATCACTAGGGAACAGGTTGTTCATGCTCTCTCTAAGGCCAAGAACACTACATCAATGGACCCAGGCAATATCAGAGGATGCCTTCTAAATAACATGAACCATGACCTATAGACCCTCTGGAATTGCTATTTAACTGTAGCCTCCAAAGAGGCTTCATGCCTCATGAATGGAGAAAGAAAAGTTGTGTAAAGTCTTACCATAACCATAGATGTCCTTCTCATCCATGTTGAAGCACTCTGCATATGGGGCCAACCCCCAGGACAGCACACGAAAGCCTTCAGTCCCTCTACAGCGTTCCAGATGCCAGGCAAGGTGGAGGACACGCAGGCCACAAAAGTGATGTTGGCACCCACCATCCCTCAGAAGAACAGCCCCATTTGGATCCAGTCCTTTAAGGGCAATGCTATATCATTGCCATCCAGAAAGGGAAGAAATGTAGCAGATGAGAGGGGAAGGTGGGTCGGAAGGAATGCTGCAACATGGAAGAGAAGGACATCTATGGTTATTTATTTATTTTATTTATTTATTTATTTTACATTTGTTAACTTGGAAATTCCAACTGGAGCAGGTCCATTTTCAGCGGAGGCCTGGGGAGAAAAGCTCCAGCATCAAGTTATACAAATACAGTACATCCAGCATAATACACAAAACAGGTTACTTCATGTATGCTGAGCATAGTAATATAACAAGAAATTAATAAAACACTCCAGGTAAAAGAAGATATAGAACATGGGTAAAAAGACCATGTCAGTTATACATTGGAAAGAGAAGAAAATATATCAAGTAAGATTCTGCAGTTAAAAGTACCCTTTCAGATGACCAAGCCTACAGGGGATCAAAGATGCAGCATGTGATCAGAGAGGAGCTTGGGGAGTTAATAGTAGTATGGGTAGGGTTATGGTAAGACTTTACACAACTTTTCTATGTCCTTCTATTCTTATGTTGCAGTATTCTGCATATGTGTGAGTGTCAAAGCCCACTGAGGTAGGGGTGGTGGTCTAGATGCAGATTCCAGGAATCCATGCAGGATAGCCCTGGGAAAACCTGCCCTGGACCTGGAGATGAGGTCAACCTTGTAGTGTTTGGTGAAGGTGTGGACTGATGACAAAGTAGCAGCTTCCAGAATTGAAGGGGTATCCAAACCCTTGAAGAAGGCTTCTGAAGATGCCATTGCTCTAGTGGAATGAGCTTTGACTGCCTCTTACAGTCTTGCCATGAAACTGGTAGCAAAAGGTTATGGTTTTTGATATCCAAATAGAAATAGTCTGCTTGGTAACCGCCTTATCCAGGGCTCTGGGGTGAAAAGATACAAATAGCTGGTCTGTCTGATAGACTGGTGTTGTGCAGGTAGAATCTGATCTATCTATGAATGTCCAAGGAATGCAGCACTCCCTCACTGTCTCTCTGTGGGTTAGGGAAGAAAACAGGTAGTTGGATGGCCTGATTTAGGGACATGTCAGTGACTACTTTAGGCATGAAGGACGGATTTGTCCTAAGGGTAACCTTGTCTTTGTGGAAAACTAGAAAGGGTGGTGAAGCCATAAGGGCTTGGAGTGCGGATACTCTCCTGGCTGAGGTTAGAGCCACCAGCAGGATGGTATTCCAGGTGCCGTGTTTTAAGGTGGCCTTATTAGCTGGTTCAAAGGGAGGTGGAGTAAGCTTCTCTAACACATAGTTGATGTCCCAAGGAGGGGGAATGTGTCTCCTATGAGGCCTAAGGTGTAGAACTCCTTTGAGGAAAAGTTTGCATGGTAGTCGTTTAGCAAGAGGGGGGGTCCAGAGGTAAGCTGGCAAAAATAGCAGACAGATGAGCTTTAATGAATGAGTAAGCCAGTCCTGACTGCAGTAGCTCGCACAAATAGGGCAGCGCTAGAGGAGGTTCACTGAAATAAAGCCTCTACACAAAGTGCAAGCAGCGTACATCCTTAATGGTGAGTACTAATTGCTAAACAGTTTGCTATGCCATGTAACCCTCAACATTCTGTCAACACTCTTTTTCAGGATATGTCATAGAATCTTTAACATTTGGCTCAACTTCTATCGGAAACAGCATAATAGCTCACCTAGATGAAGTCAATCCAATGTAGCAATATTACTTTCAGGCAGTGCGAGAGCAGGAATTTTATTCCATGTGCTGGAAGAATGGCTGCAACTCACAGCTCTAAGATTTTTCTACACAATGAAACAAAGGTACTACCCCTTATATAAGAGTGAATTAAATCATTACCAGATGTTACATACAGGACTGTGTTTTACAATTCTCTTGGAAAAAGGCATACGATACAAGAACACTGTGTTTTATTCTAATTGCTGATTGCTGAACAGTGTAGCTTATTTCAGTTACTGACCAGTGTTCTGTATTTGTACCACTGAGATGATGGTTCACTCTGGAGTGGTGGCTTATTTTTTGTTACTGCTTGCTGGGATTTATTTCACTGATGCTCTAGGTGACATTTTAATGGAGGTAGATGATGAATTGTGCACTGCTAAGGAGAATGAAAATTATAGAAACCCAGAGATGAGACAGGCAATGTTGACATATTACACTGTATGTGTGGGCAATGCTGACATATTACACTGTATGTGTGAGGTAGGTTATAAGATGTACTTAGAGAACAACTATTGTGGTCTGTGTGAAAAGAGCAGCTGAAATTAAAACCAGTTTTAGAAGGACAACAGCATTCTGTAAATTAACTGTAATCTATGACAGCTTTTCAAATTTTAAATACTTATGAGTGAAATAGTAGATAAACAGGCTTGATTTCTCAGGACATCATTTCATGTTTGTAATACAGTAAGGGAAATGCTGTTCATGCTTCTAGATTGAGAATCTCAGCATTTTCTTATTGCATGTTTTTCCAGGCCCTGTCCTTTTGTGTGCTTTCTAGACTTACTGCCTGCTAGA